>NC_082702.1:13949761-14265274 GCF_949987515.2 Delphinus delphis | reverse complement strand
CCCCACCTAAATGACGTGTCAGATTAAGGCTTTGGCACGCTGAACATTCTCATCTAGGAGACAATACTACAGTTGACCCTTGAACATAGGGGTTAGAGGGGACAATACCACCCCCTCCCCCGCCCCCCCACTGAAAATCTGTGTGTAACTTTACAGTTGGACCTCCATATCCGCAGTTCTGCATCCACAGATTCAACCAATCCCAGGTCATGCAGTACTGTAATACACATTTATTTTTTTAAACCCATGTATAAATGGACCCATGCAGTTTAAACCCATGTTGTTCAAGGGTCAGCTGCATAAACAACTGAAGTGTTATCTTAAGATTTCTGTTAAAAGTCAGCCATAATTGTTCCCAAATTTGTTTATGCCAGTTCTTTCCCCTTCAAGAAACTGAAAGACAACCATTTCTATCTATGAAAACTAGGTTCAGTGCTTTGCAAGTTCTGGCTAGGGATGCACATTGCATTGTTCTCAAAATAGGCATGAGTGAGAAAATAGTAAAGATTGATGGGAAATGTAAAGAGTCATGAAGGATTCTGCACACAGTTTGCTTTACAAGTATCTTTAGATTCTTGTTCTACTTTAAATAAATTGAAACTGGAAATAATAGCCTATGCATTATATGTATGATTTAATCAAGAAAAAACTGACTGGACCAACTCTAAAACAAAAGGCCAAACTAAACATCAAAAGACATATATAAAATATTTAACTACTCAAAATTAATAAACCAAATATTAGTTTGTATTCTACTGAATCAAAGGACTTTATTCTAGTAAATAATGCTAATGTGAAAGCAAAATATTAACCTATCTTAAAGCAATGTAAAAGGAGAAATATTATTTCCATTTGCAGGATACCAGCTTTAATTAAAAAGAAAATATGAATTACCTGTTCATAGAGTTAATTAGTTTCCTGAGATACGATGTCTTCAATAACCTTTGCTGATACAAGATGATACGGATACAGAATATTTATGACAGAGGCAGTTTTAGGCACATTAACACCAGGGTAAACGCAACCAGAGATCTGTAAATGTTAAAACCCTATAACCACAGAACTGTACTTCTGAAAATCAAAACTGATCAAATATGGTGTTGGCCTAAAAGTTCATTCCGGTTTTTCCATAAGATGTTATGGAAAAACCCAAATGAACTTTTTGGCCAACTCAATATTAAATAATCCATACTGAATTCCAAATAACCTTCACATTCTGCTGATAATTTTACTGCTAATTTCATTAAGAAATAAGAAGCAATTTAAAGAAAAATGTTATTCTCCCCTTCACCACGTTATCCAACCAACCTGTGTCCATATTCTTATCATATGCATTGGTTTTCCTTCATAAATTGATTCCTACCCATTTACTGAAAGTCATTGCTTACAGAATTCCCTCTTTCTCTACTCCATCAATTTTCCCTCTTTGAAATCATTCCCTTCAGCCTATATACATGTTCTAATACCTCATCACATCTTAAGATACTTTCCCTGTACCCCATGTGTCTGCTTTTATGGCAAAATTCCTCCAAGGGGTATATATATTTATTTTCATCACTGCCTCACTTCTCACTTTCTTTTCATCTCCCAATAACTTTAAAAGAAACAAAATTTTATTACAGAGCATATCTGACATACACAAAAGGAGAAGAGTAATTATAAATGTCCATGTATCTATGGCCAGCCTCAGCAACCACCAACCAAGCCCAGTACTGGCCTATGCAGACCCTAATCCACTCTCCTCACATTTTCTGAAGCAAATCCCATAATCTCATGTTTTTTGTTATCACTTCAGGATGTATCTCTAAAAGGATTTAAAAAAATAATCATAATACCATTATCCAAACCTGAAAAAATGAACAGTAATTCTTTAAGAACATCAAAAATCAGTGTTCACACTTCCAATTACCTCATACATAAAATTTTAAACAATTTAAAAATAATAACTGATCCAAAGCCCATAATGTACAATGGTTGACATGTCTTCTACGTGTCTAAAACCTACAGACTGTCCTACTATCTTTTAAAAATATTTATTTATTTATGGCTGCATTGGGTCTTTGTTGCTGCACGCAAGCAGGTGCTACTCTTCGTTGTGGTGCACGGGCTTCTCATTTCAGCGGCTTCTCTTGCCGCGGAGCATGGGTTGTAGGCGTGCAGGCTCAGTAATTGTGGCATACGGGCTTAGTTGCTCTGCGGCATGTGGGATCTTCCCGGACCAGGGATCAAACCCATGTCCCCCGCATTGGCAGGCAGATTCTTAACAACTGCGCTGCCAGGGAAGTCCCTGTCCTACTATCTTTTGATTTCCCTTACAACTTATTTGTTGAAGAACTGTTTTTGACCCTATAGCATTTCTCATATTCTGAATTTTTCTGACTATATTCCCAAGGTGTAATAGAACATGCTCCTCTACCTTCCTCCAATAAATTGGTGGCTTTAGATGCTCCATTAGACTTAGGCCCACTTCATAGGTCATATTGTATCCTTTCATTCACCCCTTCATTCATTGTCTCTATTTCTGTGATGCTATCAGCACTGATGTTCAGTGCCTAGATCCAATAGCTCACTATGGGTTCCAAAGTGATAATATTCTATCATTCTTCATTTATTCACTGAATACTTTTATTAAGAAAAACATCCCTCCATCTATTACCTATTGGTACAGTTCTTACAAGGAAGACAGGATAAACGCTTCTTTTTTCTTTTAAATTTATGCTTTCCAAATAAGTTAGTTCTTTAGTAGTTTCCAATGGTGAACAATCTGCTGTTAGCATCATTAAGAATTTATGGAATTAAGCATGCGGTATTTTATGTGGTTGCAATACATTGCAGTTATGTATACAGATGCTCAAATGATTCCATCTTTGACAAGTTGAAGAGCCTCTGCTAACTGGTTCTTCTTCCCTGACCACCCTATCTAAAATTACCCCATTAACCCATCATAATTCTCCATATTCTTATCCTACTCACTTTTCTTTATAATACTTAATCACTTCATGATATTTAGTAATCCACTTGTTTATTGTATGATTACCCTACTAAAACGTAAACTCCACGAAAAGAAGGCAATGAAGAAATACATACATAAAAGCCAAATACAAAAGATGAGCTAGAAAGAAATTAGATGCAAAATACAGGTAAAATGGTGGTCTTTGGTGAAGAAAGCTTTCCCCCATTGAAATGAGAAAGAAACAGGACAGTGAAGAAAGAAGAGGTAAATGGAAGTAAAGATGGAATTTCTTTGGTGGTTGAGGCTGAAATCTAAGTTTTCTTCCCAGGTTTCAGGTCTCTCCTTCATAATCAACACCTAAGTGGTGTGTCTCCTTCCCAACCAGCAGGAATATGCCATGCCACAATAGCTTACCTTTCCTTATTATCACTTACTCACCTAGGCTCCGTCTTCTTTTCTCATCCCTCACAACCATCCAGGGTTCTTTCCCTTGCTCTAACAGAGTAATTACATCTGGTTTAGAAACGGAACATCCTCCTTGAGAAAACATAATACAGAAAGGATATACTTGACTAAGCCTTCAGAACAAAGAAGAGTAAATGAACAGAAAAACATTGATATTAGAGTTACTTCAGGATCACAAGAACAGAGAGATAGGAATAGTGCCTTATTTTAATTGCCAATTCATACAGCCTCTGTCTCTTGAGAAAGTAACCACTGACAGCAGTGGTTTCAAATCCTGCCTCTGTCACCTGAACAACTTACGGCCTCAGTTTTCTCAGTTGGAAAAATAATATATACCCATATGTAAATAATATATAAAATAATACATAAAAATATATAAAATAATAATGTATACCATTATTATAATAATGTATAGGATTGTGTGAGGTTTGACTTAATAAACAAAGTGCTTGGATGAGTGCCTAGTACATAGTAAGCAGTCTACATGTTTATTAGGTACTATTTTTGCTTTTCTTTAAATACTTTGCTAAAAGGAATATAGTTTCTTGCCAGTATATTCATCCAATGTTAAATGCAAAGTTCATATATTTTAAACTTTTAATCATAAATCAATTAAAAGATAATGTTTGTTGCAATAAATTGAATGTGTCCACTTGAGTTTTTACAAACTACTGATTTAACCCAGTATCATATACATTGTATAAGCTTTTTCAATAGGTATGTAGAGCCAGACACCTCTGTCTTCCTACTCACATTGCAGGTAAGTTAATAGATAATAGACCATCTACAGCAGTATGAAACCAGATTTCTTTGAAAATGGTTTTGCTCTGAGCGTCTAAGAATTTATATCAAACTGTCATTCAAGAGAAGCAATTATGGAAAAGGCAAAGGAAAATGTAAATGTCACTGATTTATGGGGAAGCTAAAGGTGCTATTTAATAGTTTAACAGCTGAAGGTGCCTATTCCCAAACTACAAAGCAGACATTTGGCTTTTAGAAGGATAGCTCTGAAATTCAGTCATGTGAATTTCTACATTACTTGACACAGATAAACTTACCCAGTGACACCAGGTTGCTATAGTTCTCTAATATCACATCTCTGTACAAATTCCTCTGATTTGAGTTCAGACATTCCCACTCTTCCTGAGAAAAGTCTACAGTTACATCTCTGAACATCACCAAATCCTGAAATGACAAACCCATGTTTTATTTGTAAAATTATTTATTTCTGTATAGGGCCACATGCCACATATTGTCACTATTTGTATATCCTTCTCCTTTCCCTACTTTTTTAAAACAATTCTTTCAAAAAGTAATTAACTCATAGATTGTACAAAAACAGGCCATGAGTTGAATCTGGCTCACAAGCTGTAGTTTGCCTACTACTGCTACAGACGAAACTTCCTATATAACTGTGGGATACCTAATTTTACTTATTTCCAGATACGTTTAGGTAATTAATCAGAGTTTCACTAAATTGTAGCAATATTTTCTTAGATCAGTCTCCAACAGCAAAAGAAATAGAAGCAAAAACAAACAAATGGGACCTAATCAAACTTAAAAGCTTTTGCACAGTAAAGGAAACCATCAATCTTCTGTTGATGGGCACAAAAGGAAACAAAACAAAAAGACAGCCTACCAAATGGGAGAAAATATTGGCAAACGAAGTGACCGACAAGGGGTTGATATACAAAAAATACAAACAGCTCATACAACTCAGTACCAAAAAAACAAACAACCAAATCAAAAATGGGCAGAAGACCTAGATAGACGTTTCTCCAAAGAAGACATCCAGATGGCTAACAGGCACATGAAAAGATGCTCAACATCACCAATTATTAGAGAAATGCAAACCAAAACCACAATGAGGTATCGCCTCACACCAGTCAGAATGATTATCATCCAAAAGTCTACAAATAATAAATGCTAGAGAGAGTGTGGAGAAAAGGGAACCCTCCTACACTGCTGGTGGGAATGTAAATTGGTGCAGCCACTATGGAGAACAGAATGGAGGTTCCTTAAAAAACTAAAAATAGAGCTACCATATGATCTAGCAATCCCACTCCCAGGTATATATCTGGAGAAAACAAAAACTCGAAAATACAAAAATTTGAAAAGATACATGAACCCCAATGTTCATAGCAGCACTATTTACAATAGCTGAAACATGGAAAACAACTCAAGTGCTGATCAACAGAAGACTGGCTTAAGATGTACAACTGAATGCTAGCCATAAAAAAGACTGAAATTTTGTCATTTGCAGCAACATGGATGAATCTAGAGAATATCACACTAAGTGAAGTAAATCAGAAAAAGACAAATACTATATGATATCACTAATATGTGTAATCTAAAAAAATAATACAAATGAATTACATACAAAACAGAAACAAACTTATGGTTACCAAAGGGGAGGGGGAGGGAGGGAGAGACAAATTAGGAGTACTAACAGGTACAAACTACTCTATATACATAAAATAGATAAGCAACAGGATTTACTGTATATCACAGAGAATTATATTCATTATCTTGTAATAACCTATAATAGAATATAACCTGAAAAAAAATAATTGAATCATTTTGCTGTACACCTTAAACTAACACAATATTGTAAATAAAAAAGAAAAGAATTTCACAATTAATTGAAAGTGTCCATAAAAATACTGCTAGCAACGGGCCTAAAAAAAATAAATATGATTTACTATAGGGACTTCCCTGGCGGTCCAGTGGTTAAGACTCCACACTCCCACTGCAGGGGGCATGGGTTCAAAACCTGGTTGGGGAGGTAAGATCCCACATGCTGCAAGGTGCGGCCAAAAACAGAAATGTGATTTACTCTAATCGCTTTCCCTTTAAGGGTTAGAAAAAAATAATCAATGGAATTTTTCCCCCCAGATGAACCATAAAATCTCTATTTTTAAAAAGTAGAGTTTGCACAAAATTAAAGAATTTCTTCCAGACCCAATTTCATCACTATATGTATCATTAGCACTTTCCCTTATTATAACAAATCTTTTTTTTTTTTTTTTTTTTTTCCGTACGTGGGCCTCTCACTGCTGTGGCCTCTCCCGTTGCGGAGCACAGGCTCCAGATGCACAGGCTCAGCGGCCATGGCTCACGGGCCTAGCCGCTCCAGGGCATGTGGGATCTTCCTGGACCGGGGCATGAACCCGTGTCCCCTGCATCGGCAGGTGGACTCTCAACCACTGCGCCACCAGGGAAGCCCTATAACAAATCTTTTATTGAATATTTTAAACTTATTATAAAATACTCCATTTAATAGATATGTTGGACTTAATAATGACTCTATTTAGATTATTTCTATACTCTTAAACATATTAAATTATATTTACAATTTAGGTTACACAAAATTTCTAAAGCTACAATGTCCAATATGCTACCTTAGACACATGGTTACTGAGCACTTGAACTGTAGCTAGTACAAATTTAGATGTGCTGTAACTATAAAATATACACCAGATATTGAAGACTTTAGAGAAAAAAAAGAATGTAAAATACCTCAATAATTTTTATACTGATTACATTTTGAAATGATAGTATCTTGCTATATTGGGTTAAATAAAGCATTAAAATTAACTGCACGTTTCTTTTTAAAATATGACACTAGAGACTTCCCTAGTGGCACACTGGTTAAGAATCTGCCTGCCAATGCAAGGGACACTGGTTGCAGCCCTGGTCTGGGAAGATCCTACATGCCGCGGAGCAACTAAGCCCATGTGCCACAACTACTGAGCCTGCACTCTAGAACCCTTGAGCCACAACTACTGAGCCCATGTGCAGCAACTACTGAAGCCCACGCGTCTAGAGCCTGTGCTCTGCAACAAGAGAAGCCACCGCAATGAGAGCCTGCGCACCACAAGGAAGAGTAGTCCCTGCTCGCCAAAACACTAGAGAAAGGCCCACGCGCAGCAACGAAGACCCAAGGCAGCCAAATAAAATAAAATTAATTAAAAAAAATTTTTTTAATAATAAATAAAACGTGACACAAAAGATTACATATGTGCCTTGCATATTATTCTCTACTTATTATGAGACTGCCATGAGGCCTACTGTGCTAATAAGGCACGAATTTTGTATTTTTAATATTGGACAGTGCTGCTCTAAAGTGTTCTCCAGTCCTGAGAGTCTCCTATCAGTTGTCTCCCTCTAGGGACTTCATTTCTGCTTTATCTCTGCTCTAGACAAAGAATGAACACACAGGAGACCCTGAGTAATTTGGTCAATTCACACAGAGAGGGGCACACAGGAGGGGCCAGGCTGTCTGGCTCCATCCTTCACTAGAGTGGGAGCAACTAGGGAAAAGCTGTTGGATGGGGCTCTGTTAGGAAGTTTTGGGATAATTAATGAAAATGCTTACATAACCTGAAAACAATTACAGCATTTCAAAAAGAGAGAAATATCAACTTACATGAGCCATGATTTCAGATTTGCAAGAAACTGGTTAGTTTTTCTCAAGGGTCATTTGCTGGAGAAGCAGAGTCCACAGAAGCTAAGAGCTGGGGGAAGAATATGAAGCCATAAGAACAAAATTGCCTCACAGCTCCCAAATTTTAAAAACTCACATCACTTTTCCATTCCTACATGCAACACCCCTCTACCCGCCCCTCCCAACACACAAACAAGTGATGAAAGGTAAGAGGTAATCTAGACAAATACATGCCCTCCCCAAAATGACAGGAAAATCGTTGCACAAGGATAGACATAGAGCAGACGCCCCTGCATGGTAGGACATATCCAGCCATTTTAGCAGGAGAGATTCCAGTTACTTCCCCACCCCAGCGAGGCCCATCTGGACCTGAGCATAGGCTGTCCAGACCTGTCCTGAGCAGAGCCACCTCCCCTCATTCCCACCTTCCCCAGCTGAGAAGTGGCTACATCATCTAAACCAGAACTTCCTTCTGAGAGTCAGGAATCTGACTTGCCTCCCTAACCCTGAAGGCAGAAAACAGTACAGACAAGAATTTCCCAAACTTTGCCACACACTGGAATCACCAGCAGATCTTTAAAGTATACTGATGCCTAACTCCCATCCCCCAAACATTCTGATTTAATTAGCAGGGAGTGTGACCCGGGAATCAGAATTTTTAAACCTTCCCCAAGTGATCATAATGGGCAGGTTTGGTAATCAAACTTTATATGCATCAGATCATCTGAAAGGCTTATTAAAATACAGTTTGCAGGCCCCCACTCCTCAAGGTTGGCATTTACTAGGTCTGGGGTTGGGCTTGAGAATTTGCCTTTCGAAAAAATTCCTAAGTTGATACCGATGCTGCTGGTCCAAATGCCACAATTTGAGAATCACTTGCACAGATCATGCCTAGCAGTTTTTATAATGGCAAGACTGTACTTGCACACTGGGATCCCATCCTCAAGGCTGAACTATCTTTCCCAGAATCCTCAGAGCTCACTGTTCACCATTTTCCTATTAAGAATCATCAATACTGCCTACATGATCTCATTTACCAACCCAATTCTCTTGGTATCCAGGCTGGGGAAAAGTGAATTTGTAAAAGTGAGTACAGATAATTCTCTAGAAAGTAGAAATAACCCACTAGTTAAAACTGACTAGTAACTAAGGAGTTGAATTTAAAGGAATTTGATTAGCAGATTTTAAAAACTGATAATACTTCAGAGTATCACTAAGGCTGTGGAGAAATGGACACTTGTGGTATGCAGTAAAAAGAATGAAATGATATGTGGAAAATGGTTATAATGGGACCAAAAAAGCCAGAAAGAACCTAAATATCCTTCAACAAGGTTAAATAAATTATCATGCATTCACACAACAGAAAACTAAACACCCACTAAAAATACAAAGGTAAAATTCTTATTTGATGTCATGGAAAGATGGTCACTACATATCGTTGGGAGAAGAAGATAGTTTAGAAAATAGTATTGTGTGTGATTCTATTTTTGGCAAGAAAACTACATACATATGCATACATGTATATATTATGCATGTGCATGAAAGTCTGTGGATGGACTTGGAATAAAATTTTATCATGTTACCTCTACTGGATGGTATCCCAGGTGATCTTTATTTTGTTCTCCTCTGGAGTCTCTTAATTTTTTAATCAAAAAATTTTAAATTTGTATCACTGGTACCTGGCCATAAATTTAAAACAACCCTACAAGGAATATCACAAAAAGCCCCAACAATTCCATCCCTGCTACTCTTTCTCCCATCTTCCAAATCAAGAGGCAACAATTTTCACCTCTTTTAGCTTTTTCTTTTGTTACTTAAACACCATATATTCAAATAACATGCTAATATTGCTACCTCTGAATTTTCAGTTTTAACCATTATCTACTGACTTCCTACTATGGAAAGCACAGTTCTGGCTGTCTTTTATCCACCCATCTCCCACTGCACGTATGCGTAGCTCCATCTCCCTATCCTTCCAATATGGTTTTGTTCTATTACAGGGTAAATGGATATTCAATTTCCATTATTATGACTATGTAAATACCATTTCCAACTGAGCTATACAGTATAATTAGATTATTTCGCCTTCCTTTCCCAAGTCTTCTCTGAGGTTAAAATAATTTTGTTTTTTGTAAGATTATCATTAATTCATTTCTCAAACTCTCACTCAAATGAAGGATCAGGAGGATGAAGCTTCTGGCATAAAATAGCAGAACTGTCCATTTCATATTCTAAGACTCTTTCAGAAATTCAGCCAAATACTTCAGAGTTATCACCTGAACCCCAACTTGGCAAAAGTCAATGCCATGTTCCTAAATGTTCCTACCTCTGAAATCCCAAGTGACCTTGAAGTGAAAAGCTGATTAAGTAATAGGACCTAAGAAAGGCTGTTTAAGGAATTGCTTAGGCAGTTTTGAACATCACTTCCCAACAACTGATTTCTTAAATAATTTATAAAACATCCACAAAATAGAATAAAGTAATCATTAAATGCTAAGTTTTAGAAAACTGTTAAGGAATGGAAAATATCCAAGAAACAAATGAAAAAAAATCAGTTTAAAAAATATATGGGGCTTCCCTGGTGGCGCAGTGGTTGAGAGTACGCCTGCCGATGCAGGGGACGCGGGTTCGTGCCCCGGTTCAGGAAGATCCCGCATGCCGCGGAGAGGATGGGCCCGTGAGCCATGGCCGCTGAGCCTGCGCGTCCGGAGCCTGTGCTCCGCAACGGGAGAGGCCACAACAGTGAGAGCCCCGCGAACCGGAAAAAAAAAAAAAAAAAAAAAGCTATTCCCATTAAAAATAATTTTTTAATGATTTGGGAAGGTGGGTACCTTATAGTCATTAAAAAAAACTGATTAAATAGGCCTGCATAAGTAGTAACAACAGGGAAATCAATGTCACTGAAAAAATAATTCTTACCAGTTCTTCAATGTTGTAGTTCATTAACACCCAGAGATCCTTCTGTGAAGGATCACAAAGCTGGTTCGTGACATTTCCAAAGATTAAGAGACAGTATGCACAGCAGACAGAAAAAAATGCTTATTTCACAGCAGCTGCTCAATCATTTGAGTTAACCCCTCCTGCGTGCCAACGAATAACCAATTATTAAATCCTTGCAAAAGATCTTGTTAATCCTTACCTTAGCGTTCAGGACACATATGTAACTTAACAATTTCTTTAAAATTTTTTATTCAGAACAATAAGTACTTCCCAATATTACATTATATGGTTTTTTCTTATGACTTTATAAACCTAATCTTTATTATCGCATAACATTCCATCACATGTATGGTCTGTGAGTTACTTAACCAAATTGCTAGATACTAATTTTTTAAGATTATCCCAAAAGTCATTCCCAGTTATCCCAGACTTTGATTCTAGACCAGTGAGAATCAATCTTGTTGGGTCTTATACAACTCTGATAATATGAAATGATAGACTTCTTCCCCCAAATTACCCATTGACAAATATATACAATATTTCTGTATATACCTTAGATTTTTCTTGTCCTGAAAACTCATAAACAGAGTCCAAAGACTTCATATTAAGAATCCCTGTTCTGGTCCACCTGAGCGGGATTCATTTTCCTGCTTGCAAGTATTCATCCTAATTAACTTCACGTTTTCATTATTCTTGGGAATATACAAAGTTGATAGGGAAAGACTAAGAATCATCACTAACAGCAACAGCTAATATTAATTAAGCACTCTTCTAATGTGCCAG
Source organism: Delphinus delphis (assembly GCF_949987515.2). Lineage (NCBI taxonomy): Eukaryota > Metazoa > Chordata > Mammalia > Artiodactyla > Delphinidae > Delphinus > Delphinus delphis. The sequence goes on along the minus strand of NC_082702.1, from coordinate 14,253,686 downwards.
GTAATCTTCTAAGAGGTTTAACGGATATTAATTCAGGTAATCTTCAAAACAACCCTGTGAGGTATATAATAATTCCGATTTTACATATTAAGAAACTGCAACACAGAAAGACTGCCCAAACTCACTCAGATTTAAGTGGTTGTCAGGATTAAAACTCTCTAGGTTCAAAATTTTCAACCACTACACACACCTCTCTTCCTCTATCCAAAGACATACCCAAAACAAACTACAAACTTTCAGTTATAAGATAAATAAGTTCAGTTATAAGATAGATAATGCACAGCATGGTTACTATAGATAATAATAATAATGTATTATATACTAGACATTTGTCAAGACAGTATATCTTAAGTATTCGTGTCACACACACAAAAAAAGGTAACTAAGAGAGGTAATGGATATGTTAATTAGTCGGTGTGGTTAGCATTCCATTCCACAATGTGTACATATATGAAAACATGTTGTACACCTTAAATACATACAATTTTTCATTTGTCAAAAATAAATAAAACAAACTCATGCTATCAAACCTCTAACTACATCAGGCTGGTACCAAAAATTTCCACTCATGGATTCCCCTGGGAAAAAAAAAATCCCCACTCATACTCCGTAATAATTACAGATGTCTAAAGTCCTAAACTACTACTCAACAAATCACAGTCAAAAAGAAAACATAGGCTTCCCTGGTGGCGCAGTGGTTGAGAGTCCGCCTGCCGATGCAGGGAACACGGGTTCGTGCCCCGGTCCGGGAGGATCCCACGTGCCGCGGAGCGGCTGGGCCCGTGAGCCACGGCCGCTGAGCCTGCGCGTCCGGAGCCTGTGCTCCACAACGGGCGAGGCCACAACAGTGAGAGGCCCGCGTACCGCAAAAAAAAAAAAAAAAGAAAACATAAACGTTAACTTCCAATAGGGCTATTTCCATCATTAGAATCCTTGGAAAAGCTGTGCTCACAGAGCAACTTAATTTATAGCACATGGTTAACTAACTGCATAACTGAATTAAGTGGGCACTAGAATGAGAATCTATAAATTAGGTCCCTGCCCTTAATGAGGTAGAGAAATCCTCAGGCCCAAATCAATAAGTAGATCATTCTTTTAAGCAGGGTATTCCAAGGGAAGGAAATAAAAAAATCTCGTGTCCTGAAAACCAAATGCATTTCACGGAAACAAAGAAGCAGCACAAACTCACAAAGAACCTGGCTTTTAGAGCTGCAGCAGCGATTCGGTTCACTTCACAGGCCTCCTCTGGAGACTGACGGGCTGGGGAAGCAAACAGGGTTCATTACACCGCAGGCGTTTCTTGTCTCGGTCAACAAACGTCCACGTCCCCTTGACCCTCGCTACCCACCACCTGCATACAGGAAATGGAAACAGGGAGACGGAGGAAGGTCCTTGGTCACCCTTGTCCGGGTTCGCGGCTCTGGGTCCGCTGTAGTTCCGACACCACAACCGCCCACCCCCGGGGCTGCCCACCGCGTCTTTGCAGGGCACTTTCACCCAGAGGCTCCACCTCCCACTTCCTTCCCAGACCTTTCCTCTACGCCTGGGCCTGGGTAGGTGAGGCGAGGAAAGTGAAGCGCAGGACCTCCGGGTCGCGCATTACAGAATAGGCCGGGGAGGCGCCCGATTACCGCCGCCAGAGCTTAATCCCGCGGCTCCCGGTCTCAGAACTACAAGCCCTCACTCCGGAGGAAACGCACAGTGGCCTGAGGCCCTCGATCTCGTCCGCAGAACCTGGCCTGTCCCGCGCTCGTTTCCTTCAGAAGAGAAGCGGCCGCCTCCGAGCCTGCCTCGCCTGCCTCGGAGGACAGCCCAGCGCTCAAGACTTCGGCGCTGGAACTCCGGGGAGTTCCTTCTCAGTCCCGGGTGCGCAGGCGCGCAGGGGGCGGGGGCAAGTCCCCAGGCTCCTCACTTAGCGCTTGGAGAGACGGATGCGGCCAGATCCCCGTGGGGCGGGGCGGGCAGAGAAGCAGGGTTTCCTAATAGGCCGGCTCCCCGCCTGTAAAGGTGACCTTGTGAGTGACCCATGCTGTCGAGCTGACCTGCTCCCCTATTGGAACTGTAGTCCAAAATCAGAGCAACTGTATATTCCGCCTTTTCTCACTTGGTTCTTGGCTCTGCAACGGGCGCAGGCCCGGAGCTCCGCCCCCACCCACGAGAGTCCTGCGCTCAGGCTCCTGGGAGGTGCTGTTTCTGTCCCGCGTGCGCAAGCGCACGGGTGGACCCGTTCGAACCTGGGGTTCTCCGTGGGGCTGAGGATGCTCTTGCGGCGACACACGTTGAGGGCTGGAGGGTGGGATGAGTAAGGGGGGCCGGTATGAAGAGGTTGGGGCCAGGATTCCAAGTTGGTCTAGGGTGTCCAGATCTTTAGGCTTTTAAGAGTGATTGTGATATCCCAGTGTTCCAAGCATGGTCCCTGTGATATTTGCCAAGGGACTGGCGTTGGCGTGGTGCCCCGTGCGCCTGAGTGTGTGATCATGGATGGGGTTGTGTTTTCATGCATGGAGTTGTTTACTGAGTGTGTGCCACTCATTGGATGCTGGACTGAAATGGTGCCACAGAGAAATGAAACTAAGCAGGACACTGTGGGGCCCTCCTGGCTGCAAAACCCTTTCAGTTTCAGCCTCCTACAACTTTCCAGAGTACCAAAGGGCAGATTGAAACAGTTGCTAATCAGAAAAGTGAGGCAATGCAGAAACAAAGGAGAAGCAAATCAAGAAATGACAGTGCAGGGACTTCCCTGGTGGCGCAGTGGTTAAGAATCCGCCTGCCAATGCAGGGGACATGGGTTTGAGCCCTGCTCCAGGAAGATCCCACATGCCACGGAGCAGCTAAGCCCGTGTGCCACAACTACTGAGCCCACGTGCCACAACTACTGAAGCCGGCGCGCCTAGAGCCCGTGCCCCACAATAGCAGCAGCTACCGCAATGAGAAACGTGCACACCACAACAAAGAGTAGCCCCCGCTCGCCGCAACCAGAGAAAGCCGCACGCAGCAACGAAGACCCAATGTGATGAAAAATAAATTAAATTAAATTTTAAAAAAAAGTGCAGCAGTAAAACAGTGCTAGTCCTTCCTCGAGGAAGGACTGCAGGAACTAAACCCCCCCCCACCTCCCAGTTGGAGGATGGCAACTTCAGGCTGAGCGCAAATGTCCTGGGACATTGTCCTGTTCTCTCACCACCAACCGATCAGAAGAAAGTCACACACCATGCAGCCCTCACCCCAAATTTTGCCTATAAAAACTTCTCCCAGAAAACCATTAGGGAGTTTGGGGTTTCTGAGCACGAGCCACCTGTTCTACTTGCTTGTCCCTACAATAAACCTTTCTTTGTTCCGACGTTTCGGTTTGGCCTCACTGTGCTTTGGGTGCACAAACTTGTGTTGGACGACAGAAGGTTGCATGCTTTTACGCTGGACTGTGACGCCGGGTTTAGGGGTGTCTGGTTGTGTCGAGGAGGAGGAAATTTTCCTCCATGCTTCCAAGTTCTGTCTGGTCTTATTACCTGAAAACTGGGTTCGCCTCTTGGTGGGTGTCGAGCCAAAAGACACAACCAAGCCAAAGGTTGGGAGAAGGAAGGAATTCTTACTTGCAGCATGTAAGGAGAATACTGGGATCTTTCCCAATGTAGTGTCTCCCTAAACAGCAAAACTGGGGAAGTTTTAAGTTAAGGGTACATGCATATTCATGAAGGGGCTTGAGCAGAGGAGAATTCAACATAGAATTGGGGCAAAGGTCAACAGAGTCCAAGCTTTAGTTGACTGGTCAACATCATCATTCTGTCCTCCACCTCAGGTGGTGGGGCCTTAATTCCTGCAGAACTCAAAGATATGTTATTATTCATATCTGAGGCAGGAGACAGATGGGCTTCAGGCTAGGCATTTACAACTGACCTCCTGTTTACATTTCTTGGGGCAGAAAAAGATGCCTTCAGACTGGACACTTAGAACTAGCCTCCTGTTTGCATTTCCTGAGAACAGGAGATAGGTAGGCTCCAGGTTAGATATTTACACCCAGTCTCCTGTTTGTACTTCGAAATAGAAACAACAACAGAAACAGAGTAAATAGCCAGGCTTTGCCTCCTGAGGACACTTGAAGATAACGGTCATGGCAGGAACAGAGAGGGGCTAAACCCTGTCTGAGTAAAGGATCAAGAGGTCATAGATCTCCCATCCTTGGGGCAACAGAGACATTGCACATGCACAGAAAGCCTCCTCAGGGTCAAAAAGGAGCGGTCACCGCCCCAGAATAGGTGGTGCCAAGGCCTCACACAGGCCTCTGGGCTGGAATCCATCTTGGAAAAAAGTTGCACACATATGTTGGGGAGGGTCCTAGGGCAGGTCAGGTGCGGAAAAAGAAACCATATAGTTGGCCAAAGGTAAACAAGGAGAGGATGACCACATCCTTTCTCTCTGGGTGTGTATCTCTGCCCTGCTTCTGTCTTAACTAAACAAACTCTTTCTCTGTGTGCTCTCCCACTTGTTGTGCTGTGTCTCTAATAATAAACTTTGGACCTGTTTTTACAGTTTTTGCCTCGAGAAATGCAGTTTTCAATGGAGGTGAGAGCCAGGGAAATTTTGCTTCTAGCCTCTAGCCCTTGCTGGTTTAGTGGCTAGGATTCCTGGTTTTCATCCAGGCTACCCAGGTTCAATTTCTGGGCAGGGAACTAAGATCTCGCTTCACGCCACCGCTCACTGCTGCTGCCTCTCCAATATCATATCCCTTGAGGAGGAACTAGGACTCTGTTTTATCACTACACTATTGTTTGACTGCCTTTTCTCTGTTCCTACATTCCTTTGTTCCCTTAAGATCATTTATTACATAGCCTGTTCAAGAGCAAGTATTGTGGCCAGGCTCAGATCACAAAATGGCTTAGGCCAAAATTGCCTCTCTTATGTCAAGAAAGCCATTCCTGGTTCTCTTTCTCCAGGGACCCCTTACCCTATCTGCTTACAGTCTAAGAGTTAAGTTGACATGAGACAGGTTAACAGAATAAAATCAAACAAAATTTTAATAACATGAATACTTGGGAGAGATCCAGGAAAACTAAGTAACTTGCCAAAATAGCTGAAGCCCTTCAGCTAAAGACAAAAGAGGATGTTGGGGGTAGTGGTTTGGGACTTCAAAGGGAAAGAAGGCAATTCACACGGAAAAGCAAACATTTGGTAAGCAAATGTTTGCTGAGCTACTCAGAAACAATGGGACTTGTAGTGGACTCATCTCCAGCCCCTGCCAAGAGTTTCCCCACCACACTTAGCCCCTGTTCTTTGCAGATATCTCTGGTGAGATATCTGCTCTATTCTGGGAACAGCCCTTTATCTAAACTCTTTAGGCAGCTCAGGAGGAGGTAAAAAGAAAAACTTCCCAAGTCTTCTGTTTCTTAAAAATAATCTGCCTGAATTAATCCTCATGCCAAAGATACACATTTTGGCGTGGCAAAGTTTGCTGCCCTACAGTTGCTTCCTTGTGAAGTGCCTGAGATTATGTGTATCTGTGAAGACTGTGCCCTGAAGGAAACCACAGTGTGTCACCCCAACGTATGCCTCTTTGACATAAAAATAGTTTTAAGGGCTTCCCTGGTGGCGCAGTGGTTAAGGATCCGCCTGCCAATGCAGGAGACAAGGGTTCGAGCCCTGGTCCAGGAAGATCCCACATGCCGCAGAGCAACTAAGCCCATGCGCCACAACTACTGAGCCTGCGCTCTAGAGCCCGCGAGCCACAACGACTGAAGCCCGTGTGCCTAGAGCCCATGCTCTGCAACAAGAGAAGCCACCGCAATGAGAAGCCCACGCACCACAACGAAGAGTAGCCCCCGCTCACCTCAACTAGAGAAAGCCCACACGCAGCAATGAAGACCAAACGCAGCCAAAAATAAAAATAAATTAATAAATAAAAACTTAAAAAAAGAACAGTTTTGAGCCAAGGGCAATTTAGAAGCATCAAATGCAGGAAAAGCTCTCTCTACCCTCCCCCATTTCTGCCTAAAAGCAGGATATAAATTCTCCTTTACTGGAGACAACTCTAGATTCTTAGCCCATAGATGGCACCAAAGGAATCTACAAATAAACTTTACTCCATTAGTTTCCTCCCACAGTTTGCCACCCTTGGAAGCTGAAAACTGCTTTTCTTTATCCTGTCATTTCTCTATAAATTTATGTTCTTTGTTGAAGATGCTATAAGAGATGGAGTTCTAAGCCATACTTTGAATTGCTCTTGTTAAGGCTTTCCCATATGACATGTGCACACAAATTAATAAATTGTTTTTCTCCTGTTAATCTTTTTTAAAGGGCCCCTGCTGAGAACGTAAGATGGCTAGAGGTAAGATTTTTCTTCTCTTATAGCCTTATTGTGTGTTATTTCTGGGATGGTTTTGATAGGCCAGCACTTCTGGTTCTTGCTTTCCATGGGCACTGTGTTTGAGGGTCACTGTGTTACTGGGTGTTAGATTTTTGATGATCAGTGTCTTAAGCGTACCCTCAGGAATGTGGTGATTTGGCAGTTGGATGAGTAATTGCAAGCACAGGCAACATTGGAAAAGAAGAGGCAAGGTTATCATTATTGCTGAGACCTAGAATTGTAGGAGTATACTGATGAGAGAGATTTTCACACATTGAGGTATGGGGAAATCCTTCTGGCTTATACATGATTTAACTCAAACTTTATGCTAACTAAAACAGGCTGTTTGTGGCCTATCAAACATACATTGTACATCTGCTTCAGTTATTAAAGAAAAAGGTGCAGTGATCAGAAGAATGTCTGCTTTAAAGATAAATATTAAATGCCTCCCTTCCTGAGACGCCAATGTTGGTACTCCTTTGACAATAAGACTCACTTCCTCGGTGCCAAGGCCATACTGACTCACTGTGTACATGCTGATCTGTTTTTGTTTTGTTTTCTTGAAACCTTGAAGGAATGTATCCCTGACTTGTTTGGTGTTCTTTGTTCTGACAAGATATAAAACTGTGCTGAAAACCATGTTTCTCCAGAGCAGTTCCTCCAAGTTATCTGAGAGGCTGTCTTCAAGAATATAGTCCTCAGTTTGGCTCAAATAAAATTCTTTTCTGTTCCTATTATAGTTTATTCATCATTTTTGTGGACAATTAATCAGAAAGTAAAGTTGAAATTAATAGGACTTCATAAAACAAAAGAGAGGGGCACTTTATTTTCTCTCATAATTGCACTTGTAATATTCCTCTGTGGTTGAGGGGTATTTTTCCCCCTGCTCCTAGATGAAATCTTGGATGAATTCAATGTCTTCACTGGATAATAAAAGTTTCTTTGAACAGTTTTTGTTTGTTTGCGGTACGCAGGCCTCTCACTGTTGTGGCCTCTCCCGTTGCGGAGCACAGGCTCCGAACGCGCAAGCTCAGTGGCCATGGCTCACGGGCCTAGCCGCTCCGCGGCATGTGGGATCTTCCCGGACCAGGGCACGAACCCGCGTCCCCTGCATCGGCAGGTGGACTCTCAACCACTGCGCCACCAGGGAAGCCCTCTTTGAACAGTTTTAAGTTAAAAGATCAGTCTCATTTTAGTAGTTAAAGATATCCTTAGTGTCAACTGAAAAAAAATATGTACAACCTAAATGTTGAGAATTTTATTCAGGACATTACTGAGGAAGATAGCCTGGGATACAGCCTCTCAGGTAGCTCTGAGGAATTGTCCCAAAGAGGTAAGGGAGGAGCCAGGAGGTATAAGAGTTTTTTGCTGAAAGAAAACAAAAATCAAAAACAATAAAAGGAGTCAAACATCAAAATATTACTGCTAGGGCTTCCCTGGTGGCGCAGTGGTTGAGAGTCCGCCTGCCAATGCAGGGGACACGGGTTCGTGCCCCGGTCCGGGAAGATCCCACATGCCGCAGAGCGGCTGGGCCCGTGAGCCATGGCCGCTGAGCCTGCGCGTCCGGAGCCTGTGCTCCGCAACGGGAGAGGCCACAGCAGTGAGAGGCCCGCGTACCGCAAAAATATATATATATATATTACTGCTAATCACAAAAACCAGATATGTCAAGTTAATGATTTTAGTGCTTTTCTGTGTATGGGAAGATGCAAGAGTCTGGGTTCATTGAGATGATTCCTTTGATATGCATCTTGACTATCTAGGGCCAGTATCCTGTTTTCCTCCATCCTGAATTCTCCACAGGTCTCACCTTCGGGTGTGGCTGCAATGGCAGATGGCTTGATGGTGGGCAATATTTTCTGTTTACTGAAATGGCAGGCAACATTTTTTTGTCCACCTTAGCAATAAAAATGTACAGTGTAACAATCAGTACTTCATTTAAAGCAAAACAACTTCTACCTTCTTGTTTCTCCTTGACCACCTTCAAATATGGTTATATCTCAATTATTGGTTATGTCAATATACTAATTATGTAAATTATTTTAAATTCAAAACCAAGTATATTTTTTCAAAGATACATTTTTGTTTATTAAGGATTTAGTTAGCTTCCTTTGTACCTGTTGCTAGTTTTTAGAGATGTTCCAGTGGATGTGTTAAGTGTCCACTGATTTTTTTTTCAGTTGTTCAAATATCCAATTAGAATCTCTCAGGCTTCCATTCTGTGGCTCTCATTTCAAGACTGTACACTTATCATGAAACTTACTTCCATTGTCTTCCTGAATTGGATTCCTGTTTCCTGGAATTAAGTTAATTTTCGCTAATTTTTCATTTCTGCTCAAGTTCTTTTTCCAACAGCTTCCTTAAGATGCACGTGTTAGAGGGAATTCTCTGGCGGTCCAGTGGTTAATACTCTGCCCTTCCGAGGGCCCGAGTTTCAATCCCTGGTCGGGACACTAAGATCCCACAAGCCGCGCTGCCCAAAAAAAAAAAAAAAAGATGCGTGTGTTACAGATAAATTTTTGAGTCTTTTGTGCTTGAACATGTCTTTATTCTACCTCACACTTTGCCAGTATTCACAATTTGGAAACATTACTTCAAAGTTTTCTGGTAGCTCATGTTGTCAAGTCTAATGCCAATTGTTTTCTCTTCCTTTGTATGTAATCTTATGACTCCTTCTCGTTCACCTCCCAATACTTACTGCTATTTATATCCCCAATATACTGAGATTTCATGATTTATGTTGTGGATTTTTAAACATTTTTTATGCTAGGTATAAGTGAGCACTTTCAGTCTATAGGATCTAGTTCTGTGGGTGTTTCTTGTATTTTTGCTTTTTGACAGTCTTCTCTATTTCAAGTTTTTTGTTCTCTTCCTGGAATTAGTATTTGATAGAAGAATTTTTCATGAGTTGTGCCTAATTTTTCCTTCTTCATAGCTTTCTATTCTTATTTACAGAAGCAACGTAATCTCTGATCTCTCAGAGAGTAATTATACTTGTTTAAACTTTCCTTGTCCATTTTTGCCTTTTATGTCCAAATCAAAAAAAAAATTAATTTTTTGAATTCTTCTCTCCCTTTTACATTGAATACTTTCCTGAAACGTGTAGCAATTCTTGCCTCCAGTCAGGAGGTAAAACTTCTCAACTGGTAGACTTCAGAGCCAGCCTTTTCATTGGGATACTGCCAGAGCTCTGTTCTCTGTTTTTTAGTTTAGAGCAGAGAACAGTTCCAGTCTCCTAAGTTACTGGTGTTTGGGGCCAGGATGGGGAAGGTCCTGAGAGGACCAAAGTCTGGGGTATGGTTTTTCACTCTGTCTATCCCTCAGTACTGTCTTTCTTTGTGCAGGTATACGTCCTCTCCAGGTCAATACATCCAGAGATCAAACCCCCCGTTTAGTGTATTTGATTACATAAGACAAGAAAGTAAAGCAGGAGAGCAACCAGTTGTGTACAAATCTTCAACCACTCTCCTGTTTTCAGATCCAATATCTCTACAGGGTCATCACTTTCGTACCTGAGCCTTCAGAGGTTTTATACAGTTAAATTGCCTCACAAATAGATGTCTAACTGTGTAGGGCCTTTGATACCAGAGTTCTTCAACAGTTCCTATTTGCTGTCATCCTCATTTTCTTTGGTTCTCACATGTTAATACACTTTGTATTTCTCAACTAAATGAACTCACTTTAATCTTTTTTTTTTTTTTTTGGTAAAGGAAAAATGGGAAATAAATGCATCCACTTGTTCTGTTTGTGGGGAAGCCTTTCTTACTCTTCTTAAATAATAAGATTTTGCTTTTTGACTAGAAATTTTTTCTCTTATACCACATTTGTTCTTTTAGCTACTGCTTTCCTTATCCATTTCATTAATTTCCACTTACATCTCTATTAATTTCATCTTACCACTCTCTCAGAGTATATTTTGTCAATGAAAAACAAATTAATACTCAATCTAAGAAAGAAATAGAGGGACTTCCCTGGTGGTGCAATGGTTAAGAATCCGCCTGCCAATGCAGGGGAAACGGGTACGAACCCTACTGTGGGAAGATCTCACATGCAGGGGAACAACAAAACCCATATGACACAACTACTGAGACTGTGCTGTAGAGCCCTGGAAGCCACAAATACTGAACCCGCGAACCTAGACCCCATACTCCACAACAAGAGAAGCCACTGCAATGAGAAACCCCTGCACTACAAAGAAGAGTACCCCAGCTTGATGCAAATAGAGAGACACCCTCGCAGTAAGAAGACCAAACGGAGCCATAAATAAGTAAGTAAATGAATGAATGAATAAATAAATAAAGCATTGATTATAACCCCTGTTGACAGAGGAAGGTGCCAGGAAAATCGTGTGCTCCACTTTGGCTCCAAACAAATGACTTTAGCTCCAATAACTCTGTTCTTTTCCTATAATGGATTGTTTCTTGATGATAATCATCATCAGATGGATGTATGGTTCAAAAGGCAAGAAGGACTGACGGATGAGTAGATGGACGGATTGTTGGGGCTCCCAAGAGTGGAGGAAAGGCCGGCAAGGGCCAGCCCAGGCTTACCAAGCAGGATGGAGTGGGAGGGGCGCGGGGGGGCGTAGAAGGTGGGGGCTAGTTGGGAAGAACTGTGCGGAGTAGGGCCTTGCATCACATCCCTGCAAGGCACTGGGAGAGGCAGAGGCAGGGACCCCCGTCTCACCCGCCACCCCAAACCAGTGTGGCACCAGGGCATGGGCCTCCTCTGCCCACGTCTAGGGGAGGTACCACTTTCGGGGTCAGTGGATTTTCTGGTGACACGACCACAGTTCACATTTCGAGCCGGGACTCTGGGATGTTCCTCGCCCCCGCCTCACCAGATGAGATCGCACACCCTCTTCCCATTTGACACCATTCCCACCCATGCCGATCCAGATGTGGATACACAGAGGTACCCGGCGTGCTTTGGTCTGCCCACCAGCTTTGGCAGCCACTGGCGGAGATGGTGGCAGAGACCAAGAGATCTAGGATGTCCAGAACCTGAGGACAGGAGGGCTGGTGCACACTCCCTCTCCCAGTGGGGGAGACATTTGTAATTTTTAGTGGCATTGTAATTATAGAATCACCAGGCATAGATATTCACCTTTTATTATTTATACATTTGTATATACCTACATTGTATATGGGAGTGGTGTGTTAGAGCTGGGCAGTAATGTCATGCCAGGGCCAACCATGCACATCTCTCCCTAACTCTATGTTCACTGAATTATATCAGTACATTGCTATTGGCCATGGTAGGAGTATTTACACTGTGAACACTGGTAAGCACTAAAAAACAGGGGTGTCTCTCTGTGTGTGTAGAGCTGGTTGTTAAATACTTAACAGCACTTCACTCCATAAAATGTTTTTTTGAGCTCTCCTTTCAGTATTTCAAATTTTATAACTGTTCTCTGACCCATCTCTACTGGGGAAGATTTTGAAATTTCTATTAATTGTACTATAGAACATTTCCTTTTTCTTGCCATGGAATGGTAATATTTTTTTTCTCATTTAGTTTAGATTTGGATTCAAGTTATATAATAATCAGCCATAGAAGAACGTTTATATATGAAAAATATTCATCTCTTTTTCTGTATCAGATAATTCATAGTGGTGAGAAGCCCTATGAAGATGAAGAATGTGGGAAGGCCTTTAGTTGTGCCTCAAACCTTGCTCAACATGGAAGAGTTCATATTGGTGAGAAATCCTGTGTATGTAAGGAATGTGGTAAGGCCTTTAGTGATGCTCCAATTCTTAGATTACATCATAGAATTCATAGTGGTGTGAAACCTTTTGAATGTGACAAACGTGGGAAATCTTAAGTACATTTCAAGCCTTAAAGCACACCTGAGAATTCATACTGGTGAGACAACCCTATGAATGTAAGGAATGTGGGAAGACCTTTAGTGTATATGGACTTACTCGGCATTAGTATTTGTACTGATGAGAAACCGTATGAATGTAACACGTGTGGGAAGTTCTTTAGTGCAAGTTCAACCCTTAAAATACATAAGAGGATTCATACTGGTGAGAAACCCTATGACCATAAGAAATGTGGAAAGGTCTTTAGAAGATGTGAAGGACTTATTTGACATAATAGTGTTCATACTGGTGAGAAGCCCTATAAATGTAACAAGTGTGGGAAGTCCTTTAGTGCCAGTTCAACCCTTAAAGTACCTCAGAGGATTCATACTTTTGAGAAACCTTATGAATGTAAGGAATGTGGGAAAGCCTTTCACACTGCCTCATACCTTGTTATATATAAGAGAATTCATACTGGTGAAAAAACTTTTGTGTGTCAGGAGCTTTGGAAAGCTTTTAGTTACAGCTATCAACTTACTATACATTATGGAGTTCATAGTGGTGAGAAATCTTATGAATGTAAGGAATGTGGGAAGACCTCTGGTCTGTGTGGAAGACTCACCAGGCATCAAACTACTCATAGTTGTAAGAAACGCTTTAGGGCTTCCCTGGTGGCGCAGTGATTGAGAGTCTGCCTGCCGATGCAGGGGACGAGGGTTCGTGACCCGGTCTGGGAGGATCCCACATGCCGCAGAGCGGCTGGGCCCGTGAGCCATGGCCACTGGGCCTGCATGTCTGGAGCCTGTGCTCCACAACAGGAGAGGCCACAACAGCGAGAGGCCCACTTACCGCAAAAAAAAAAAAAAAAAAAAAATTGTGATTTGATATAGCATATTAACACATATATGTGGAATCTGAAATAATTGTTATAGACGATCTTATTTACAAAGCAGAAATAGAGACACAGATGTAGAGAACAAATGTATGGATACCAATGGGGAAACAGGGGGTGGGGGTGGGATGAACTGGGAGATTGAAATCAACATATATACACTATTGATATTATGTATAAAATAGATACCTAATGAGAACCTACTGTATAGCACAGGGAACTCTACTCAATCCTCTGTGGTGACCTAAATGAGAAGGAAATCCAAAAAAGAGGGGATGTATGTATAGCTGATTTACTTTGCTGTACAGTATAAGCTAACACAATAATGTAAAGCAACTATACTCCAATAAAAAATAAATAAAATAAAAATTGTGATTTGACTTAACATAAATGTTAGACAAAATTTGATATTTATTTTTAACAATTAAAATGAACACACAGATAATTTTAATATTTTTCATTCAATAAGATAATGGTGAATAGTCTAAGAATAGGGAATGAGGATAAGTTCACTATTTAAAACACTAGAAATACAAATTATCAAGGTATATATCAGTGTCAAAATTAACCATTTAGGTTCATCCTGCTCTCCATAATGAGTAACTTGTAAAATGTTGATGACTTCTTTTTCCTCAACTCACTTCATGCTCCTGGATCAATAGATGAATTTTCATGTTCTATTTTTTTTTAGCATTTTATAAATTTATTTATTTATTCTTGGCTGCATTGGGTCTTTGTTGCTGCGCAGGCTTTCTCTAGTTTTGGTGAGCGGGGGCTACTCTTCATTGCAATGTGTGGGCTTCTCACTGTGGTGGCTTCTCTTGTTGTGGAGCACGGGCTCTAGGCACGTGGGCTTCCGTAATTGTGGCACACAGGTTCTGTAGTTGTGGCTTGCAGGCTCTAGAGCGCAGGCTCAGTAGTTGTGGCGCACGGGCTTAGTTGCTCTGCGGCATGTGGGATCTTCCCGGACCAGGGCTCGAACCCATGTCCCCTGCATTGGCGGGCGGATTCTTAACCACTGCGCCACCAGGGAAGTCCCTCATTGTTTTTCATAATTACTTTCTGTAGCTTCTTTCTCCTCAGCTGAGACATTGCCTACATTCTCTATACTTTTTAATAAGTCATGCAGTCTCCTCATTAGCATCTTTAGTGAATTCCATATGTGTGATGACAGTAAAAGGATAAATTATCAATGAAGTTTCCCTTCAGTTCTTCCCATTAATGAAGAAACTCCTGCACCTAGCAACAGTCCAGGAGGTATTCATTACACTTTAGTCAGGTTAAACAAGAAAGAAAACAAAATCTGAACTCTTCCTTTCAGTTTTCAAATGTAATGAGCATGGAGTCACAACGATAAGTCGGAAATACCTGACGCATGGTTAGGCAGAGTGAGGACTTTGTGCTCTCTCACAAGAAGATGAGGTTGTTCAGTCATATTGAGGAAAGAGCATATCTCAAATGGAAGTAAGAGGGTTAGGTTGTGAGGTCTTGAGAAGTGGTTCCAAGCCCTGACCAAATCAGTGGCCTCAAGTACTATGAGTAGAGTAAGTTGTTGGAATTGAGAGGCAACCTCCTACCCTTCCACATTCACAAATCCTGACATGGGGCATACTTAGGGAATAAAAACAAAAGGAGAACCTGGGCAAATTAATACCTCAATCATCACCACACACACCAGAGGCTAATTTTAAAATTTGACAGTATTAACTGTCAAAAGAAAGTGATGTTTTGTGAATTATGATATATTTTGGGACTGTGAATAGTTTATTTACTTTGGGGGAAATAGAGCAACATCTAGTGAAGCTGAAGATAGTAACCAGGATACATACACGAGAATGTTCACAGCACTGTTTTTTTGGTAAGTTCCAAAAATGGGAACCACATTCATTATTAATCTTTTTTTATTTTGCATAATTTTATTTCTTAAAAGCAGTTTAAGTTTTAGAACAAATTTGAGAGGGAGGTACGGAGATTTCCTATAGAGTCACTGCCCCCACACATGCATGGCTTCACACATTATCAACATCATTCACCAGAGCGGTACATTTTTTACCAAGGATGAACACATCATAACCACCTAACGTCCATAGCTTATCTTAGGGATCACTCTTGGTGTTGCACATTCTATGGATTTGAATAAATGCATAACGATATACATACATTATACATACATACATTATAATACCAAAGTTTAACGTGTGTGTGTGCGTGTATATACACACACAAATACAATATACAGAGGATAGTCACTGCCTTCTAAATCCTTTGTGTTGGGACTTCCTTGGTGGTGCATTGGTTAAGAATACGCCTGCCAATGCAGGGGACACGGGTTCAATCCCTGGTCCAGGAAGATCCCACATGCTGCAGAGCAAATAAGCTGGTGTGCCATAACTACTGAGCCTGTGCTCTAGTGTCTGTGAGCCACAACTACTGAGCCTGCGAGCCACAACTACTGAAGCCCACATGCCTAGAGCCCACACACTGCAACAAGAGAAGCCACCACAATAAGAAGCCCGCGCACCACAACGAAGAGTAGCCCCTGCTTGCCGCAACTAGAGAAAGCCCGTGCATAGCAACGAAGACCCAAAGCAGACAAAAATAAATAAATTTATTTTTTAAAAAATCCTTTGTGCTTTCCCTATTCATCTGTCTCCTCCTTTGGCAACCACTAGTCTTTTTATTGTGTCCTTTTCCAGAATATCTCATAGTTGGAATCATAGCAGTATATGGCTTTTAAAACTTGGATTCTTTGACTTAGCAATATGCCTTTAAGGTTCCTCCATGTCTTTTTATGGTGTGATAGATAATTTCTACTTAGTGCTGAATAATAATATTCCATTATCTGGATGTTTCACAATGTATTTATCCATTCACCTACTGAAGGACATCTTGGTTGCATCCAAGTTTGAGCAATTATGATTAAAGCTGGTATAATCATTTGTGTGCAGGTTTTTGTGTTGACATAGTTTTCAACTACTTTGGGTAAGTACCAAGGAGAGCAATTGCTGGACTGTATGCAAAGAGTATGTTTAGTTTTGTAAGAAACTTCAAAATCTGTTCCAAAGTAGTTGTAGCATTTTCCATTCCCATTAGCAGTGGATGACAGTTCCTGGTAATCCACCTCCTCACCAGTTTTTGGTGTTGTCAGTATTTTGGAATTTGACCATTCTAATAAGTGTGTGGTGGTATTTCCATGTTTTAATTTGTACTTCCCTAATGACATATGATGGTGAATACCTTAACATATGCTTATTTGGCATCTGTATATCTTTGGTAATGTTTCCAGGTGTTTTGCCCATTTTTTAATCCATTTGTTTTCTTTTTCTTTTTTTATAACTGATAGAATTAACATGTAACACTATATTCGTTCCAAGTGTACAGCATAATGATTCTTGCGTACGTTGTGAAACAATCAACACCATAAGTCTAGTTAACATGGGTCATCGTTCATAGTTACAATTTTTTTCTTGTGATGAGAACTTTTAAGATCTCTCTTAGGAGCAGACAGCCAGGACTCCAAGGTGGCATCAGTTGTACCACTGAAGAAGCTCCTGGATGTCAAATTAAGGGAGCTGCCAAGCTGGATACTAATGCAGGATTTCATCCCTAAAGGCATTGCTGGAGCATTCAAAGAGGCCAGAGCCTTATGGGCATGTGTAAATAAAAGCAAATCTCTGGGTATTTCATGTCTCTTTTTGCTCTGAATTAATCTGGCCAGTAAAAGCCTTCTCAGATCAGTAAGTTATGTAGAGAAGGACAGGGTGAGATTGTTAGCTCTTGAATTTCCATGTTTGATGGGTCCTATCAAAGGCTGGCTCTGAGGTATTTCAGACAAGGAATGTTTTCTGTTGCTTAGAATCAGTACCACTGCCTCCATCCATCTTAAAGAAATGTCATAAGACTTGGGGAAAATGAGTTTGTAACATAAGGAGACATCATTCTGTCTCCCTGCCAGACAAAACTGAGACGAATATTTGAAATGGTCTATCCTTCAGCTCTGTGCATTTTAAAGTGCAGGACTAGTCAGATCAGTCCTGTGGAAGCCACGTCATCATCCTTTAGGGCCCTGCGTGGTCGCCAGCCTCCTCAGGGCCCCCCCTCCTTCTGTGTTTTTCTTTATAATTTTGGTCACCCTGTGGCTCTCTTTTGCGTACTGTTTCCTCCTTCCCTGAGGCCTTTCCTCAGCTTTGCCCTCTCATATTAGAAGGTGTAGAGTGTGCCCTCAGAGAAGTGACTTCCTTTCCTGTTTGCAGGTTATTACTGGTATTACAACAAGTATTTCAACATGAAGAAAGGGAGCGTTGCTGGGCCTTCTATGGTGCCGGCAGCTTATGTGCTTTTCAACTACTGACATTCTTACAAGGAATTTAGTGAGTCTCTTGGGTTGCTTTGTCTTTGGTGGGGTTTCCCTTGACAGGGTGGTATTGGTTCCCTGTCAAATTGACAAGTCCTTCATTCTCCTGACAACTGAAGAATTGGAAGGACTTATCAGAATACAGCATACTTTAAGTGAGAAAATTGTGGCAAAGACAAAGATAGGAAAAATAAGATGAAGCTGGGATAAAGGTAATACTTAGGAAGCATTCTATAAGATACTGTAGGCTCTACCAAAGGTTGGTGGAAAACTTGGCTTTATCTTCCTAGCAGCCAGTGTGAAGAGGGAAATAGGTCAGTGCTACAGTCCGATGTCTGTGTAGTGCTCTGGAAAAGCCTGGCTATTCCTGGTTCTGAGACCTGAGGGGAGTTTGTCCGGCGGGAGATGCTGGGAACAGTTTCAGTGGTGGCCACTGGCTGGGTTTCATGGGCCCTTTCTGACAGCATTCAGCCCCTTGCTAGTCTGTTGCATCCAGAGCAATGAAAGATGGGCTCTTGGGTGCTGTTTTTCTGAGTTGGGTGTTCCTTCAGGGAAGGAAGAAGCTGGCCAGGTGGCAGATCAGCTCCTAATTCCTCAAGCGGGTTCTGGATCATCTCCTGAAAGGAATTTTCAGGATGGCTTCATGTGATCTTAGCCTGTTGCCCTCCCTGGCATCCTGTGCTTTCACCATACCTTTGAAGAAACTTACCATTTTGCCTTTCTAACTTCAGAACATGATCGGCCAAGCGAGTACCACTGAAGAGGGCGCACTCTGCATTCCTGACCATGACCTTTGCGGGGCACCCCTGAATCCTTTCATAACCTAATGGATAGCTAACACCCAATAAAAGATGACTGGTTAAAAAAAAAAAAAAGATCTCTCTTAGCAACTTTCAAGTATGTAATACAGTATTATTAACTATAATCACCATTCTGTATGTTACATCCCCGTGACTTATTTTATAATTGGAAGTCTGTAGCTTTTGGCCACCTTCACCCATTTCCCCCGCTGCCTCTGGCAACCATCAATCTGTTCTCTGTATCTATGGCTTTGGTTTCATTTTTTTGTTTCTGATTTTTTTTTTTAGATTTCACATATAAATGAGGTCATACAGTATTGGTATTTGTCTTTGTCTGACTTCACTTAGTACAATGCCCTCAAGATCCATCCATGTTGTCACAAATTGCAGGATTTCCTCCTTTTTATGATTGAAAAATAATTGTATATATGCCACATTTTTAAAAAATCCATTCATCTCTTGATGAACTCTTGTTGTTTCCATGTCTTGGCTATTGTAAATAATGCTGCATTGAACATTGGAGTGCAGTTATATTTTCAAGATAGTGATTTTGTTTCCTTTGGTTAAATACCAAGAAGTGGAACTGCTGGGTTATATGGTAGTTCTAATTTTTTTGAGGAATCTCCATACTGTTTTCCATAATAGCTGCACTAATTTACATTCCCTCCAGCAGTACATAAGGGTTCCCTTTTCTCCACATTCTTTCCCACACTTATTTCTTGTCTTTTTGGTAATAGACATTCTTACAGGTGTGAGGTGATATTTTTATTGTAGTTTTGATTTGCATTTCCCTGATGATTAGTGATGTTGAGCACCTTTTCCTGTACCTGTTGGCCATTTGTATGTCTTCTTTGGAAAAATGTCTATTCAGAGCCTCTCCCTATTTTTTAATTGGGTTGTTTGTTTGCCTTTCTATTAAGTTGTATAAGGTTTTATTTCTTAATATATTGTGGATTGTAAATCAACTATACTCCATTATAAAATAAAAATTAAAAAAATATATTGTAGAAATTGTTTTATCATGATACTTAGTGCCAAAAGCAGGAGATATTATATACTAAGTAGCAGTGCATTTAAATGTACATCAAAAAAATCCTTGTAAGAAACATTTTGAAATGTTCACACAGGTTTTTATACAAGAACTGTATTATGCATTTGATTCTCCTTTATGTTGTTTTCCAAAATTTCTTAGATAATTTTATTAATTTTTGTTATGAAATCACAAGAGAGCAAACATTTCACGTGCTTCCCTCCTTCTCTTGTATTGCAAGGCCTAAAATTTCATGTGCTGTCTTAATATCTTTGAACCTCTCAGGGCCCGTAGGCCTAACCATGAGTTCCCCTCTTCTCACCAGACATGCCCACCAAGCAGTGGGAAGAAAACTAACCACGCTGTTAGTTCCCGTATCAGCCAAATCATGTCCCTGTCAGCCACAAATTAATCAAAGAAGCCAATCACATCCTTCCACAGCAACCAGGGGGCACCTCATCCTCTTGTTAGTAGAAATCCTGCTCCCAAGTGACACCACCCTGTGACATGTTGTGTCCTTCTCCTGTAGGATTTGAGGATACTCGACTCAGACTGCTGTCAATCTCATCTGTCTAGAATCTAGGTGTGTGTTAGGATATCTTCAGAACCCTAGGGCAGGACTCTCTCCATCACCGCTAGCTGAAAAAACACCTGCCTACTCATTTTTACTGCTGTTCCGTGAGTTTTCAGTACCTACACTGAGAAAGATTTTATAAAGCTCAATTAACCTTCAAATAGGAACGCTAGATCATGTTGTCAGCCTGTATGTTTGTGATTGAAATTTTATTTTGCTGAGCCTACAAACTAATATTAAACTTTTGCCCTATTTGTAAGACAGATAAGGCTAAAATTATAGGTATTATAGGTACGTATCCCTCATTAAGCTTGGACTCAAATGGAAAAGGAGTCTTTTAGATTATTTCTTCAGGTTGGGTGAAAGTGGAGCTTTAGAATTAGAAGTGCGAGTTAAAGGGGGAGAGAGGGAAAAAAAGAACTAAGCGTTAAAATGGGAAAATGTTGGTAGCAGAAACAGATATTCTTACACTGCTGTGAATATGTAAAATGGTATAATCACAGTGAGAAATTTGTCAGTATCACAAGTTAATGTGCAAAAAGCAAGACCACTTTCGAGAACTTAAGTTACATGTAAGCCTACATAGGTGCAAACTGAAGTTTATGGAGGGATATTAACTGAGCATTGTTTGTGAGAAAAAAATAGGAAAATCCATAATATTTATTTGTAGAGTTTTGTTTCTTAGAGAAGGTTTCAGCTACACATACTGTGGTCTATTTTGCAGTTGTTGAAAATGATGACACTCCTTAAGTACTGATATGGAAACACATTTGTGTGAAGAAAAAGAAATACATACTTTCATATGCATATAGCATACATAGTATTTGAAATTACATATACATTTTGTATTCATATGTGTGTGTGTAACATTGTATATTTTATTTTAAAATAACTTATCTGGGGGCTTCCCTGGTGGCACAGTGGTTAAGAATCCGACTGCCAATGCAGGGAACACGGGTTCGAGCCCTGGTCCATGAAGATTCCACATGCCATGGAGCAACTAACCCTGTGAGCCACAACTACTGAGCCTGCAGTCTAGAGCCTGTGCTCTGCAACAAGAGAAGCCCGCGCGCAACGAAGAGTAGCCCCTGCTCGCCGCAACTAGAGAAAGTCCGCAACGCAGCAACGAAGACCCATTGCAGCCAAAAATAAATAAATAAAATAAATAAATTAATAAAAATAAAATAACTTATCTGAAACAACAAGGTCCTACTGTATAGCACAGGGAACTAAATTCAATATCCTATGATTAAACCATAACAGAAAAGAATATGAAAAAGTATATATATATATATATATATATGTATAACTGAGTCACTTTGTTGTACAGAAATTAACACAACATTGTAAATCAATTGTACTTCAATAATATTTTTTTAAATGTCAAATTATTTTATGAGAAAAAAATAAAATAACGTCTGGAAGGCTATACACACTAAAATCAAAATGCTGTGCATGCTAAGGTTAGCTACTATATGTCTGAAATATATGGCAGAAGAGGTTGATCGCATTTTTAGTTAAACTTTATATCCTTTTGAAATGTTAATCTATGCGTGGATTGCATATTTAAAATATGTTGTAATGCTGATAACTGAAATATGGGCATCCTTTGATGAGAACTTTACATTTCCCATTTGCTTACTCATGAACTCACTCATGAATCTAAATATATATATGTGTAATGCAACCTTAATTCTTCTGATAGCCCAGAATAATCTTCCTCCTTTCAGATTTTGAGTCTGATTTATCTTCACTGCCCAAACAACTGAGAAGCAAAGTATTTTTCAATGAGATGTCATGACCAGGCATTATGAATTAAAAGATGTTTCTCAACCTGTGGGCTTTTAAAAATGCAGTCAAGCTCGCCACTTCACAATAGAGCAGAGAGGGATGAAAAGAATCGCTTAACAACAATTTCTGGTGGACATAATATTGTAAAATGTAAATAAGGTATTGCTTTTTGTTCTAGTTTTCAGAGAACTGCAATCACTATTCTTGAAAAAGGGACCAAAACTCATTCTCCCTTTTTCTACAATGAGAATATATTATAAAGTCTCACTTTATCCAGGTTTTCTCACCTGGAAACACGTCTTTGCTAATCAACAGTATAATGTTATACACCTTATGTAAACTCAGAGGCTTCAGCTCTAAAACCGGAGTAGTCAGCACCTGTGGCATTGCGAGTGGAATGAGCGTTTTAGGGAAGGGATACATTCACCTGCACACTCGTAACACACGACACAAACACGCACAGTTTGGTTGGATCATGAACCCACTTCAAGAGCTCGCACTGGATGGCCCTCGAGGTCATATTACTTGATTCAACAGGACGGACCCTTCACACGCAGGCCTGAAGCCTTGGAAAAGAAGAGCTCCGCAGGCCCCTCCTCACAATCCTCTGGTCCGGCCCCACCCTCACTCGCCGCCTCCTGGCCCTGGGAACAGCTGAACCCGCCTTCCGCCTCAGGTTGGGCCTCCGGGCGTTGGGACATCAGCGCTGCGCAGGCGCAGTGGGGCGGTCATTCCCAGAAATCTCCAGGCCCGGCCCGGCAGTTGCTTTGCTTCAGGACTTTAACAACCTGGAACCTCACGTCCCACAGACGGCGAGGTGACTTTGACCTCCGGTTCTTTTTCCGTGTCCCGTGTTGCGTACTGCGCGTGAGTGGCACCCGTCCGAGGAAGAATCCGCTTGGGTCGCCGCGAAGACGGCTGCGCAGACGTAGCTGGCGCCCATGAGGGACAGCCAGTGGCGGTGAGACTGGGATTGCGGGAGGCGCTCAAAGCGTGGACGGCCGGAGCGCAGCCACGCGAGTCCGCCCGCCCCGTCGGGGCTGTGGGCGCTTGAGCAGCGGGGAGGGTGATTTTATCTCTTAGAGTGAGTGCGATTGTGAGACTGAGAGAGGTGTGTGTTCCTCCTTGTGTGACGGAGACACAGGGTGCATGTCCTTTTTGTGAATGTGGATTGCAGTGGCTCTACGGTGTCATGTGACACATAGCTCTTTTTCCCCTTTGCTGCTTCTAGGCTTCTCTCAAACATGTACTTCTCCCAAAGAATGTGGGCGCAGTTGGGAAATCTGGTTTTGAGTCCTACAAGACACCTTCCAGCAAGAAAGTACATACCAGCTGCTGAGATCGGAATTTTAAATCAACAATTGCCCCTGAGACAGGCTCCTAGGAACGTATGGATAAAAAGACTCCCAAGATTAGGATTCCTTCCTCGGATTACCCTCCCTGGCACTTCTCTGGGGCTCATTTATGTATTTGAGTATGAAAGCATTTGAGTATGAAACTATGAGCTCTGACGGGAGAAACCTGTGAGCCCTGATACAAGATCGCACAATCCTACTTAATTCTGGTTATAGGTATGAGGTCACAGCGGGTTTAGTAGTCTTGAAGGGTGGCACACAATAAATGCTCAACATTGTCTTTATTCTGTGTCATTCACCCTTCAGATTCTATAAATCAGTGATGAAAATATGATATTAATGTGTTGAGTGCTTGCATGTCAAAGGGCTACGTGGACGCTAGTTTTCCAGAACAGGTGTTCTGATCCAGGGATCCTTTGTATTTTGGGGCCTACAGGGGACCACAAATCCCTTGTGCTTGTATAGAATTACTGCATATATTTGGAAAGATGCATTTTTCAAAGGTGTGATAACCCAAAAGATTAGACCTGGGTAATTGATATGCAATTAAAGACTGTTATACCTTGGGATGGTTTTGCACAAAATTAATGATTATACTAATGGAATGGTTAAGAAAATCACACGATATCCATGAGATAGAATATTATGTAGATAATAAAATTCCTGTTTATAAGAATTAGCCGTTACAAGAAAAAAAATGGCTATGATCTAATGTTAAGCAATCTTAATATGTAGATAATAGTAGTCAAGAAAATTTGAAATTATATATGCAACTCATTTTAAAAAAAGAATTTTGTAAAAACTTTTGCAAGGATTATATCCAAAATGATAGTTTAATTGGTTTTTCAGAGAAGAATGAAAATGTTTAGCCACACTTATTGAGCATTTTCTGTGTACCCAGAACTTTTCTACCTATTTGGTATACATATTCACATTAATTTGCAAAGGCAATTTCCTTTTCCATTGATGTTAGAGTGTTTATAGGGAAATGTCTCTAATTATATCAGTGCAGTACAGCTAAAGGATATTCAAGAAGTGAATATACTTAAGTGGTATTTATTTATTTATTTTTATTCGAGTATAGTTGCTTTACACTGCTGTGTCAGTTTCTGCTGTACAGCAAAGTGAATCAGCCATACGTATACATACATCCCCTCTTTTTTGGATTTCCTTCCCATTTAGGTCACCACAGAGCACCGAGTAGAGTTCCCTGTGCTATGCGGTTGGTCCTCATTAGTTATCTATTTTATACATAGTAGTGTATATATGTCAATTCCAATCTCCCAATTCATCTCACTCTCCCTCCCCCTTGGTATCCGTACGTTTGTTCTCTATGTCTGAGTCTCTATTTCTTCTTTGCAAATAAGATCCTCTTTACCATTTTTCTAGATTCCACATATATGCGTTAACATACGATATTTGTTTTTCTGACCTACTTCACTCTGTATGACAGTCTCTAGGTCCATCCATGTCTCTGCAAATGACACAATTTCATTCCTTTTTATGGTTGATATTCCATTGTATATGTACCACATCTTCTTTATCCATTCCTCTGTTGATGGACATTTAGGTTGCTTCCCTGTCCTGGCTATTGTAAATAGTGCTGCAATGAACATTGGGGTGCATGTATCTTTTTGATTATGATTTTCTCCTGGTATATGCCCAGTAGTGGGATTGCTGGGTCATATCGTAGTTCTATTTTTAGGTTTTTTTTTAAATAAACTTATTTATTTATTTAGGGCTGTGTTGGGTCTTTGTTGCTGTGCGTGGGCTTTCTCTAGTTGCGGCGAGAGGGGCCTACTCTTCTTTGTGGTGCACGGGCTTCTCATCACGGTGGCTTCTCTTGTTGCGGAGCACAGGCTCTAGGCACGTGGGCTTCAGTAGTTGTGGCATGCAGGCTCAGTAGTTGTGGCTCATGGGCTCTAGAGCACAGGCTAAGTCGTTGTGGCGCATGGGCTTAGTTGCTCTGCGGCAGGTGGGGTCTTCCTGGACCAGGGATTGAACCCGTGTCCCCTGCATTGGCCGGCGGATTCTTAACCACTGCGCCACCAGGGAAGTCCCCTATTTTTAGTTTTTTAAGGAACCTCCATACTGTTCTCCATAGTGGCTGTATCAATTTACATTCCCACCAACAGTGTAAGAAGGTTCCCTTTTCTCCACACCCTCTCCGGCATTTATTGTTTGTAGATTTTTTGATGATGGTCATTCTGACCGGTGTGAGGTGGTACCTCACTATAGTTTTGATTTACATTTCTCTAATAATTAGTGATGTTAAGCATCTTTTCATGTGTCTGTTGGCCATCTGTATGTCTTCTTTGGAGAAATGTCTATTTAGGTCTTCCACCCATTTTTTGATTGGGTTGTTTGCTTTTTCGATATTGAGCTGCATGAGCTGTTTGTATATTTTGGAGATTAATCCTTTGTCAGTTGCTTCACTTGCAAATATTTTCTCCCATTTTCTTCTCGTCTTGTTTATGGTTTGCTGTGCAAAAGCTTTTAAGTTTAATTGGGTCCCATTTGTTTATTTTTGTTTTTATTTTCATTACTCTCGGAGGTGGGTCAAAAAAGATCTTTCTGCAATTTATGTCAAAGAGTGTTCTGCCTATGTTTTCCTCTAAGAGTTTTATAGTGTCTGGCCTTACATTTAGGTCTTTAATCCATTTTGAGTTTATTTTTGTGTATGGTGTTAGGGAGTGTTCTAATTTCATTCTTTTACATGTAGCTGTCCAGTTTTCCCAGCACCACTTATTGAAGAGGCGGTCTTTTCTCCACTGTATAGTCTTGTCTCCTTTGTCATAGATTAGGTGACCATAGGTGCATGGGTTTATCTCTGGGCTTTCCATCCTGTTCCATTGATCTATATTTCTGTTTTTGTGCTAGTACACTACTATGCGGGATTTTAGTTCCCTAACTAGGGATCGAACCCGGGTCCTCTGCAGTGGAAGCATTGGGTCCTAACCACTGGACCGCCAGGGAATTCCCTTAACTGGTATTTATTTTATTTTATTTTATTTATTTATTTTTTTTTGGTATTTATTTTAATCACATTGATTTTTTTTCATTGTCATATTAACAGATTTTTAAAATGAGGAATATATGGCCTCTTCCCAAGTGATGTCTATACATATTTTAATACTTTGAAATATCTTTATATATTTTATTTATGATGATGGAATTAATACAGGCTTATTGCAAAAAATTTTCATTTCTTTAGGGAATTTACTGAGAAGAAAGCAAGGATAACCCATTATCTCCCTGCTTAGAGATAGTCACTTTAACATTTTGGTGTATATTTTTCCAATTTTGTGTGGTTTTGTTTTGGCAGAATAAAATTGATCAAATAAAGGAGATAAGGTTCAACTCATAGTTCAAAAAAGAAATCTAATCCAATGATAGTTTTCTTTATACCCCTGTACATGTAGGGAGAAGAGGGAAGGGCAGAGAATCTTGTGTGAAAAGCATTACAAGTAGTTAAACCTTTTAGTTATTACAAATGTTATTTAAAACTTAATTACCAGGGCACCATATTACTAAGTAAGACATGCTTTCAGAGTTAATAATTTAGAGATTTAAGCTTGTTTTCAGAAAAAATAACACTAATCTCTGATTTCCAGGTGTCTTACAAGTACAAACAATATTTCCAAACATTGTTGTTATACCAGAAAATAAAGATTATATTTATAAATATTTACATAAATCTCTATACTGTGCAAAGAATAAGATTCCATTCTCCAGTTAGTTTTCCCAGTTTTATCATGATGTTCTTTGAACAGGTTTATGATTCTGAACAGTTTTTCTTGCTCTCTATAGCTGCTGGGGACTGAGGAAGGGGACATTTTCTCTCTTCTTGTCTGATCTCTCTCTCTCTCTTTTTAATTAATGATTTTATTAAGCAGAAATCTGCTTTCTCAAACGTACCTCCTAAAATTTAAATACTAGAATTAGAAGAAAGAGGACACCCAAGAAGCACAAGTTTTAATATAATAAAACCAGGAAGCACCAGAATTAGCTTCCTTTTATAATAAAAGATTAAGGAACATGGAATGATTTTGTTCTTCAATAATGATAGATAATTTACATTAGTCATCATGATATACAATTTAGTGTGTATTTGAATTATTTTGCCTAGTCTTCAAACTAGTCATATATCGTATGTGATATTTTTATCCCTACTTTGCTGATGAGGAAATCGGCATTGAAATATTTTTCTTAATTTCAACGGCATGCCACCTCTTAAATTATGCATACTTTTTTAGACCTGCCTTCTTCACCGAGCAATTCTTTTAATATTGTTTTCCGTCAATTATATGGTTTAATATCGTTCTTATTAAGAATGGCATGGGGGGACTTCCCTGGTGGCGCAGTGGTTAAGAATCCTCCTGCCAGTGCAGGGGAAAGGGGTTCAAGCCCTGGTCCGGGAAGATCCCACCTGCTGCAGAACAACTAAGTCCATGAGCCACAACTACTGAGCCTGCGTTCTAGAACCCACGAGCCACAACTAGTTAGACCTTTTGCCACAACTACTGAAGCCCGCGTGCCTACAGCCCATGCTCAGCAACAAGAGAAGCCACCGCAGTGAGAAGCACACGTACTGCAACGAAGAGCAGCCTCCGCTCGCTGCAACTAGAGAAAGCCCATGCAGCAACAAAGACCCAATGCAGCAAAAAAAAAAAAAAAAAAAAAAAGGCATAGTATGTCACAATATAGCAGACTATAATATAGTTAACCTGTTTGCCTGCTGTGAGATTTTTATGTTTTTAATTTTGGACTATCAAAAATTATTCTCTGATGAACATTCTTGTGCATATACCTTGTGAACTTCTGTAAGTTATTTCCTTTAAAATTTTTCTAAAAGTGGTATTTTGTAGTCAAAAATCATACTTCTTTTAATTGTTTAAAATATGTCAGACCTGGAAAGTATAATATTTGAAGTAATACAGCCACTAAAAAGACATAATTACTTCCTTCAGAGTACATATAATCTGTGAAGGAAGTTAAAATCTGAATATGAATAATTGAAAGCTAGTGTGTGATAAAGGCCACTGGTGAGAGTTAGGTGACCTGCCTAAAGGAGACATCAGTGTGACTATAGTGACAGTAAGCATATAAACAAATAATACTGAACACATGGGATCTGTATGGCAATAAGTGGATTTTTTTACTATAACCTTTATATTTTGTAGATTTCATTCTAATGATATTAGATGTATAGCAAAATTAATAGGTAAGATAATTCAGCAGCTATCTGGAGGATATCACGACAAAACTGACAGGTTCAGAAACAAGATAAATTCTTCTGTTGAAAAGATCTGAAATAAAGCTGTATTGAGACTGTCATCACTTCACAAAAGAGATTACTCAGGGACTGTTCCCAAGTTTTTTGTGGTCAGAATTCCAACATAACTGAGAAGAAATTATAAAATGAGATATTGGGATCCAAAGGAAACAAAATATAAGCCATATAGTAAAATGATCTGAATTTATTTATTTAAAATAATTGTTTTAAAGTTTTTTGATGTGGACCATTTTTAAAGTCTTTATTGAGTTTGTTACAATATTGCTTCTTGGTTTTTTGGCCCCAAGGCATGTGGGATCTTAGCTCCCCAACCAGGGATCGAACCTGCACCCCCTGCATTGGAAGGTGAAGTCTTTTTTTTTTCTTAATATTTATTTATTTATTTGGTTACCTTGGTCTTACTTGCGGCAGAAGGGCTCCTTAGTTGTGGCTTGCGGGCTCCTTAATTGTGGCATGTGAACTCTTAGTTGCGGCATACATGTGGGATCTAGTTCCCTGACCCGGGATAGAACGTGAGCTGCCTGCATTGGGAGCATGGAGTCTTATCCACTGTGCCACCAGGGAAGTCCCTGAAAGGTGAAGTCTTAACCACTGGACTGCCAGAGACATCCCAATGATCTGAATTTAAAGAACAAAGAACTTTGTGGACGTCTTCACCTTAACAAATTAAAAAAAAAAACATATTTTGGACTTCCCTGGTGGCACAGTGGTTAAGAATCCTCCTGCCAATGCAGGGGACACGGGTCTGAGCCTTGGTTGGGGAAGATCCCACATGCTGAGGAGCAACTAAGCCCCTGCGCCACAACTACAGAGCCTGCCCTCTAGAGCCTGTGCACCGCAACAAGAGAAGCCACCGCAATGAGAAGCCCGTGCACCGCAATGAAAAGTAGCCCCTGCTCGCCGCAACTACAGAAAGCCCATGTGCAGCAACAAATAAATTAAAAAAAAAAAAATTTCAAGTTCTTATGTCAATTGTTACAATGATTATGAAGTAACCTTAAAAAAAACCCCAAAACTCAAGATCTAAGCAAAAAGATAGGGATTGCTGATGTCAAATTCTGATCATGGCAAAGGTATAATTTATGTCTTCACTAGTTTTGATTGTTTCATGTATGAACTAAAAACAACTGAATACCCAGTACTTCATTCCTAAAAACACCCCCTAAAAAACAAAACAATAAAAACATAACCAAAAATATAATAGCTGTTAATATATGGCCATATATATTTCCAGACTTTTCTATTTTCTGTTTTATGATTGTCATTCTTTTCTCTGTATTGATTAATATGCTCTTATATTTTATAAATAGAAATATATTAGTCAACCTGATTTTTCTATTGACATTATATATGGAACATTTTCCACGTCCTTAAATATTCTTCCCAATTTAACATTGAATGACTACTTGTATATTCTAGTATAATATTGGTCATATATTTAACTAATAAGCTTTGCTGGACTCAGAATGCTGAACATTACTTGTCCATCTCTAATATTTTGATCAACTTCACCCACTTTCAAGCCCAGAAAGAGGTTCTGATTTGGATTATGTGGCCTCTTTTCTCTTGAAGTTGGGAATGGAGAGAAGAAGATCTGCTCAGAGCAGGACAGAGCTGCCCAATCTTAGTTTCACGTCAACCTGGTAACAATGGTACATTGGCCAGAAAATTTTCTACTGAAGTATCTGGGTCTGGTTTCAATGCAGAAATGACTGCAGCTGAGACTCCTAGGAATTGAGTGAGGAAATGGATTTGTCCAGAATCCTAACTTACCCAAGTTGTGTGTGATATGAAGTAATTTGGAATCTGGAATGGAAGAGCATAAATGGTAATATTAACTTAAACCCAGTGAGGAAACACTAAAATACAACTGGTCTCTCTTTCTCTTCTCCCAGGTCTGGATTTTCTGGACTCTGCTTTTCTGGTAGAGGAGCCCAGAGGACTGATCATCTCTTGCAGGTCTAAAACCATGGCCCATGTAAGTTGATGTTTCTCTCCTTGTTGAAATATGTGTATTTTTTTTTTTTTTTTTGGTCATGTAAGTATTTTCATTAATTTTCCTGATGTTTCCTAACAGAAAGTTCCCTCAAATAACCTGTTTCCTAGCTATTGTTCCAGAGAAATATGTGGCCAAATTACCTGGCACTGTCTCCGTATGGCCCATTCAAAACTAACTAGTGTTCATGTAATTATTGTCCAAAATTTTCAATATATTTTAAGTGCCCATTCTTCAATTAAGGGCAGTGATGGAACAGTGGGGTAAGTTCTTTGAAGTAGAAATTTATGCTATGCAGGTCAGATCTGTAGTTTGGAGATGGAGACAATGGTTCTGTTTAACTATCCATGGTAAGACTTTGAAGTTTTCCACAGATCCGAGATTTCCAGGTAGATGAGGTGGAATTTATCATTGAATGACCTGAATCTTAATATGGTATGAAATTCCTGCTTTGTATGGATGAGTAGTATATGATTGGGGCTTTGAACATGGAGGTCATGGATTTGGTAGGAAAGCCATGAGACATAAACACTAAGGCTATTTTGTTGTTGAATGAGACATGCTAAGTTTGTGTAACATCTATATAATTGACCAGCCTTCTTCAGTATCATTTAAATCAATGAATTATCTTTTAGTGCATAATGAGTTACTCTGAAACATAGCATCTTAAAGCAGCAACCGTTTATCTCACAGTTTCAGTGAGTTAGATATCTGGATGTTGCTTAGCTTGGCTCTCCTGCTCTGTGTCTCTTACAGGGTTATAATGTGTTGGTCAGGGTTTGCAGTCATTTTAAAGCTCAACTTTGAGTGGATCTGCATCCGAACTCATTGAAGTGGTTGTTGACTTGATCCAGTTCTTCATGGCTGTTGCATTGAGGGCCTCACTTCCTCAGTAGCTGTTGGCTGGCGACTGCTCTTCGTTTATTGTTTTTTTGTTTTGTTTTGTTGTTTTTTGTCTATAAAATTTATTAACAAAGTTTCAAAAACATTTTGAAATTTTTCAAATTTAAAAGGAGTTATGACAAACTGGCAGAGCCAGGGCTGGAATTTAAGATCTATTTTCCCTGAGTTACTTGCCCTCTAGTACCTTAGGTTCTTAACCATGGCTGTACACATTAGAATCACCCCAGAAACTTTTGATAGTACCCCATATCAATTAAATCGGATTTTCCAGAGTAGAACCCAGACACATGTTCCCTGGAAAAGCTCCAATAGGCAGCCAGAACTGTATATATTCATCATCAACACAAGGTCTCACATGTTATTTAGCTAAGACATTTCAGTTTTCAAATAATGTCAAATGTAAACTAATTTAGTGGCCCCTGGAAAATATAATGAAAAAGAGTAAAACATAGGTTACCCATCTAATTTTAATTATTCTACTTAAAAGGTGGAATGAATTCCATAGCACAACTCTATTCCCAAGACCTGTCAGTATTATGAATAAAAGTCAACAATATTTAACAACTGATTATCAATTTATTAAAAATGTTGATTTAAGCATCTGCAATGGTGACTTCAGCCTCGACTCCTGGCTCAATACTGATGGAAGTGATCTGCTTGACAATCTCAGAAGGACTGTGCAGGTCAGTGAGTCGCTTGTGGATCCTCATCTGGAAACGATCCCAAATATTAGAACCTTCACCACAAGGAGTTTTCCTTGTAGTTATTCTCAGAGTCTTGGTAGGCATCCGAACCGGTCCTTTCACTTTGAGATTCTTTTCCTTCGCGCCTCTGCTCAGATCAGCACATACCTTCTTCAAAGACTTCACGTTGCGACTGGTGAGGGTGATTCTAATCCAGTGAATCGCCACCTCGGGCTCCACGGGAGTCTTCCCGGTATCTTGACGCGCAGGCTCAGCGGCCATGGCTCACCGGCCCAGCCGCTCTGCGGCATGTGGGATCCTCCCGGACCGGGGCACGAACCCACGTCCCCTGCATCGGCAGGCGGACTCCCAACTACTGCGCCACCAGGGAAGCCCCTTTCCCGGTATCTTTAAAAGCCATAGCTGCGGTGCGGCTTCCTGACCAACTTGTTCCTCCGCGAGAGCGAACGGCAGTGAATCAGGAGCAGGAGTGGACGGCCCGAGGCTCCGCTACAGCGGCGACCGCGTCTTCCTCCAAAAGAGGTTTATTATGTGGGGCTTTCCTTAGGGCAGCTCACACGTGGTAGCTGGCTTCATCAGAGTGACCGAGACAGCAAGAGAGAATAAGCAATGTGGAAATCATAGTTTTTTATAAGCTAATGTTGGATGTGACATTCCATCACTTTTCTATATTTGTTGGAAATAATTCTCTCTCACTGGGTTCAGACCACATTCAAAGGGAGAGGATTACATTAGGACATAAATACCAGGAAATGGAGATCACTGGTAATCAATGAGGTTACCTACTACACTCAGAATAAGGAAAGTGTTCAGTGAGAAATGGTAGATGGCAACAAAAATGCATATCATTATATGTAGTTGGTGAAAATAGAACCTTACAATTGTGGAAAACCTTCCAAATGTGCATCTAATTGTATAAATTATTAAATCTGATTTATTTATAAAATACAATGTCATATGCCAAAATAATAAATGGATTTATTGAATCAAGCAAAAATGCTTATGGCAAGATCTAACATAATAGTACTTGATACTTGAAGAAAATCGTATTAATTTTATGCAACCCAGTTTTTAAAATTTGGAGAAATATTTATTTATTGAGAATTTTTGAGGCAGATACCATTTGGACATTACTCTTGTATATACGCTTTTTAATTTAGGAGGGAAACATTATTTTGCCCATTTCCAAATGGTTCAGATATTTAGAAGTATCCCAGAATACTGAAGACATTTGACCTGTGTTGGCAGGCTTCTTAAAAAATATGTATACCTTGTGCTTAAGTCTCCTTCCACATCATAGATTGCCAGCCTACATACTTTCATTTTCTCTTTTCCTACGGAGAAGTCCATCAACTCCTGCTTCTGCTTTCAAAGTATTTTCTTTAATTTGCCCAGTGATACATGTGTTTACTGTTTCAGGGATCACTGACATTCAGTGATGTGGCCATAGGCTTCTCTCAGCAGGAGTGGGAATGTCTTGACCTCGTTCAGAAGACTTTGTACCGGGATGTGATGATGGAGAACTATGGTAACTTGGTCTCACTGGGTATGTTCATCCGCTTCAAATAATTTAGATTAATTTAGAATCTGCTCTATAGGCTGTGTATTTTTTTCTACTGTAATTTTCAGGGCTGCCTTTCCAGAAACTAGTTAAATTTGCTTTTTTTCCTCTTCCCAAAAACATGGTCTGAGCTTTGTCAGGTTAGAAATGGCAGCTCCATTAAACACTTTTATCTTCCCTATCCTTCAATCATATTCACATCTCCATGTGTTCTTTTTCTATATTTGCATCTCTTCCATAATGACCAAGCAGCTAAATTAGGTATTTGTGGCATATACTGTATAACCATGGTCAAAGGATCCAAGTTTTTTATTCATTTGTGCTCCAGATTGCTCTAATACTCCATTTTAAGATCTGAAACAGTTTCAGGGATATCAGCTTGACAGAGGGTCCTAAATTGCTCTCGGTATCAAAAGAGCCTCTACAGTTTATATGGTGATGGATTGCATAATTGGGATTTATTTAAAACTGTACCAAAAGCAGTTCATTTCTTAAAACAAAGTTCATCTGATTTGTGGTTGCAAGTTGTAATACATGAAAATTACATTCAAAATGGAATGAATATCTTGTAGCTCTCTTTTCTTGTATCCTCTAGTGACATTAGAGCATAAGAATAATGTTAATAGCTAACATTTTGATTACTGTGTAGTAGTCATTATTCTAAGCACATTATGTGATTTAACTGATTAAAATAACTGAGAGTATTAACTGATTTAATTCCCCCAGCAGTACTATTATTATCCCCATTTTATAAATGAGAATACTGAGGTATAGTGGGTTTAAGTGAATTATTCGAGGTTATACCCACCTGGAAGGTAGCAAAGGCAGGAATTGATCCCAGGCTTCAAAATATGTTTTTAACCACATTATGTTTGCTCTCTAGAGTTAGAGGACATATGAGTTTGAATTTTAAATACAGCAAAACAACAACTTTGCCTTACCTAACTGACTCTTATCCTTTAATTTTCTCATTCTCTAAAATAGTCAATATCATTATGATCTTTTATTATCATAATTATAATTTTACCTTGACTAGTTACAATTTATTTCTGCAACCTGTGGCATTCTGTTTTCTTTAAAGCAGGCCATTCCATTTCTAAGCCAAATGTAATTACCTTACTGGAGCAAGGAAAAGAACCCTGGATGTTTATGAGAGAAAAAACAAGAAGTTGGTGTACAGGTACGTAAGAGCAGGTCAGGCAGAAGTCATTTGTGCAAGTGATAGCCCAGGTGGTAAATACACTTGGTAAACACATCCTTGAAACATTAATTGGAAAGCTCCCTTCTCAGTGAAGGAAAGTCTTGTAATGTGAAGAGGAAGTATCTCAACTTCATCTTAAGCTCATTAATCATTCACCATGTTATTTTTCTCATATTCCCCTCCCAATTTCATGCTAGTCCCTTTCCTTCCATGGTGTAGCCATTTACCTGTATTTTGGACCAGATTCTTTCCAGATCCTCTTTTTCAGTGTGACTCTTGTCTAAAAATACATTCATTCCTATACCTGGAAAATATTTGAATAGTCTGAGCTGGCACTGTGCTTGGCATAATCAACCCAGTAATACTGAATAGGGCAGATAATGTTCTTGCAGTAATGGAGATTATACCATGTTAAGGAAGAAATTAACATGAAATAAATAGATAAATAATATAAGGTAGTGAAATATGTTATAAAGGACACTAACAAAGAACACAGCAAATTTAGGTAAGGTAGCATGATCAAGAACCCTTTCCTAACGTTTGTGCAGAGACAGGAAGTAAGGTCACAGGCTTTTTGACTGTATGAGAAAGCACAACCAAGGAGAGTGAACCACACATGCAAAGGCCCTCAAGGGGGATGAGGTTTGCGTGTTTGAGTAGTAGCATCTAGATCAGTTAGTGAATGGTGACTAACAGGACATGAAGCTAGTATGTTAGGAAGGAAAAGATCCTATTAGATTTTGTGGATCCTTATGAAGAATTAGTAGAATTGTTTTCTAAGAGTAGTTAGGATCCCTAATGTGATTTAGGTTTTTTGTCTTCGTTTTTTAAATATGATTTTCACCTTTTCTTTAATCATAAGACTTACACAGAAGCCTAGATAAAACAACTATAGGTTAAACTGTAATTCATTTTCATATCCTTCTCAAATATTTCTTTATTCTTATTTGTGTTAACATTGATCTGTTGGATTTATTCTCATATTCTTTCTAGGTTCGTATTCTTTCATTATTTTTCATTTATTTGAAATTTACTTGTGAGCTCTATCACCCAATTCTGAGTTTTTCTAATTCTCATTTATGATTTTTCTTATCTAAAAGTTTTTTCTTGTCTTTTAGCATGTTATTGAATAGTATGGTATAGTATTTTTCCTTGTTTTCAGGGCATTTGCTTTAGATGTATATATATATTGTCTCTATAACTGTCATTAACTTTAGTCATATAATTTCTTGTATAGAAGTTGACCTTGGGCCTTTTTGGGGGATGGGGGGTCATTTATATATGAGATTAATTTTCCTCAGTTTTGAGAAAGGAGTCAAGATTCTGGATGCCTTTTCTAAATTTGTGATTTTTAAGGGCTCCCTCTTCTGT
The DNA here is from genome assembly GCF_949987515.2 of Delphinus delphis. NCBI lineage: Eukaryota > Metazoa > Chordata > Mammalia > Artiodactyla > Delphinidae > Delphinus > Delphinus delphis. Next base: position 14,217,717 of record NC_082702.1, on the reverse strand, counting down.
TTATTTTATTTTATGGTTTTTTATTTATTTATTTTTTTTTGCGGTACGCGGGCCTCTCACTGTTGTGGCCTCTCCCGTTGCGGAGCACAGGCTCTGGATGCGCAGGCTCGGCGGCCATGGCTCACAGGCCCAGCCGCTCCGCGGCATGTGGGATCTTCCCGGACCGGGGCACGAACCCGTGTCCCCTGCATCGGCAGGCGAACTCTCAACCAGCGCCACCAGGGAAGCCCTGTTTATTTTTTTTAAGCATTCAAATTATCTTGGCTTGGGGAATGAATGGAACTATTCAGTAGCATAGTTTTTTATAATATTATAATTAAGATGGTATTGATCAGATTTAAATTGTTACAGATTAAGATGTTAATTGTAATTCCCAGGAAAACCGTTAAGAAAATAACTAAAAAATATATAGTAAAAGAAATAATAAAGGAAATCAAATGGCATCCTAGAACATATCTATTTAACACAAAAGAAGGTAATAATTAAGAGATAGAAGGGGAAGAAAGGCTTAAGACACAAAGAAAATATGTAACAAATTTTAACCATAAATTCTATCAGTAATTATATTAAAGGTAAATTGAGTGCACACTCCATTTAAATGACCACGTAGGCAGAATGGTTTAAAAATAAAAAACATGATGCAACTGTAAGAAATACATTTTAGAGTCAGAAACACAAATAGGTTAAAATAAAGGTCCAGCCACATGGGGAAGCAGCTGGTCAGTTTCTTAAAACGTTAAACTTGGAGTTACCATCCAGTCAATAGGGTGCACTCCCTTATAGTCTTTAGATCTTTGCCCAAATATCGTCCTTTTAGTGGGGTTTTGCAGTGAGCCTTTCCCCTGATCCTAGCCATCCTGAGTCTTCTTTCCAATTTCATTTTCTTCTTTAGCAATTTCCATCTTCTGGCATGCCATGTGATTTACTTATTTTTCAAGCTAATGAAGGTCATGCTTTTCTTCTCATCACTTTCCTTCATAGCTACCTACCTACTCTAGAAAATTGGAAATGTACATCTCACAAAAGCTTGTACATGGTTGCTCACAGCAGCATTGTGTATTAATGGTCAAAAAGTGTAAACAACCCAGATTTCCCACTATAATCAAGATACACAACATTTATAGTACATGAAAGGTTTCCATTGTTTCCCTTCCCAATTAATTTCCACGCCCCATGCCCACTCCCATTCAAACTACCACTGATCAACTTTCTGTCAATGTACATTAGATTAGCCTTTTAAAATAATTTTATAAATATGGAATCATACATTATATATTCTGTTATGTTTTGCTTCCATTGGTCAGTATAATGACTTTGGGGTATGTCTATATTGTTGCGTGTATCACTACTTTGTTCAATTTTTTGTTAAGTAGTATTCTGTTGTATGGATAGACCACAATTTATGTTTCTGTTCACCTACTGATGGACTTTTGTGTTGTTTCCGGTTTGGGACTAGTTATAAGTAGAACTGTTATGAATATTTGTGTACGTGTATTTTTATAGGATGAATACCTAAGAGTGGAATTGTTGAGTAGTAACTACATGTTTAACAATTTTAGAAATTTTGCACTGCTCCATTCCACTTACTCCATTTTCTTTCCAACACTTGGTATTGTCAGTCCTTTAAATTCTAGACATTATAGTTGGTATGTAGTGGTATCTTTTTGCATTTCCATGATGACTAATGATCTTGAGTTTCTTTTATTTACTGATCATTCATATTTTTTGGAGTGTTTATCCAAATCTTTAGCCATTTGAAATCATTATTTTCTTATATTTGAGGGTAACTGTTCTTTATTTTGAAACAAAAGGAAGTCCTTTTGGAACATTAAAAACTTTTTGCCACAGTGTGACTTACCTATTAATTTTATTAACAATATCTTACAAGGAGTTTTTAAATTGTTATGAATTCCAATTTATCAAATTTCTCTTTAATGATTTTTTTGGGGTATACTATCCAAGAAATCTTTGCCTACCCCAAGGTGGCAAAGATTTTTCCCTGCTTTTGCTTGACTTTTTATAATTTTTGCTTTTATGTTTAGTTCTATTATATATCCATTTTGAGTTAATTTTTTATTACGGTGTGAGTAGGGTTCAGGACTCATGTTTTCCCTATGGATACCCAGTTATTCCAGCACCATTTAAAAAAAAAAAGAATTTCCTTTCCCCTTTGGATTGCTTTGGCGCCTTTGTCAGAAGTGAAATCACTGTATGTATCTGTATCTGTTTCTGGTCTCTACTATGTTTTTCATGTTGGCATAGAAAGTGGAAGTCTTAAAAAAAAGGAAAGTCTTGTAGGTTTTTTCATTTGTGACCTTTGTTGAATTGAGGTAGTTTTCTTTTGTTCCTAGTTTGCTGATTTTTTTTTTTAAAACTATGAATGGGTGTTCAATTTTGTCAAATGCTTTATCTGAATCTATTAAAATGATTTTTTTCAAAACTTTGCATTTCTTGTCCCTTCGTAATCTTCCTCCTCTGTCTTCCTCCAACTTCCTTAGGTATGCAATGATCTACTTTCTACTTCTATCACAATAGAGTTGATTGCATTTTCTGTGGTTTTATACAAACAGAATGATAGTGTGAAGTTTTTCATCTTCCTTCAGTCAGCGTAATTAGGTTGAAGTTCATCCATGTTGTTATGTGTGTTTTACTCAGTACTATACCAGTATTTGGTTATACCACAATTTGTTTATTCATTATCTGCTGAAGGACATTTTTGGTCTTTAGCAATAACAAATTAAGATGCTGTAGACATTTGTTTATAAGTCTTTGAATGAATATATGCTTTCATTTCTTTTGGCCAAATACCGAGCAGTTGAATGCCTGGATTGTATGGTTAAATTTGTAAGATTTTAAATTTAGATTTAGATAAATAAGATTATAAATTTAAATTTGTAAGAAACTATTTTACAGTGTTTCTATACCATTTCACATTTCCACCAGCTGTAAGAGAGATCTGGATCCTCCATATCTTATGAACAATTGGTATGGTCAATCTTTTTAATTCTGGCCTTTCAAGTAAGTATATAGTGTCATTTTGTTGTGGTTTTAATCTGTTTCTCCATAATAACTAATGATGTTGAGGATCTTATTTGCTGTCTTCTTTAGTGCAGTATCTTTTAAAATCTTTTGTCTGTTTTATCAGGTTGTTTGTTTTCTTATTGAACTTGTAAGTTATTTTTCATATTCTACATTAAAAGATATCCTTTTTGAATATTCTCTTGTTTACTGTGATTTTTCCTTTCATTCTTGTAGCAGCGTGTTTGGGAGAACAGAAGTTTTGAACTTTGACACAATCAAGTTTATCCATTTATTCTTTATGAATCTTGGTTTTTGGTGTTGTATCTAAGAATTCTTTGCCTAGCCCAAGGTCACACATTTTTTCCTGTTTTCTTCCAAAAGTTTTACAGTTTTATGTTTTACATTCAGGTCTGTGATCCATTTTTTAGTTCATTTTTGTTTATCAAAGTATGGATTCTTTTTTGGCATATGGATATCCCAATTGTTCCTGCATCATTTCTTGAAAAGACTATCCTTTCTTCACTCTATTGCCTTTGAAATGATGAAAGTAAGTTTTTCATATATGTATGGATCTATTTCTGATCATCTGTTCCATTAATTGACATGTCTTGACACATAAATTTCCTGATTAGTGTATCTTCATAAGTCTTATAATTAAGTAGTGTTATTTAGTCTTTGTACTGTGTTCTTTTCAAAGTTGTTTTGACTATTCTAGATCCTTTGCATTTCCCTATAAATTTTAGGATCAGCTTGTCAATTTCATCATAGACCACAAAAAAGTCTGCTGGGATTTTTATTGGAATTACATTGAATCTATAAATCAATTCAGCAATAATTATTGACAGCTTAACAGTATCAAGTTTTACATTCCATAAACATGATATGTCTCTCCATTTATTTATACCTTTAACTCTTCTCAGCAGTGTTTTATAGTTTATAGTGTACAGGTCTTACATATCTTTTGTGAGATATATCCCTCACTATGTCCTATTTTTGATACTACTTTAAATTGTATTTTTAAAAATTGAATTCCTGAGTGTTCGCTCATATTTACATATTGGTTGTATATACTTCAGCCTTGCTAAACTCAATTACTATTTTCTAGTAACTGTTTTATAGTTTACATTTGACTTTCTACACATATGATTAAGTAATCTATGATTAAGGACATTTTTGTTTCTTAAATTTTCTCCTGCATGCCTTTATTTATTTTTTGATTTATTGCACTGCCTGGAACCTCTAGTCCAATGTTGAGTAGAAGTGGTGAGGGCATAACTTTTTATTGTTCTGATCATAAGTGGTAGGCATAATTCTCTCACCGTTGGATATGGTGTTAGCTGTGGGTTTTTTGCAGATGATCTTTATTAGGATAAGTTCTTTTTATGAGGGATGGATGTGGCTTTTATTAAATGCTTTTTTTAAAAAAAATTTTAGACATGATCCATATGGGTTTTATAAATTTTATTGTGTTAATATAATAAATTATATTGATGAAATTTTCAAATATTAAACCAATCTTGTATTCCTGAGATTGATCATCACTACGGTCTGAATGTTTCTACCCCCCAGTATTATACTGAAATCCGAACCCCCAAAGATGATGGCCTTAAGAGGGAAAGCCTTTGGGAGATGCTTAGGTCATGAAGGTGGAGCACTCATGAGTGGAATTAGTGTTCTTATTAAGAGTTACCACAGAGATTCCTCACCCCTTACACCATATGAGGATGCATTGAGAAGGCACTGGCTATGAACCAGGAAGAAGGCCTTCACCAGAATATGACCATACTGGTCCCTTGATCTTGGACTTCTCCGCCTCTGGAACTGTGAGAAATAAATTTCTGTTGTTTATAAGCTACCCAGTCTTTATTTTTTGTTATAGTAGCCCAAAAGGACTAAGACAGGCATTACGTATTACCTTTTTTATATATTGATGGATTCTGTTAGTTAAGATAGTGTTTAGTATTTTGCAGATATGTTTACAAGGTTTTATAGTATGTAATTTTCACTTCTTATACTGTTTTTCTCCTGTTTGGTATCAGAGTAACTAGCTGCATAGACTAATTCACTCCTCAATTTTCTGGAATAGTTTTGTTTAGAACTGGTAGTACTTCTTCACTAGGTATTTGAAACAGTTCACCAGTGAAACTGCCTGTGCTGGGAATTTTCTTTGTGGGAAGGTTTTCAAATTGTTTACTAGGTATAGTGTTGCCACACTGATTCATATCCTTCTCATGCATGTGCTGTTGTTGGTAAGAGTGAATGTTGTACTGATCTATACCCAAATACCAAATTAGGAAATCTTCTCTGGCTGTTTTTGTCCCAGCATTCCCCCCCTTTGCTTTCCAGTTTGGCAGTGCTCCCTCTCATTGTTCTTATAGCCAGAAACATTGTGGAGTTTCTATTGGAATTTTTGTAGCCCATGCTTACCCCACAATAACTGGGATCTGCCCTTGAAGCAAGGACATGAGAGTGAGTTAAGCAAGAAACTCAGCTCAGTCTGGATTGCTTTGTATAGTCTGACTCCTTTCCAAAGCCCTCCTGCTTTTATTTACAGCCCTTATGTAGTTAATTTTTGTATTTTGTCAAGTGTTAATAGTTGAAATCAGAGAGGGGGCAGGCTGTAGGAACTTCATGCTACCATACTGGAACTAGAACTTCTTCAATTAAGGAGTTATTTAATGATGAGAAATAATTTTTTTCTCTTGTATCATTGCTGATTTCATTGCTTTTTATTGCATGGTTTATTATCTGTCACAATCATTTTTATGCTACTGTCTTTTTAGTTTTGGCCAGTCAAAACTCTCCAAGCCTTTGAATTCTTCCTCTCTTTTTGGCATAAGATTTCTAGGGTTATGCCTGCTGGCTTCCTAAATTTTCCCTTTGTCCAGTTATGCTGTATCCATATTTTAGATCTAGATATTGAGAAATTACAATATAGGTGTTGAAGTATGCTTATGACACTTCTTCTTAATTTTTTCCTGGCAGCTGTTTTTCTGTTTATTCTGTAGCATCTGGTTGATTTAGGCTTTCTCTTCTGTGTTCAATTTTAATAAATTTTCCTAGAAAGTTATTCATACTTTCAAAAGTATTCACATAGTACCCTTGTAATTTAAATTAATTCCTCTGTGGTTCTTTTTTTTTTTTTTTTTTTAGATTATTTATTTATTTATTTTTGGCTGTGTCAGGTCTTAGTTGTGGCATGTAGGATCTTCTGTTGCGGCACACAGGTTCTTTGTTGAGGCATGCAGTGTTCTCTCTAGTTGTGACATGCAGGCTCCAGAGCACATGGGCTCAGTAGTTGTGGCACATGGGCCCAAGGGTGCGTGGGCTCTGTAGTTGTGGTGCACAGGCTCCACAGTGTGTGGGCTGCATAGTTGCAGCACATGGTCTCTCTAGTTGTGGCACGTGGGCTCAGTAGTTGCAGCACGTGGGCTTAGTTGCTCCACAGCACATGGGATCTCAGTTACCCGACAAGGGATCGAACCCGCATCCCCTGCATTGGAAGGCAGATTCTTAACCACTGGACCACCAGGGAAGTCCCCCTCTGTGGTTCTTGTTTTCCTCTTTTCTTATTTTTATTTGTTTTTAACTGTCTTTAATTGGTTTATCTAATATTTCTTATAATGATTTTTTTAAAGCACCAGCTCTTTATTTGTTAATGTTACTGTTTTCTAACTCATTATGTTCTCCTTTTATCTTTATTTTTATGCCTGCCTCTATTTTGTTGTTTATTTTCTACATATTAGGCTTTGATTCTCAACTCACCTTTTTTTTTTTTTTTTTTTTGGTGGTACGTGGGCCTCTCACTGCTGCGGCCTCTCCCGCTGCGGAGCACAGGCTCCAGACGTGCAGGCCCAGCCGCCCCGTGGCACGTGAGATCCTCCGGGACCGGGGCACAAACCCACACCCCCCGCATTGGCAGGCAGACCCCCAACCACTGCGCCACCAGGGAAGCCCTCAACTCACCTTTTTTATAGAGATAATTATTTTAAGTTTTGAGTTCTCTGCATGGTGAAATTGAATGCCCAAAATTCTGATATGTGCTTATTTTCTGTGTAGTCCATTTACTAGAACTCTTTTATTTCAGTTTTTTCTTTCCATAGTGATCTAGCATTTTTGGAGAGGGCATTTCCATTTCCAGATGAAAGGGTTTTTGGTTTTCTAATATTTATTAATTTCTATTGTTACTCAATTTTGAAGATTGTTGTTAATATTATTTCAACTTTTTGTACACATACCATACTCTAGTTACAAGAAGATTTTTTTTGCCCTCAACTCATAGCTCCCTCATTAAACGCTTTGGATTTTGCTCACGGTACTTCATACAGATTTTTGTCATTCAGCCCACAACTGCCAGTTCTTTTTAATATAATTTTTGGCATTCTTCTAGACTTTTCTATATAATTCAAGTTCCCTCTTTTGCCCAAAGTCCCTAAATGTTCAAAATACCATACAACTGGTATACCTGGTATATGTCAGAGAATTGATGGACATACTTTTCTGGGGATGACCAGAATGGTTGGCCTTGGTTAAAAGGGAAAGCTAGAGAGGACCTGAGAAAAGATATGAAGGAATGAAACAGGTTGAACATATGTAAGGATCATAAATAATAAAGTGTCAGGGGAGGAATAACTAAGTAAAGACTCTCAATATCTTAATGTGTTATGAAGAACAAATAAAAGCACACATGGCTATGCATAGGAGGGAAAGAGTCACAGTGGCAGAAATGTGTATTTTTAGGGGAATTGTAATTGAAGAATGATCAGGTATAATTGCTTTTTTAAATTTTATATGTGTATATATTTATATTTTAGATGGAAGTGGTATTTAGAGCTGGCTGATACTGGCTCTCTAGGGACAAGATTTTACTTATCATCCCTAAGTCCAGGTTCAGTTACATTACACTGATAGCTTGGAATTGCCTGTGGTGGGAGTATTTACACCATAGACATTGGCAAACACTACAAATCAGGGCTGGATGTGTTCTGTGCGTGTCTTTGTCTACCAGTGCTCTACTGCATAAATTTACTTTTTCTGAGCCCTCCTTTTAAATTTTCAAGTTTTATAACTGTATTTTAGAGTTCTTTAAACCATCTCTAATGGGTGAAATTTTCAGTTTTCTCTTAATTCTATAAAATGTTTTGTGGTCAAAGAAACTTTTTTTTTTCCTATTTGTCGTAGATTTGGACTCAAGATACGAAATAATCAGCAATGGAAAAACATACATTTATACAAAATGTTCATCTCTTACTCTACATCACAGAATTGATAATGGAGAGAAACCATATGAATGTAAGGAATGTGGGAAGGCCTTTAGTCATCATACAGACCTAAGAGTACATCAAATAATTCATACTGGTGAGAAACCATATGAATGTAAGGAATGTGGCAAGGCGTTTAGTCGTCATACAGACCTAAGAGTACATCAAATAATTCATACTGGTGAGAAACCATATGAATGTAGGGAATGTGGCAAGGCCTTTAGTCGTCTTACAGACTTTAAAGTACATAAGAGAATTCATACTGGTGAGAAACCCTATGAATGTGAAGAATGTGGGAAGGCCTTTAGTCGTGCCTCAAACCTTGCTCAACATGGAAGAGTTCATACTGGTGAGAAATCCTATGGATGTAAGGAATGTGGGAAGGCCTTTAGTGACGTTGGAACACTTAGAATACATCAGAGAATTCATACTGGTGAGAAGCCCTATGAATGTAAGGAATGTGGGAAGGCCTTTAGTCAAGCCTCAAACCTTATACAACATGACAGGATTCATACTGGTGAAAAACCCTATGAATGTAAAGATTGTGGGAAGGCTTTTAGTCATGCTTCACATCTTGTTAGACATGAGAGAATTCATACTGGTGAGAAACCCTATGAATGTAAGGAGTGTGGAAAGACTTTTAGGAGTAGCCATCAACTTACTATACACCACAGATTTCATACTGGTGAGAAACCCTATGAATGTAAGGCATGTGGGAAGGCGTTTAGTGTGTATGGACGCCTTACTCGACATCAGAGTATTCACAGTGGTGAGAAACCTTTTGAGTGTAACAAATGCGGGAAGTCCTTTAGGCTCAGTTCAAGCCTTAAAGTACATCAGAGTATTCACACTGGTGAAAAACCCTTTGGATGCCACAAATGCGGGAAGTCCTTTAGACTTAGTTCAATGCTTAAGGTACATCACAGAATTCATACTGGAGAGAGACTTTATGGGATATATGTATAGTAGACAGTGGAATTATACCACTTGAGAAACAATTTAAATGAAGAGAATATGAGAAGGATTTTACATGGTTCAGTTCTTATAAAGCATCAAATAATTTAGGCTGGCAGGAACTCCTTGGAATTTAAACAATGTTTTAAGTTTTTCAGTTATGATCCAAATACTGTTCACCTTCAGAGAATTTATACTGTACTTTATATTAGAAAGTCATTTATGGCATTCCCCCTTTTTCACTATTTACTGAGTGCCCAGGCTCTTTGGCCAAGGTTGCAAGGCAGATAAGTGCCACCAAGAAAAAGACCAGTGCATGATTTGAGGTCATGGAGAATAGTAAAAATACACCCCAGGATCAAGTAGAACAGCGTTTACTTATAGCAAGAGAGAAGATAGGATGCACAAGTTCTAGTTCCTTGCAATGTGTCAGTAACCCATAGCCAGCCGATCAACTCCACATCTGACAACGGCAATACAGTTGCACACAGCCCACTTTGTTCTGCAGTGGCAGGACACAAACTCCTTCCCTGTGGGGTGTGACATCCAGAAAACTGGGGGCATGCCTGAGTGCCACTAACACCCGTGATTAAGCAGAACAAAGGAGTACGCATTAAGTCTGACACAGAGATAGCTATTCATGGCAGTAAGCCCAGCAGAGGCTGTAAGGTTTCTGTATTTTTTGGTAAAGACGTATACAGCCCCAACAAGGACCATCTTTTTTTCCCACCAGCTTTACTGAAGTATGATTGACAAAGAAAACTAAATTTAAGGCATACAAGTGGTGCTAAAGGGGAATGTTTGGCTATAAATGCTTATATTAAAAAACAAGAGAGGTCTCAAATTAGCAACCTAACTTTACAGCTTAAAGAACTAGAAAAAGAACAAACAACACAAAGCTAGCAGAAGGAGAAATAAAGAATAGAGCAGTGCTATATGAAATAAGAGAACAGAATAACAACAGAGAAAATCTTGAAACCAGAAGTTCTTCAAAAAGATCAACAAAATTGGCAAACCTTTAGCTAAATGAGCTAAGAAAAAAGGGAGGAGACTCAAATTACTAAAATCAAAAGTGAAAGTGGGTAAATTAACTATACTTGAATTAAAAAAAAGTTGTGATACAAAATTAAAAAATAAATTCACACACAAAAAAGTGTAAGTGGGGAGACATTACTACCAATTATACAGAAATAAAGGGATTATGAGAGTACTATGAACAATTGTATGCCAAAAATTGGATAGCCTAGGTGAAATGGACAAATTCCTAGAAACAAAACCATGGAGTTAAACATGAATAAATAGAAAACCTGAATAGCTGGTAACTACTCTATAAGTAGTAAGGAAATTGACTCAGTCACAAAAAAAGTCTTCCAATAGGGAGTTCACTGGTGGCCTAGTGGTTAGGATTCCAGGCTTTCACTGCCATGGCCTGGGTTCAATCCCTGGTTGGAGAACTAAGATCCTGCAAGCCATGCAGCATGGCCAAAAAAATACCTCCCAACAAAGAAAAGTCCTGGATCTGGTGGCTTCACTGGTGAATTTAAACAAGTACTAATACTAATCTTTCTCAAACTTTTCAAAAAAGTTGAAGAGGAGGGAATACTTCCTACCTGATTCTTTGAGACCAGCACAACCCTGTTACCAAAGCTACTCAAAAACACTGCAAGAAAGAAAACTACAGAACATTGTCTCTTATGATCATTGATTTTAAAATCCTCAACAGAGTACTAGCAAAAAATTCAGCAGCATATTAAAAGAATTATACAAAATGACCAAATGGGATTTATTACTGAAATGCAAGGATGGTTCATCATATGAAAGTTCATCAGTGTAATATGTCACATCAACAAAATGAAGGAAGAAAACGATCATCTCAATTAATGCAGAAAAAACATTTGACAGAATTCAACACCCTTTTATGATAAAAACACTCAACAAAATAGGAACAGAAGGAAATCATCTCAATCATAACAAAAGCTATATATGAAGCTATCTCCACAAAATAAAAGCTATATGAAAGACCCACAGCAAACATAATATTTGATAAACGTCAAGATTTTATCTAATATCAGGAAACAAGACAAGCATGCCTGCTTTCACCACTTCTATTCAATGTAGTACTGGAAGTTCTCAGCAGATCATTTATGCAAGAAAAATAAAGGCATCCAAATTCGAAAGGAAGAAGTAAAATCATCTCTGTTTATAGGTGACATGATGTTATATGTAGAAAACCCTCAGGATTCCATAAGAAAGCTGTTAGATCTAATAAATGAATTCAGCAAAGTTTCAGGATGCAAAGTCAACATGTAAAAATCAATTGCGTTTCTATACACTAACAATGAACAATATGAAAAGGAAATTTCAAAAACAAGTCCATTTACAGTAGCATCAAAAAGAATGAAATAGTGGAATTAACCAAGGAAGTAAAAGATTTGTACAATGAAAGCTGCAAAACATTGCTGAAAGAAACTATAGAAGACATAAATAAATGGAAACACATCCCACGTTCATGGATTAGAAGACTTAATGTTATTAAAATGCCAGTACTAACGAAAGCAATCTACAGATTCAATGCAATTCCTATCAAAATCCCAATGATGTTTTTGGCAGAAATACAAAAACCCACTCTAAAATTCATATGGAATCTCAAAGGACTGCCAGTAGCCATAACAATCTTGAACAAATCTGGAGGACGCACACTTCTTGATTTCAAAACTTACTACAAAGCACCAGTAATCAAAACAGTGTGGTACTTGCATAAAGACAGACATATCAACAAATGGAATAGAACAGAGAGCCCACAAGTAATCCCTTATGTATATGGTCAAGTGATTTTTTTTTTTTTTTGCGGTACACGGGCCTCTCACTGTTGTGGCCTCTCCCCTTGTGGAACACAGGCTCCGGATGCGCAGGCTCAGCGGCCATGGCTCACGGGCCCAGCCGCTCCGTGGCGTGTGGGATCCTCCCAGACCGGGGCACGAACCCGTGTCCCCTGCATTGGCAGGCAGACTCTCAACCACTGTGCCACCAGGGGACCCCGAAAAGAGGACTTTTAAAACTCAAATGAGTAAACTTAAACTTATTCCAACTGTTGTTTATAAACTAATAAGTTTTATATTGAAATACTTGATTCATGACTAGGTTTTAAAATGAAGCTATGAGATCTCTGATTCTATCTTTATGTAAAAATTAATTCATAAATGAGCTCTAATTGGCTTAAAGGAAAATAAGTGCTTACAAGTCAAACATTTCTAAATACAACAAATTAAAGTTTGAAAGGATCACATGATCCAGGACTGATTTTTAATGAGTGAAAACACGTTTAAGTTTGTTGGTTTAATTAATACAGACATGTTTTTAAAGTCATCAATACTAAGTATAATACGTTGGATGTACTAGGTTTACTGAAAGTCTGTAAATTCATATTTCTGTCACAAAATTTATCAGTAAGAAGTGTTGTTATGATAATATTTACATAAATAATAATAGAGATAAATGGAATAGAAGATTTTAGGTGAACTCTTTAGAAATAAGTATGTTTTAGTTTTTCCAGATTTTTGGTAACAAAACTCTAGAAGATGTAATAGGCGTACAGAAAGGGATGCTTTGTGAGGCTTCAGTGTGAGCTCTGCACTTCAGTTAAGAGAAGGGAACTCAGCACACCGGGGGAAATGGCACCTGTGTAACTAGTAGATTTTTTGTTTTGTTTTTCTTTGCTTTTATTGACATGAATCATTGTTTACTACTCATTTAAAAATTTCTAGAAGATCCAACTTTTTTTTTTTTTGGCCTCGCCGTGCTGGCATGTGGGATCCTAGTTCCTCAACCAGGAATTGAATCTGCGTGCCCCCCTTACCCCCCATCTCCATCCCCGCAGTGGAAACTCAGAAACTTAACCACTGGATCGCCAGGGAAGTGCCCAATACAACTTTTTTTGATCAAAGAAAATTCCTGTATTTCTAGTAGATGTGGACACATTCACAAGTATCCCTGAAGCTTTGAACCTTGTTGAATTCTTTAAGGAGGGCTGGAGAAAGTTTTCCTCAGCAAACTGCCTAAAATCACCATTGTTAACTGCTTCTGCTTCCAGTCTACAGCTCCACATATCTGATTCTGGCTCCTCAAAAATAAGTAATAGGTTTTCAAAATGATTTAGGAGTATTAGGAATTTCTCTGCTTGAGACATTATCCCTATGGTAGAAGCCTGTTTTGGGAAAAGATCTTGAAATCAACTTAATGCATCTGTCTGTTGTCTTGTTCATTCCATTGCAGTTGAGATAGAAAATGTTATGAAACTTACCCAATATCCCCTTTCAGTCCCAGGTGGTTTTTTCCAATTCCAGAAATTACTGGGGCCCCCGAGTCTCAGATTATCTCGCTGTCAAGGAAGAAATAAATAAATCAACTAGTTCAATGTGATTCTGATGAGATCTAGTTCTTCTGATGTTTAACACGACCTGATGATGTATGCCCATTCCAGAAAAGAGAATCACCATAGATGCAGTAGTTCTGTGAATATCTTGTGGGAGGAGAATATCTATTATTTAATGTTGTTTTTTTTCTTTTATATTTAAACTAGTAAAAGGGTAAAAGAAAAAGAATTGGCATAAAATAAGAAAGGAGTGGGCTTCTCTTTAGCTTTGAGTAGAGTTCTTGAAATCTATATACCCCAGGTGTTCTCTCCTGCAATGATTCCCATTGTAATTGCATTTCAAGACTAGAGCTCCAAAATTATTCTTAAAAAAAATAGTAATTAGTTATGGTAGCACAGCTGAACTCAGAATTTTTATAGTTCTGGTGGAAATTTTAATTAGGAGTCATTAAAAAATTATTTCTCTGGTCATTTTATCTTACCAATCTATCGTAAGAAAGTAGTCCAAAATATGCAGGGAAGTCTTCTGTATAAATATATATTAATATCAGCATTGTTTACAACCACATAATATTGGAAACAACTAAATGCCCCAAAGATTGGGATTGTTAAATAAATAATGAAACACCCCTAATATAATTATTCAGTCATTAAATGTTTGTTAATGTGCTTTTTTTAATGAGAAAGTTTTGTTTGTTTGTTTTTGTTTGCTTGGGGTTTTTTTGCTATGGTACTAAGGGCCAAAGCAGGAGATACTACATACTAAGTACTTGTGCTTCAAAATGCACACCAAAAAATCCGTAGAACACACATACTAGAAAATTCTGGGAAGATGATATAGTAGAAACATCAGGAATCTGTCTCTCCACGTAGACAACAATTGCACTGCAGAATCTGTCTGGATGTAATGATTTTGGAACTGGAGTCTATTAAAGGCATGCAACTTACAACTGAAGGCTTGGTTAATTTCAGGGATCTGTGCCCTAAAAATGGTTAAGATGGTAAATTTTATATGTGTATTTTATCACAATAAAAAATATCGGAAAAAACATTAAAATATTTATATTGGTTTTTATTGTACAGGTGTATTATGAATGATTAGTCTCTCCCTGTTTTTTATGTCCACATTTTGAGATACAGTATTCCCCGCTTCAGAGTGGTGGCGCTTTCCATGGTCACATGCATTGTGAAATAATAAATGGAAATCTTCAGAAATAGACAATTCATGTCTTAAATTGTGTGCCTTTCTGAGTAGCGTGATGAAATTTCACACCACCTGCTCTGACCTAGTCTGGATACGAATCATCCCTTTATCCAGCATACCCTGCCTGTTGGACACTTAGTAGCCATCTCGAATCGAGAGTCACCGTATCACAGTGCTTGTGTTCAAGTATTAAGTAACCTTTATTTTACTTAATAATGGCCCCAAAATGCAAGAGTAATAATGCTGGCAGTTCAGATATACCACAAAGTGCTGCTTTCAAGTGAAAAGATTAAAATTCCCCACATAGTAAGGAGAGAAATAAAATCATCTTCTGAGGTTGCTAAGATCTATAATAAGGACAAATTTTCCACGCATGAAACTGTGAAGAAGGAAAAAGAAATTCATGCTAGTTTTGTTGTTGTACCTCAAAGACAGAGACTGAACTGAAAGGAAAATGGAGACACAGACGCTGCAGACAAACGTTACAGCAACAGTGCATGATAAGCACTTAGTTAAGATGGAAAAGGCATTAAACTTCTACAATAAAATATTTCGAGAGAGAGAGATAGACCACATTTACATAACTTTTATTACAGTATATTGTTATAATTGCTCTACTTTATTATGAGTTATTGCTGTTAATCTCTTACTGAGCTTAATTTATAAACTTTATCATAGATATTTATAGAAAAAAACATAGTATATATAGGGTTCAGTACTGTTCATGGTTTCAGGCATCTACTGGGGGTCTTGGAACATCTCCCCGGAGGATAAGGGGGGACTACTGTAATATTAATTTTTATAATGAAATCACTAAAGAGCAAATATTTCATGTTGCTTCCTTCTTTCTCCTGTATTGTAAGGCCTAAATTTTCATGTGTTGTCTTAATGTATTTGAGCCTCACAGGGTCTCAAACCCCTAATCATTACATACATATATATAGAAAGTACATATTTGTATATGATAATAACTTCTCCAGAAGGATACACACCAAAATCAAATTGTTGTTGACTTTAAGGTGAGCTGATGTATGACTGGGATACATGTAAGGAAATGTTGCTTATCTTTTATTTAAACATTTCTATGCCTTTTGAATTGTTATGCGTTACACATTTCAAATACATAATAGTGGTGACAACTAAAATATGGACATTCTTTGATGACTGACTTTATATTTCCCATTTGCTCAACTTCCTCATGAATCTAAATACATATGGATGTAACCTTGATTCTCCTGATAACACCTTCTTCTTCCCAAATTTTAAGTCTGTGTCCACAATTTATATTACTGTCACATGCCTAAGAAGCGAGATATTTTTCAATGGGATCTCATGACCAGGAATACAAATTAAAGACGTTTCTCCATCTATGGGCTTTTATGTAGTCAAGCCCACCCATGCATAAAACAACAGAGGGCTGAAAAATTTCACTGTAACAAAAAGTTTCTGGTGGGCATAATATTGTGAAATGTGAAAAAGTATTTATTTTCCTAAGTTTCTAAGATTTCCTACAGTCGGTGACCTTAAAAAGGACCCAAACTCACTCTCTCCTTTTCTACAATGAGAATACATTACACGGTAGAGTCTTACTTTATCCAGCTTATCCCAACCTGGAAACATGGTTTTGCCACTAAACAGTGTAACTTTGTACCTGTTTTGATCTCAGAAGCATCGACTCTAAAATGGAAATATAGTAAGCACCTGTGATTTCAGGTGTAATGGGAATTTTAGGAAAGATACATACACCCCAACATGCATACACACACAAATACATACACAAACATACAGCATGGTTAGATCATAAACCCAAGTTCAGGTGCTCACCTGTCAAGTGCTCCATAACCCTGGTGGGGGAGGGGGTCACATCACTGACTCAACAGGGTGAACCCTCACACACAGGCCTGAGCCCTCGGAAAATAAGAGCTCCGCCGTCCCCTCCTCACAATTCGCTGGTGCGGTGCCACCAGGACTAGCCTCCCCCTGGCCGTGGGAACCAGTGAGCTCGCCCTCAGCCTGGGGTCAGGCCTCCAGTGGACCTAGATCTGTGCTGCGCACGCGCAGTCCGGAAGTCACTCCCAGAAGTCTCTCGGCCGGGCCGGGGCGGCAGCTTTGCTTTAGGAATTTTGCTACCGTGTACTGTACCTCCCACAGTCGACGAGGTGTCTTTGACTTCGGGCCTTTTTTCCGTGTCCCTTGTTGCGCGCTGCGCGAGTGGCACCCGTCCGAGGAAGAAACCGGCGTGGGTCGCCGCGGAAACGACTGTGCAGACGTAGCCCGAGCCCGTGGGGGATGGTGAGTGGCGCTGAGGGTGGGATTGCGGGAGGCGCTCAAAGCGTGCGTGGACTTTGGGAGCGCAGCCTTGCGAGTCCGCCCGCCCCCTCGGGGCTGTGGGCGCTTGAGCAGCGGGGACGGTGGTTGCAGCCCTGGGAGAAAATCGGGAAGCGTGCGTGTTTGTGAGAGGCCGTATTGCGTGCGAAGGGCCGCGGGGTGGTGTCGGGCGGTGAGTTCCCGTAGTGAGACTGAGAGGTGCATGGTTATCCTTGCATGACGCGGACGTAAGATGCGTGTCCTTTATGTGAGCGTGGGTTGCGGTGGACTTGTGGGGAATGTCTCAGGGACCCATGGCCCTAGGTTCTCTGCTGCTTTCTCCACCCTCCTGTCAGGCACATACGACTGCCACGGAGAAATGACTCCAAGGGGGAAACCACATGCTAAGCCCTCGATGAAGGTTTTTGGTGAGAAGGCACAGAATGGCTTTTAGGATGGGAATTTTAGATTAGAGATTGCCCCTGAGTCAGGATTCTAGAAACGAATGGATAGAGAGACTCCAAGAATGGGATTCTTTCCTGGGATTGTTGTTCCTAGGAGTCCTCTGAAGTTCATTTGTGTATTTGAGGATGACAGCGTTTCTTGAGCTCTGACGGCAGGAACCTACTGTGAACGCCCATTTCTTACTTCATTTTGGTTTTATGTATGAGGTCACAGCGGATGTAGCCACGGAGGATGTATTTTAATACACGCTCAGCGTTGTGGTGACTGATTATTCCCCTGCAGGTTTCAGTAGTTAAGAAGCAACGAAAATGTGAGGTTAATTGTGACTTGTGCTTGCAAATAAAGCGACTGAGCCAGAATTCAAGTGTCCAGAACAGGAGTTCTTAACCAGGGTTCCTTTGTGTGTATTTATGGGTGTAGAGGGGACCACAACCCCCGGAATTTTATAGATAATCGCTGTATATTTGTACATTTCCATTCTTCAAAGGTGTACACAATTCAAAAGATTTAGACCTGGGTTTTTATCTAGAATCAAAAATTGTTATACCTTGGGACAGTTTTGTACAAAATTAGTGGCCAAACAGCAGAAATTAACACAACATTGTAAAGCAATTATATGCCAATAAAAAAAAAAGAAAAAAAATTAGTGGCCAGGATAATGAGAATGATTAAGAAACCCACATGACATCCATGAGACAATATTATGTAGATAATAAAATTTCTGTTTATAAAAGTTAGTCATGATAAGGAAAAATGGCCATGATCTAATGTTAAATCATCTTCATAGTTGTAGATAATAGTACCCAAGAAAATTTAAAATTATATATGGCGTTCATTTTTTAAAACAGAATTTTGTAAAACCCTTTTGCAAGGATTGTATCCAAAATGATATTTTAATAGGTTATTCAGAAGAGAATAGAAAGTGCATAGTCATTTATTGAACACCTTCTGTGTATTCAAAACTTTTCTGCCCATTTTGCATACAACCCTAATCTGCAAAGGCTATTTCCCTTTCTAGTAGTGGAAAAATCTTTATAGTGGTATGTGTCTGGTTATATAAGTGTGATACAGCTAAAGGATATTCAAGAATAGGTAAGTGGTAGTTGTTTCAGTCATAGCAATACTTCATGGCAGGCCTGCTATTTATAGACTTTTTTAAATGATGAAAATATAGCCTCTGCCATAATAATGACTTAAAATATTTCGAATACTTTGAAATATCTTTATGTTTTATTTATGATGATGGAATTAATGCAGACTTATTACCAAAATTTTAATTTCCTAAGAAATTAGGAAGAAGAAATTAAGAATACCTCTTATTCCCACTGCCTGGAAATAATCCACCTGCCAATGCAGGGGACACAGGTTCGAGCCCTGGTCCAGGGATATCCCACATACTGCGGAGCAACTATGCCCGTGTGCCATAACTACTGAGCCTGCGCTCCAGAGCCACAAGCCACAACTACTGAAGCCTGTGCACCTAGAGCCTGTGGTCCACAACGAGAAGCCACCGCAATGAGAAGCCCGCACACTGTAACGAAGAGTAGCCCCTGCGCACCACAATGAGAGAAAGCCCGTGCACAGCAACGAAGACACAACGCAGCCAAAAATAAAATAAATTTTTAAAAAGACTGTTATAAATTTAAGATATTTTATGTAATCAAAATGGTAACCACAAAGAAAATATCTATAGAATATACACAAAAGGAAATTAGAAGGGAATCAAAGCATGTCACTACAAAAAAATCAATGAGGGACTTGCTGCGGGGCCTGCGGCCAGGCCAGGACCAGATTCGCAGTTGGGTTGCTGGAAACAGCCGTGTGGATGAAAGGCTCTTGGTGCTGCAGCCAGGAGTTAGTGCTGTGCCTCTGAGGTGGGAGAGCCAACTTCAGGACACTGGTCCACACGAGACCTCCCAGCTCCATGTAATATCAAATGGTGAAAATCTCCCAGAGATCTCCATCTCAACACCAGCACCCAGCTTCACTCAACGACCAGCAAGCTACAGTGCTGAACATCCTATGCCACACAACTAGCAAGACAGGAACACAACCCCACCCTTTAGCAGAGAGGCTGCCTAAAATCACAGTAAGCCCACAGACACCCCCAAACACACCACCAGACGTGGACCTGTTAACCAGAAAGACAAGATCCAGCCTCATCCACCAGAACACAGGGACTAGTCCCCTCCACCAGGAAGCCTACACAACCCACTGAACTAACCTTAGCCACTGGGGACAAACACCAAAAACAATGGGAACTACGAACCTGCAGCCTGCAAAAAGGAGACCCCAAACATCTCATATCTCATTTTGATAAGCAAAATGAGAAGACAGAAAAACACACAGCAGATGAAAGAGCAAGATAGAAACCCACCAGACCTAACAAATGAAGAGGAAATAGGCAGTCTACCTGAAAAAGAATTCAGAATAATGATAGTAAAGATGATCCAAAATCTTGGAAACAGAATAGACAAAATGCAAGAAACATTCAACAAGGACCTAGAAGAACTAAAGATGAAACAAACAATAAATGAAATGAAAAATACTCTAGATGGGATCAATAGCAGAATAACTGAGGCAGAAGAACGGATAAGTGACCTGGAAGATAAAATAGTGGAAATAACTACTGCAGAGCAGAATAAAGAAAAAAGAATGAAAAGAACTGAGGACAGTCTCAGAGACCTCTGGGACAACATTAAACGCACCAACATTCGAATTATAGGGGTTCCAGAAGAAGAAGAGAAAAAGAAAGGGACTGAGAAAATATTTGAAGAGATTATAGTTGAAAACTGCCCTAATATGGGAAAGGAAATAGTTAGTCAAGTCCAGGAAGCATAGAGAGTCCCATACAGGATAAATCCCAGGAGAAATACACCAAGACACATATTAATCAAACTGTCAAAAATTAAATACAAAGAAAACATATTAAAAGCATCAAGGGAAAAACAACAAATAACACACAAGGGAATCCCCATAAGCATAACAGCTGATCTTTCAGCAGAAACTCTGCAAACCAGAAGGGAGTGGTAGGACATATTGAAAGTGTTGAAGGAGAAAAACCTGCAACCAAGATTACTCTACCCAGCAAGGATCTCATTCAGATTTGATGGAGAAATTAAAACCTTTACAGACAAGCAAAAGCTGAGAGAGTTCAGCACCACCAAACCAGCTTTACAACAACTGCTAAAGGAACTTCTCTATGCAAGAAACACAAGAGAAGGAAAAGACCTACAATAACGAACCCAAAACAATTAAGAAAATGGGAATAGGAACATACATATCAATAATTACCTTAAATGTAAATGGACTAAATGCTCCAACCAAAAGACACAGATTGGCTGAATGGATACAAAAACAAGACCCATATATTTGCTGTCTACAAGAGACCTACTTCAGACCTAGAGACACATACAGACTGAAAGTAAGGGGATGGAAAAAGATATTCCATGCAAATGGAAATCAAAAGAAAGCTGGAATAGCAATTCTCATATCAGACAAAATAGACTTTAAAATAAAGACTATTAGAAGAGACAGAGAAGGACACTACATAATGATCAAGGGATCGATCCAGGAAGATATAACAACTGTAAATATTTATGCACCCAACATAGGAGCACCTCAATACATAAGGCAAATACTAACAGCCATAAAAGGGGAAATCAACAGTAACACATTCATAGTAAGGGACTTTAACACCCCACTTTCACCAATGGACAGATCATCCAAAATGAAAATAAATAAGGAAACACAGCTTTAAATGATACATTAAACAAGATGGACTTAATTGATATTTATAGGACATTCCATCCAAAAACAACAGAATACACATTTTTCTCTAGTGCTCATAGAACATTCTCCAGGATAGATCATATCTTGGGTCACAAATCAGTCCTTGGTAAATTTAAGAAAATTGAAATTGTATCAAGTATCTTTTCTGACCACAATGCTATGAGACTAGATATCAATTACAGGAAAAGATCTGTAAAAAATACAAACACATGGAGGCTAAACAATACACTACTTAATAACGAAGTGATCACTGAAGAAATCAAAGAGGAAATTAAAAAATACCTAGAAACAAATGACAATGAAAACACGACGACCCAAAACCTATGGGATGCAGAAAAAGCAGTTCTAAGAGGGAAGTTTATAGCAATACAATCCTACCTTAAGAAACAGGAAACATCTCAAATAAACAATCTAAACTTGCACCTAAAGCTATTAGAGAAAGAAGAACAAAAAAACCCCAAAGTTAGCAGAAGGAAAGAAATCATAAAAATCAGATCAGAAATAAATGAAAAAGAAATGAAGGAAATGATAGCAAAGATCAATAAAACTAAAAGCTGGTTCTTTGGGAAGATAAACAAAATTGATAAACCACTAGCCAGACTCATCAAGAAAAAAAGAGACGACTCAAATCAATAGAATTCGAAATGAAAAAGGAGAAGTAACAACTGACACTGCAGAAATACAAAAGATCATGAGAGATTACTACAAGCAATTCTATGCCAATAAAATGGACAACCTGGAAGAAATGGACAAATTCTTAGAAATGCACAATCTGCCAAGACTGAATCAGGAAGAAATAGAAAATATGAACAGACCAATCACAAGCACTGAAATTGAAACTGTGATTAAAAATCTTCCAACAAACAAAAGCCCAGGCCCAGATGGCTTCACAGGTGAATTCTATCAAACATTTAGAGAAGAGCTAACACCTATCCTTCTCAGACTCTTCCAAAATATAGCAGAGGGAAGAACACTCCCAAACTCATTCTATGAGGCCACCATCACCCTGATACCAAAACCAGACAACGATGTCACAAAGAAAGAAAACTACAGGCCAATATCACTGATGAACATAGATGCAAAAATCCTCAACAAAATACTAGCAAACAGAATCCAACAGCACATTAAACGGATCATACACCATGATCAAGTGGGGTTTATTCCAGGAATGCAAGGATTCTTCAGTACATGCAAATCAATCAATGTGATACACCATATCAACAAATTGAAGGAGAAAAACCATATGATCATCTCAACAAATTCAGAGAAAGCTTTTGACAAAATTCAACACCCATTTATGATAAAAACCCTCCAGAATGTAGGCATAGAGGGAACTTTCCTCAACATAATAAAGGCCATATATGACAAACCCACAGCCAACATCGTCCTCAATGGTGAAAAACTGAAAGCATTTCCATTAAGATCAGGAACAAGACAAGGTGGCCCACTCTCACCACTCGTATTCAACATAATTTTGGAAGTTTTAGCCACAGCAATCAGAGAAGAAGAGGAAATAAAAGTAATCCATATCGGAAAAGAAGTAAAGCTGTCACTGTTTGCAGATGACATGATACTATACATAGAGAATCCTAAAGATGCTACCAGAAAACTACTAGAGCTAATCAATGAATTTGGTAAAGTAGCAGGATACAAAATTAATGCACAGAAATCTCTGGCATTCCTATACACTAATGATGAAAAATCTGAAAGTGAAATCAAGAAAACACTCCCATTTACCACTGCAACAAAAAGAATAAAATATCTAGGAATAAACCTACCTAAGGACACAAAAGACCTGTATGCAGGAAATTATAAGACACTGATGAAAGAAATTAAAGATGATACAAATAGATGCAGAGATATACCATGTTCTTGGATTGGAAGAATCAACATTGTGAAAATGACTCTACTACCCAAAGCAATTTACAGATTGAATGCAATCCCTATCAAACTACCACTGGCATTTTTCACAGAACTAGAACAAAAAATTTCACAATTTGTATGGAAACACAAAAGTCCCTGAATAGCCAAAGCAATCTTGAGAACATTTCTCCAAAGAAGATATACAGACTGCCAACAAACACTTGAAAGAATGCTCAACATCATTAATCACTAGGGAAATGCAAATCAAAACTACAATGAGATATCGTCTCACACCAGTCAGAATGGCCATCATCAAAAAATCTAGAAACAATAAATGCTGGAGAGGGTGTGGAGAAAAGGGAACACTCCTGCACTGCTGGTGGGAATGTGAATTGGTACAGCCACTATGGAGAACAGTATGGAGGTTCCTTAAAAAACTACAAATAGAACTACCATATAACCCAGCAATCCCACTACTGGGCATATACCCTGAGAAAACCATAATTCAAAAAGAATCATGTACCAAAATGTTCATTGCAGCTCTATTTACAATAGCCCGGAGATGGAAACAACCTAAGTGCCCATCATCGGATGAATGGATAAAGAAGACATGGCACATATATTCAATGGAATATTACTCAGCCATAAAAGGAAACGAAATTGAGCTATTTGTAATGAGGTGGATAGACCTAGAGTCTGTCATACAGAGTGAAGTAAGTCAGAAAGAGAAAGACAAATACCGTATGCTAACACATATATATGGAATTTAAGGAAAAAAATGTCATGAAGAACCTAGGGGTAAGACAGGAATAAAGACACAGACCTACTGGAGAATGGACTTGAGGATATGGGGAGGGGGAAGGGTGAGCTGTGACAAAGCGAGAGAGAGGCATGGACATATATACACTACCAAACGTAAGGTAGATAGCTAGTGGGAAGCAGCTGCATAGCACAGGGATACCAGCTCGGTGCTTTGTGACCACCTGGAGGGGTGGGATAGGGAGGGTGGGAGGGAGCAAGATGCAAGAGGGAAGAGATATGGGAACATATGTATGTGTATAACTGATTCACTTTGTTATAAAGCAGAAACTAACACACCATTGTAAAGCGATTATACCCCAATAAAGATGTTAAAAAAAATGAATAAAGTATAGTTGTATGCTGTTAGTAAGAGACAAATCTAAAATTCAAAAACATAGACGCTTTAAAGTATCATTATTACCATGGTCTTCTGTTCTGAAAATCATCTAAAAGCAATAAAGAGAATGAAAAGATCTTTGCAAACTCCACATTCAGCAAAACCAGGAGGTAAGTATATTTGGTAGATAATAAATTACATGTAAGGGCTGACAAAAGCAGCTGAAATCAGGGGCAGTTATGAAATAGAAACTGGAAACAAGAAACTATACAGAGAAATTTGAGCGTAAAGAGGGACAAATAGAGGCAGATCTAAAAAAAAATGAGGAAAATTACATGTCCTAAAGGAGAGGTTTCCACCATCAGGGACCTCCTACTTGTAACTACAACTGCAAGAAACTGGGAAGCAGAAGAGGAAGAGGGCTATTCAATCCCTTATAAAAGCCTTATATGTGACGGAGGACAAGAAGTGAGCTTTAATGTTGTGAAAACCAGATGGCCAGGAACTTTACCCTGACCCCTTCAACACACCCAGGAACTTCTTACAAAGAACTAGTCCAAGAAAACCCAACTCACACAATGATGTGTAAGAAGAAAGGAACAAGTACAACATTAATCCAAAGCTACAAAAAGAACTATGAAGGAACAAAGAAAGAAAGAAAGAAAAAAACAAAACCATTCACTAGAAAACTGCTACAATGGATCAGATAAAAATTTAAGTAAATATTTTTCATGAATTTTTAAAAAATAATAATTCAATTGACTCTATGATGGAAGACCAAAAAGCAAAAATGTAAGAACTTAGGAAAGAGATGGTGAAACAACAGAGTAAGATAAAAGGTGAGCAGGCAGAAGTGGAAGAATAATCAAATATCACAAATAGAAGGACAAACCTGGAAGAAACACAAAGGAGAAAAACTCAAACATAGAGAATAAAAATGGGAAAAACAAAAAGAAACAAAAATAGAAAGAATTACTTAGAAAATAATATATATTTTCAACAAATGGTACTGGGAGAATTGACTATCCACATGCAAACGAATGAATTTGTACCCCTATCTCACACCATACACAAACATTAGCTCAACATGGATCGAATACCTAAATGTAAGAGCTAAAACTCTAAAACCTTTTAGAAAAAAACATAGGTATAAATCTTTCTGACCTTGGAGTAGACAATGGTTTCATAGATATGATATCTAAACCACAAGCAACCAAAGGGGGAAAAAAAAAAGATAAACTGAACTTCATCAAAACCTGCTGTACATCAAAGGACACTATCAAAAAAGTAAAAAGACAACCCACAGAATGGGAGAAAATATTTGCAAATCATCTATCTGATGAGGGTATAATATCTAGAATATATAAAGGACTGTTACAACTGAATAAAAAGCCAAATAACCCAAATTAAAAATAGGCTAAGGATTTGAAAAGACATTTCTCCAAAGAAGAAATACAAATGGCCAATATCCACGTGAAAAGATGCTCAACAACATTAGTCATTAGGGAAATGCAAATCAAAACAACGAGATATCACCTAACATCCACTAGAATGGCTATAATTTATTTTAAATGGAAAATAAGTGTTGACAAGGATGTGGAGAAATTAAAGCCAAACTGTCAAAACTTGGAAGACATCCTTTGATAGATAAATGAATAAATAAACTGCAGTACCTCCAGACAGTGGAATATTATTCCATTATACTTTGCCCAAACCTGTAGGATGCACACCAAGAGTGAACTCTAAGGCATGGACTTTGGATGATTATGATGTATCAATCTGTAGGTTCCTCCTTGATTAAAAATGTACCATTCTGGTGAGTGATGATACTGAGGGGGAGGTGGGGACAGGGAATATATGGGAAATCTCTGTACCTTCCTCTCAATTTTGTTATAAAACTGAAAGTGCTCTAAAAATTAGTTTTTAAAATATCTTCACTCAAAAACTTTTATATAAGTGTTCGCAGTAGCATTATTCATAATAGCCCCAAAGTATAAACAATCTAAATGTCCATCAACTGATGAATGAATAAAAAATTTTTTTTATTCAGCCATAAAAAGGAGGGAGTACTGGTACATGCTACAACATGGATGAACCTTGAAAATACTATATTATGCTAAAATATTATGTCTGGATGAAAGCATCCAGACACTGAATAATTACACAAAAACTAATTACAATGAATTTCAAATGTGAAATTCGGAGCTGTGGGGTCATGAGTATTTGCTCTATTATTTATACTTTTCTGCAACTTCTCTAAATTGTAAACAGGGAATTCCCTGGTGGTCCAGTGGTTAGAACTTGACGTTTCCACTGCCGGGGCCCGGGTTCAGTCCTTGGTCGGGAAACTAAGATCCCGCAAGCCGTGCAGTGCACGGCCAATGACAACGAGAAAAGCTAATTCCAAAATAGTCAACAAATGTTTGTTGAGATTCTACTTTATAAGATGTATTTCGCTATCCACTGGATATCCTAAGATCAAAATCAGTCACTCTCCTCAAGGAACTTCAATTGTTAAAATTTGGTAATTGCTGTAATGGAACACCTGAAGCTGCATGGGACAGACTCTAGGGAGGAGATGCAGGTACTCAGCGTGGGAGAAGCATAAGGGGGCTGCCAGGCAGATAAGGCTTACTAAAGCATTCCAGGAGGAGAGAATGGCACAGACACTTCAAGTGTGATTTATGCCAAAAACTACATAGGAGTTAAATATTTGTACAGCACAAAGTTCAAGAGGGTAGGGGAAGAAAAATGTCTAGATAGGTGGGAGTCAATATTAAGTACCATATTAAGGAGTTCAGTTTTTATCCTGAGTAGGTGTTAGAGAAACACCAAAAACAACTTTATATAATCTAATTTAGAGCAGTGGGAAAGGCAAAGCCAATTATGAGAGCAATATAAAATACTTAGAGGTTAGACTCTGTGGGTCTTGAAGATTAGTTGGGGTGGAGAGTCAGGAAGAGAGAAGTCTGTAATGGTTCGTGGGTTTCTGAGCTAGGCTGTGAATGCAATTTTGTGCATTCAGATGGACTAAAGAGTAAGAGTAAAAAAAAAAAAAAAAAGAGTAAGAGTAGGTATGGAGGAGAGAAGGTCAGTTTGATTTTGGATTTGTTGAGGTGGTTATGGAATATCTAAATGAAGGCAACTGGATATGTGGGTCTGGAGATCAGGAAAAGGTCTGGGTTGGAAACAAATATGAAAATGATCAACCTATAGGGACAGCTGAAGCCAGGCACCTGGAGGAGTATGCCCACAGGGGAATACGCAGCATGAGAAGGAGACTTGATAACAAGATAATTATGGGGAAGCACTCTGAGAAAGAACAACTATAGAAAGATAGGATGTTCTCTCAGAAACCAGAGGAGAGTTTCATGAAGGTAAATCAACTGTAACAGAGAGGTCAAGTAAGATGAACCAAAGAGTGGATTTGGTAAATGGTACTGGTGTCTTTCATGAGAACAGGATCACAGAAGAGTGATTCTTGAAGTTAGATTGGAGGGAGCTGAGGACTAAATGAAAAGTAAGAAACTTAAGTGCAGCTCTTCAAAAGCTTGGGGATGATGGGGAGAGAGGGAGGAGGGGAGAAAGTGAGAGAGAGGGAGAGAGGTAGAAGAGAATATAGGGTCAAGGAAAGTTTTTTTTAACTCCAGATTTTTCATTAAGTTCAATAGACATAAGATTACTCTGTCAAATTGCTATAAAAGTTACTAAATACTTTCTCTGAATTTCTGTACTTATCTTGTTGAGGACCAGAGCAAACAGCTCTTGGATGGCACTAGAGTGCTAAGGGATTACTATTCCTTAGGGATTCCTATTCCTAGCTGAACAATTCCACCTAGCAACAGTTACTACCTCACTTCAATTTCTACCACGAGTAAACTTTAAACTTTCCGAAATCCTGCATATGACTCTCAAAGACATGGGAAGACCAAATGATTGGCCCCTGGAGAGAAGGATTGTTTTAAATGAGATAATTAAACATGTTTAAATGTCAGGAGGGAGAGTGCAGATACAGAAAAGAGAGGATGGGCTGCTACATCAAGCTGATGTAAAGAGAAATGATGGTCAGATCCCACAATCTCAGAGACTCCCTAAAGTTTCCTCTGGTTATTTAAGACTTGGAGCTCTGGCTAGGGAAATGGAATATGCCCGACACTTCTGTCTAAATCCTGGGCTAGGGAATTCCCTGGCGATCCAGTGGTTAGGACTCAGCTCTTTCACTGCCAGGGCTGGGTTCAATCCCTGGTAGAGGAACTAAGATCCCGCAAGCCTCGTGGCAAAATAGTAATAATAATTATCCTGGGCTAACAGTACATTTCACCAGGTTTGCCGTGAGAGTCAGGCATTTCCCTTTAACCCCTCTTGGCCTCAGAGAGGAATGCCCCTCTCTTTTTCCCTATGAAAGCCTTTAAAAAGTAAAATGAGATAATGAAATTCAAGAGGCTTTATAATGAAAAAGTACAATATAAATTCAGGGTGCTATTATTGTGAGAGAAATGAAGGGGTATGCTGCGATTGATGGAGAATAGGAGAGATGAAAAACGACATTTGAGAATCAAATAGACTTAAATTTATAATCCTAGGTTCTGCCACTTCAGTGTCTTCTTTTTTCCTTTAGACGTCTCAGACTGAACAAAGTCTTCTTTCACATATGAGACATCTTAATGAGCTCAGTGGGAAGAATGCCACTCAATATACATTCTCCAAGTTGGGAACCTGTTACTAACATCCTATAACATCAAAGGCTTCCCATTCCCTCTGTATTCCCTCCTAGCTCACACACCTTTATCCTCCTCAGAAGATAACATGCCCCTAATTCTATAAGAGACGGACTCTAGTCACAGCTTCCTGTGGAAAGAGTGTCACTAGCTCCAACATCATAATGGTTCAGCCCCCCCACCCCGGCCCACTTGTGTCCAGTGATGCAGCACCAACATTACTAAGAACCTCAGAATCCTCACATGAATGTGAGGAGTGCTGGGAAGCAGGGAGGATCTGGCCCTTTGTGAGAGTGGAGTGGGGTCACTATCAAGCAGTGGGGTAAAGGGGGCGTGTAAGCTGACCTCGTGTGACAGAGTGGCTTTCTGAGGGCTGGCCATTTCAGATAGTACAGCCAGATGACTAAAGACACTAATGTGCTGGGACGTGATGTGGAGTTTGGCCGTTTCATATAACCTTTATTGCATGTTTATACATGCCAGGCACTATTCTAAAGTCTGTTCATGCACTGCTGCAATAATGCCTTAAATCAGGGTTGCCAGATAAAATACAATTATATTTGAATTTGAGTCCCAGTTAAAATTTGAACTTCAGATAAACAATATTTGGGACTTACTTATGCTAAAAAAATTATCTGTCTTTTAACTGAAATTCAAACTTAACTGGAGACCCCGCATTTCCCTACTTTAAGGTACTGTGATGCCTTCCTCCAGCCACACAGCTAGAACGCGGCAGGGCCGGAGAGTCAGAGTCCAGTCATGTTCTTAGCTGTTATGCCACTGTCACCGGATCTGCGGAGATGCGCGTGGGAGGCTCTGGCTTTTATGACAGAGGCTGTGCATCAGCGGCCTGCGTGCGCAGCTGCCCCTTTGTGGTTATAAAGGGGCTCCTCGAGCCTTGTACGACGCCAGTGCCCGAGCCCCACCAGGCCTGATGAAGCCACAAAGCAAAACCTTTTATAAAAACACCGGTGGTAGGAAACAGAGCAGACAGTACCCAGACATTTCTCTGTCTTCTTGCTGCACCACCCCTCACAGAGGCAAACAGGCAGGGCGGCCACTGGAAGCGCTGAGACAGTGCGCCCCGGCCCCCTCCCTCTTGTCTCTGCCTTCGGTGTAGAGTACCTGAGGAAACCGATATCTGGAGCGGGTTGGTCTCGACGCACGTCTGAATCGCAGCAATCGCTCCCTTCCGCGCCGCCCAGCCCTCTGCGAGGGCCTCACTCCCACCGTACTTGGGCCCGGAAGCGCCGCGACCGCATTTCGGCGGGAAAAAACGCGAGACCCACCGACTACGCGTGCGTGTGGGCACGGGGGCGGACTAGGACTAGCGCGGAGACCAGGAGTGAGGAACGCGCGTGCCCACGCTGGCGACATGCGTCGCCGACCCAAGGGCCCTGCTCCACCCCACACTCCACTTACCACACCGGAAGCCCCGCGAGGCTCGCTTCGCCTCCTCCCGCTCGACGGCTTCCTTCCTTGGGCTTTCTTGATCTCTCAGGCACTCTTCTGCCTTCTTTCTCCACGGGTCTCGAGGATTTTCCCCTCTTCAGTTTGGAGACGCTAGAAGCGAGGGACAGGGAGAACGGTGTGAAAGGGTGGCTAGTAATGCGCTATCTCCCTCAGGGCGGGAGACTTCGTCCCTCCGCGCAGGGGTCTCAGAACAACACCCACGACGGCAAATGGACTCTTAGTTTGGGCCGGAGAGGCGGGACTGCATTTCCCAGCGTCCGTGCAGCGCTTCCTAGGCTAGGCCTCTCTCCGTCTCCTGGGGACGAGGCGGCTAGAGGATTGGATTTTCCAGTGTGCAGCTCTGTCCGGCGCTGGGGAAACTGCAGTTTCCAATACCATCCGTCCCAGGTTCCGTAAGTTCCGCCTTTCCCTTCCGTCTAGCCTGTTCCCCAGCGTCCCTGGGCCATAGTAGAGGAGGGAAAGGCCGGGGGACTGAAGTTCCCAGCATGCCTCTCCTTGGGGACTACAATTCCCAGTATGCTCGTGGGGAAGCTCCTTGGACTTTACCTCTCCATCAGGCCAATGCACTTACCCAGTGTTGGCCTGCGACAAGTATCAACAGATAGCGGTGGAGGCTGTGTTGGGAGTGGACGGGAACTATAGCCCCTAACATACGCGATGTTGGGAAACTAGTTCCCAGTGTGCGTCTTCTGTAGTTCCTGGTGTTTTGTGGAGGTGGCAGGTGGATGTCAGCTCTCAGGAAATCCTGGGAGAGAGGGAGCTTTCCCAGCAGGTCCCGCGTGGTCATTTCTCTCCCTAAGTAGCCCAACTGGACCCTGGCCCGAACCTCAAATCATTCTTAACGCTTCCCAGCAAACACTCTGTTTTTTGTTTTTCTAAGTCCATTCACTTACATACACAACTTTTCAAACACATACTCCCATTCCCTTTCCCTCTACTAACAAACCCTGCTTCTCACTTCACTGAGAAAATGGAAGTTGTCAGAAGAGAATCTACACAGACTCACCCACCTACCTACCAATCTACATCTTTGCCCATTTATGTACGTACGCTCTCATCCCACAACTGAACTAACTATATATATAGTTTTTTTGCGGTACACGGGCCTCTCACTGTTGTGGCCTCTCCCGTTGCGGAGCGCAGGCTCTGGATGCGCAGGCTCAGCGGCCATGGCTCACGGGCCTAGCCACTCCGTGGCATGTGGGATCTTCCCGAACCGGGGCACGAACCCGTGTCCCCTGCAATGGCAGGCGGACTCTCAACCACTGTGCCACCAGGGAAGCCCAAACTAACTATATTTTTTATCTAACTCTAGTCCCTCCACTTGGGCACTAGATCTCACCCTCTTTTGTTTATCAAGTTTTTTTTTCTTTTTTCTTTTTTTTTTTGGCTGTGTGGCTTGTGCGATCTTAGTTCCCCCACCAAGGACTGAACTGCGGCCAGCAGTGCAAGCGTGGAGTCCTAACCACTGGACAGCCAGGGAATTCCCTATTTATCAAGTTCTTGACTCCAGCAATCCCCTCACCTTGAAAACAAACAGCTCACACAGCTTTTATTTATTCCCCTTCTCTCATCAACTACTGTCTCATTTCTAACAAAACTCCTAGAAAATATTATCTATATTTCCTGCTTCCAATTTCTTTTCTTGCGTTCTCTTTTGAAAGCAGTCTAATCAGACTTTTGCACCCATCACTTTACCAAAACTGCTCTGGTCAGGGTTACTAATAATCTTCATCTTGCTGAATCTAATGCTTGACTTTCAATTATTTTCTGCTTGACCTGTTAGCAGCACTTGACACAATTGATCATTCCCTCCTCCTTGGTACGCTTTCTTCACTTAGTTTCTGTGACACCAAGGGTTTCTTGATTTTCCTTCTACCCATTAGTGCTCCTCAGTTTCCTATGCTGACCTCTCCCTGACCTCTTAATGTTAGAGCTTCTCATGCTACAATCCTTATTCCTCTTCCTTATCCACATCCACTCCCTTGGTCATCTCATCCAGTCTCTTGGCTTTAAGTATCATGTATATACCAGTGATTGCCAAATTTATGACTCCAGTACGAACCTGTCTCCTGAACTCCAGACTTATATACCCAATTGCCTACTAGACATCCTCTCTTAAATGTTTAATAGGCATCTCAATCTCAATTTGCCCAAAACTGATCTCATGAACTCCTAGTCTTCCTCCTAGTACCAACTCCCTTGTTAATCTTCCCCAACTAACTTGATGGTGTCTCCAGCTTTCCACCTGGTCAAGCCAAAAACCTTGGAGTCGTCTTTGACTCCTTTCTGTCACATTCACATCCAATCTATCAGCAAATCCCGATGGCTCTACCTCCAAATAGGTCCAGAACTGCCCAATACTCCTCACTTCTACTGCCTCTTTCTCCTCTGTTCAAGTCCACTACCTTATTTCCTCTGAATTATTGTAGTAACCACCTCATTCATCTCCCTGCTTGCATCCCTGCCCCCAATCTCTGACTCCCTTACCACAATACCACAGCCATCAGGGTGCTTTTTGAATATGTAAATTAGGTTTTTTCTGGCCGAGCTGCACCAGGTTTGTGGGGTGTTAGTTCCCCGGCCAGGGATCAAACCCACGCCCTCGGCAGTGAAAGTGCAGAGTACTAACCACTGGACCACCAGGGAATTCCCTGTAAATTAGATTTTTATCACTCATCTGCTCAGAACCTTCCTATGGTTTCCATCAAATGCAGAGTAAAAGCCAAAGGCCTTAAAATGGCCCCAAAGCCATTATAAGATATAAGAAAAATCTATATGTTACCCTAGAACTGAGAGAGAGTACCCAAAGCAGAACAAACTTGGAAGGATGCTCCCTCTCCAAGGCAGTGGGTGGGGGAATACCTAGCACATACGAACAATTCTTTTTATCTAATTTCAGGAGTTTCATACCCTTGAAGCACATCCAGATCTCGTTTAGCAAAACTCTGCTCAATCAGAAAACTACATGGGAGGGGCTTCCCTGGTGGTGCAGTGGTGGAGAGTCCGCCTGCCGATGCAGGGGACACGGGTTCGTGCCCCGGTCCGGGAGGATTCCACGTGCCGCGGAGTGGCTGGGCCCGTGAGCCATGGCCACTGGGCCTGTGCGTCCGGAGCCTGTGCTCCGCAACGGGAGAGGCCACAACAGTGAGAGGCCCGCGTACCGCAAAAAAAAAAAAAAAAAAAAAAGAAAACTACATGGGAGAAATCTACAGGATAATTGATTCAATGTCTTCAACAAAGACACTGAATGAAAAAACTGAAAAACTGGAGAGAGGGGAGTATAAATATTTAAGATTAAAATAGTCTTAGGGGGACTTCCCTAGTGGTCCAGTGGTTAAGACTCCAAACTTTCACTGCAGGGGGTGCGGGTTTGGTCCCTGGTCAGGGAATTAAGATCCCACATGACGCACGGCACGTCCAAAAGAAAAAAAAATAAAGTCTTAGGAAGCATAACAATAAAATCCAGTGTGTAGACCTTGTTTGAATTCTGATTCAAACAAATTAAGCATAAAAGGACATTTTTTGGGACAACCAGGAAAATCTGCATAGAGCATTGGATAATATTAAGGAATTATTCATTTTGTTAGATGTGAAAATTATTATATAAGAAAATTTTATTTTTTAGAGATGAGTATCAAAGTATTTAGGGTTGGAATATCATGATGTCTGGGATTTATTTTAAAATACTTCAACAAAGGAAAAGTTAGATGAAGCAATTTTTAAAAAATATTTATTTTTGGCTGCGTTGGGCCTTTGTTGCTGCGCGCGGTTTCCCTAGTTGCGGCGAGTGGGATCTACTCTTTGTTGTAGTGCACAGGCTTCTCATTGAGGTGGCTTCTCTTGTTGTGGAGCACAGGCTCTAGGCGCATGGGCTTCAGTAGTTGTGGCACGTGGGCTCAGTAGTTGTGGCATGTGGGCTCTAGAGCGCAGGCTCAGTAGTTGTGGTGCACGGGCTTAGTTGCCCCGCAGCATGTGGGATCTTCCCGGACCAGTGATGGAACCTGTGTCCCCTGCATTGGCAGGTGGATTCTTAACCACTGCACCACCAGGGAAGTCCCAGATGAAGCAATTTTTGCAAGATGTTTACAATTAAATGATGGGGGTCTGGGGGTTCATTACAATACTCTCTTCTACTTTAGTGATTGAAATTTCTCATAATAAAAAGAAAATACAAACAAGCCCTAGTCTCTGCAATTCTGGCAAAGGCAAAATAATATCTAGGTTGTTGTAGCCAGTACCAAGGTTTTGAGGCTTCCTGAAGAGCCATCCATAGACTTCCTGACCCTGGGACAACAGTTAAGACTATTTTTGTCACTGTGTTTTGTTTGTTTGTTTGTTGACCAGAGGACCCACTGATATCCTGCAAAATGAATTTGTTAGGTATTACTATTCCCTTTCTGGATCTTTCAAGGAATTTGTCCTTTTCATCTGTGTTGTCAAATTTATGGCCCTAGAGTTGTTCATATTGTTCTTCATCCTTTTAATGTCTGTAGGGTCTGTAGTGATGTCCCCTCTGCCATGCCTTATATTTGTAATATGTTCATTTTCCTCTTTTTGACACAGACAAGTAAACAGAGGCCAAAAAGGAGAAATGATTCAGGTCAAGGCTGCAGAGCCAGCTGGACCATCCTTACTTCTGCTGCCTTGCCTGGCTGCTGCGTCAATCATCCTTTTTGAGGCTCCCTGTCCCCAGCCCACAGCTTTCATATACTCCATGTGGCCTGATATGTAGTCTGACATGGAAGAGCCCAACTACACACTCAGGGCTCTCATTACCCTTGGCCTTCAAGGTGAATCCAACTTCTCAAAATGTTCTCTTGCCCTCTATTCCTGGCTTCCCCACAAAAGCAAACTCAGGTGGAGGGAGTAGAATAATAAAGGAGAGGTTGGGATGGAGGGTGGCAAATGGCATAGATGGGCTACTTGCTAAAATCTGTTGGCTCAGCTTACCTGGAAAGAGGCAGTTTTGAAGTCTCTATAGTGGGGAGAGGAGATCGGGGAGGAACAGTATTACTGGCAGTGACAACTTCCTCCACTTTACTACCTCTTTCCCTTTAACTGTTGTCTTCTATATTGCTAGAGGGAATGATCATAAGTCCCTAGATAGCTGGGGGCCTATGTGAGCTTACACCTAATCTTTCAAATTCTCATTCTATCATCCTACCCAAAACCCATGTCCAGGTTGGCAAAGGAAGTGAAAGATATAGGCTTCCCTCCTTTTCTTCCTGCTTTAACCTCAAATGGCCTCATCTCTTAATGCCATCCGGTAATGAGGTCACCAGCTGGTACTGGCTAGAACTTACTGAAGTTTTTCCTGTTCTCTGAGGATCTCCTCAACACCCACCATAACTGCTGTTTGGTACTCAAGTCATCAGCATGCAGAACTATGGTCAGGAAAGAGTCTGCCTCCACTGTGTACCCCCCAAAACCAAGGGGCAAAATACTGGGTCTTCTGATCCTAAAATCCATTTTCTTTCCATTATATCAAGACCTCTTATATTAATGCCAAATATACATTTTTGTGCCAGGTGCTTTCCTTCCTATGGTCTTTAAGGGAGAATGGTGAGGGGCAAGGAAGGAAGAGGACAAGGACAGACTCTTCTGCCTGAAGGCCTCCAGGGGGTGAGTGAGCACCACTGGCTTTGGGGAAGTCTTCCCACTCTCAAGAGTATGTGAGTATCTGGTCTCCCTGGCTACCTTTCTGGAGAAGCAACATTTGAGGAAAAGGGACACATCACAGTGCTTGTTATAAATGAGAATCTCCTCTTTATTCCACATATAAAAGCTGGTTTCTGGAACTAGATAGGGAAAGAACTTTGGCATGGCTCTACCTCTGTGTGGGCCCTAGGGATAAAGGTCTAAATTCTGGTGACAAGGCCTTTCTCCAGGTGGGAATGAAAAGTCCTGCCCCTTCAGTCCCAGATTAGGGGGTAGGAGCAACGTTGTAGGGCAATTCCTTGGTGAGGTGTACATCAGCTTGCGGCAGGCTCTTCCAGGCAAGTTCTAAGATCCCATACTGGGCAATGCCCATAGGGAGCATGGTACGTACATTGTTCTTCCCTGGGAGGGGAACCACCTCCTGGAACTCCAGAGGACCTTTAGGGGTGTGAGAGCCACCACAGAACAGGTGGTAGAACAACCGCTCCCCAGGAACTAGCTCCGTGGCCTTTAGGGCCTCTTTGTAAATGATCTCTTGGGATTGGGGTGCCCCTCTCAATAGCAGTTCCTGTAGTAGCCTCTGGATTCGGGGGGACTTAAGCTGGTACAGGTCCATGAGACGGTAGAACTGTTCCATCCAAGCAGCACTGTCTTTCGCGTATCGCTCCTGCAACATCCGCAAAACATGGTACATTGCCACAAATGTCTCCCATAGAGGCACCTTGTCCTTTTTTTTAGAGATGGGCTGTGCCTTCTTTTCCAACTTGGGCAATTTGGCAGACCTGCCCTTATCCTTAAAAGCCCAGAAGTCCTTTTGAAACATCAGTGCTAGGGTTTGTTTTTCCACAGGGTCAAGGGCACCTGTGAAAATGTCTCTTGTTGGAGGATAATGGTGTTGCATCTCCATCTCCTTGCGAGCAGTGGATATCTGCTCTGCCCGCACACTCCTGTAAGGCTCTCCTAGAAGATGCCAATTTATAGCTTTCAGGTCTGGAATCATTTTGGTAGCTAATGGGGACTTTGGTGTGGTGACAGCCAAAGGTTTTAGCCAGCTTTCCTTTTCCTTTCCTTTTATAGGAGGGATCACTTTCAGGTATTTTGGACCCATGGGCTCCTTACTGGGTTTTGAGATACTTGTGCTTCGTGATTCCAAGTTCTGCTTGTGACGGTACACAATGGCTTCAAGTTTGGCCAGATGCATCCACTCTAAGTTTTCCTTTGCAGTGAGGTCTTTGAGAAGCTGGCACAATCTGTGGAAACTATCCCTGGAAAGCGGTTCTCCTGCCTCCATCTGTTCTAGGACATGGTGGATCCACTCTACATCTGAGAGGCTGATGTCTGCATATATTTCCTCAGCCAGGATTTTGGACACAGGTAATTGTACCTCAGTCTGTCCCTTCAGAGATGGATGACGCTGCAGAAGCCACTGCCACTTGGCCCCTAGTTGTTTGCCTTGGAGTTTATGAGCTTCCATGGTCTTCTTCAATATGTAGGATAAATATGGGGTCTTTAAGTCAGGCTCTTGGGACTCCAAAACTGTATCCAAAACTTGTAGAGGTATGGGCTTATATTTCTTCAACAGTTCTTCTTGTTTATCCATAAACCCTGTCCCTGGGAATACCCTGGACGTCTCAAGTACTGTGGCCTTATCTTCCCAGGATATTTGTTTAGTTGACCCTGGCACTGGTATCTTCTCTTCCCTCCCCAGAACTACTGAGATCAGTTGCTTGGGAGGGCTTTTGAGAACTTCAAGTTTTATAGCTCTGCCTTTGACCTTGGGGATTCTTTTCTCAGTAGAAGGGACTGCTTCTCTTCCTTTTAAGTCCTTTTTTCTTTCTCCTGGTAACTTAAATAGTTTTTCTTTTTTAAAGATCTCTTTCTTCTTGTCTACCTCTTCTTCCAATGAGCTTCTCTCCTCTTCCTCCCCCTCTTTCTCACTCAAACGCTCCATCTCTTCCTCACTCATGCTTTCCTCCTTCTCAAACACTTCCTCCTCCTGCACCTTCTTCTTCTTTTTCTTCTTCTTCTCCTTTCCTTCCTCTTCTTCCTCCTCTTCCATTTCCTCCTCTTCCTCCTCCTCCTCCTCTTCAGACAAACTCTCTCGCTCTATTTCATCTAATAAGCTTTCCATTTCTTCAGAAAAGCTCTCTTCACTTTTCACACTTTTCACCTCATCCTCTTGACTGAGAAACTCTTCCTGTTGCAAATCAACTCTCTTTAGCTTTTTTCTCTTTCTTGACCTTTGTTTAAGGAATGGCTTTGCCTCGTCTTCCTCTGTTATTTCATCCTCCTCTTCTTCCTGTATGACTTCTCTGTGTTGCCTGGCCAATCTGCTTTCTTCCTCAGTCATCTTTTTCTCTTTCTTTATCAGTCTTCTCATTTCCTTGGCCAGTTCTCTCTGCCTCTTAGCCAGTTTCTTCTCATCTGTGGCAATTTCTGGTTGTTCCTCAGAAAAATCCCACTCCTTGGCATCAAGTTCATTCTGTACCTTGTTCAATTCCTTTTCCTTAGTAATGAAAGACCTCTTTAACTTTGTCATCTCTATTTCTTCCTGGGTTAGTTTCCTTTCTTTTTTGATAAGGCCTTGAAGTATCTTTAAGATTTTGCTGCTTACTTTTAATGGTTCCTTGGAAATGCCCTTGCTTTCTTTAGCCATCTTCCTTATTAATTTGGCTAGCTTCCTTTCTTCCTGGGCACATACTCTCCCTCCTCTAGTAAACTCCAGTTCTCCTTTGGTAATGTCTGTTTGCTCTGTGGCCAGTATCCTATCTTCATAGACCAGTATCTTTTCCTCTAGTGACAATTTCCTCTTAATTAGTTCTAGTTCATCCTTAATTGGTCTTCCCTGTCTTGAAGTTTCTTGAGTCTCTTTTTTAAAGAGAGTTGCCTTTCCCTCAGCCAGTCTCACCTTCTCCCAGGCCAATTTCTTTATTTCCATGCCCAATGCCTTTCCTTCCTTAGTAATAGACCAGTCACCTCTGAGCTGTTTCAGTGCTTGGAATATCACCCTCTTTTCCATAGCTAATTTCATTTTGTCCTGGGCTATTTGGTGCTGTTCCTCAGCCAGCCTTTCCTCTAATTGGGTCAGTTTTTCCTCTATAGCAGCCAATTTCTCCTTCTTCTGGAAAAGTTTCTCCTTTTCCTCCATCAGCTTCTTCTCTATCTGAACCAGTCTCTTCTTGTACATGTCCAGTTTCTCCTTTTCTTGGTCTGATTTCTTTCTCTTCTCAGTGAGGCTTTCTTTGAGCTGGATTAAGTTTTCTTTCCTCTGAGCCAGTTTCACCTTCTCCTGAGCCAGAGTCTTCTGCCTCCAGGCTAGTATCTCCTTGGTTTTGAGGAGTTCTTCCTTGCTCTGGACCAATTTATTCCTTTCCTGGGCCAGTTTTTGCTTATTCTTTATCAATTGTTCCCTTTTCTGGACAAGTCTTGCCTCCTCCCCAGGCAGTGTTTCCATGTCCTGGGTCAGTTTCTTCTCATCCTGGATCAGTAGCTCTTCTTCCTGGGCCAACTTTTGCTTGTTCTCCATCAGTTGCTCCCTTTTCTGGCCAAGTCTTTCCTCTTCTTCAGGAAATTTTACATTGTCCTGGGCCAGTTTCTTCTCTTCCTGGATCAGCAGCTCTTCTTCCTGGGCCAACTTTTGCTTATTCTCCATCAATTGCTCCCTTTTCTGGCCAAGTCTTTCCTTTTCCTCAGCCAGTTTTTCCTTGTCCTGGACCAGTTTCTCCTCTTTCTGGATCAGCAGTTCTTCTTCCTGGACCACTTCTTTCTCTTCCACATTCAGTTTCTCCTCTTGAGAGGCCAGTGTCATCTCCTCCTGATCCAGTCTCTCCTCTTCATTGACCAGTTCCTCCTCTTCCTGATTCAGTTCCTCCTCTTCCCATGCCAGGTCCTCCAATTCCTGGGCTAGTTCCTTTTCTTGCCATGCTACATCTTGCTCCTTCTGGGCCAGTTTTTCCAATTTCTGGACCAATATCTTTTTTACCTCAGCTAGCTTCCCTCCTTTCTTTGCTTTTTTCTCTTCTTCTTGAGCCAGTTTCTCCAATTTCATGGCCAGTTTCTTCCTTCGCTGGGCCAATTTCTCTGCTTCCTGGGTTAGCATCTCCTCTCTTTGGGCTAGTTTTTCCTCATTCTGGATAAACTTCCTCTCTACCTGGACCATTTTCCTGTCTTTCTGGGCCAGTTTCTCATAGTCTCTGGCCATGTTTCTCTCTTCCTGAGCCAGTTTTCTCTCTTCCTGTGCTAGCTTCTCTACTTCTTGTGCCAGCTTCCTCTCTTCTTGGGCTCGTTTTATTTCAACTTGGGCCTGTTTCCTCTCAACCTGTGCCTGTTTATATTCTTGATGGATCTGTCTCTGCTCTTCTGTCATCAGCTCTTCTTCTTCTGCTGCTGCTGCTGCTTCTTCTCCTTCCCACTCCTGAGACAATTCTTCCTCCAGGGTCACTTCCTCCTCATCCTCCAACAATTGCTCCCTGGCCCTGGCTGACATCTTTTCCCAGATCTGTGACCATTTATCCCATGTCTGCTTCTTCTTGTCCCTCTCCAGCTCTTCCTCATCTGGGAACAGCTTTTCTTCTTCCTCATGGAGCTTCTCCTCTTCCTGAAGACGCCTGCTTTCCCAGGCTTTCTTCCATTCATCCCAGGATATCCTCGTCTCACTGTTGGCCTGTTTCCACTGATCCCAGAGCTTCTTCCACTGCTGCCAAGACAGTTTTGTCTCTTCCTTAACTGGTCTTCCTTCTTGCTCAACCACTTTCTCCTCTAATTTGGCCTTTTCCCCCACTTCCTGACTCACGTCCGTCTCCTCTTCTTTGGTTTTTTTCCTCTCTTTTTTATCCACTTTTATTTCCTGCTGGACTGCTTTCCCCTCCTGCTTAGAAGGCTTCTTAGAGGGTTTCTTCTCTTCTTTCTTTGATATTCGTTTTCCCTTGGTTACGTCTGGTTCTAAAAAAACAACTTTCTTTTTCTTGCCTTTGTCTGGAATCACCTGGGTTTCCCACAAGTCCAGCACATCCCTTTCTTTCTTTCGCTCTTGCTCCTCTTTTGTCTCCTCTTCCTTGTCACTGATCACCATGTCCTCTCTAATTGCTCCTGCATGAGGAAAAACTGGTTTCTCCTCTGGCCAGGCTACATCCCAGTCAAGGTCCTCAAGCCGTTCCTTACTTTCTTTCTTCAACAGGGGGCAGATCTCCTGAAAGAGCTCCCAGCTGGGCCGTCGATCTGCCAGCACCGCCTGAGCCATGGTCACTAGCTCAGTGTTTAGAGCTTCTGACATTTTTGTCTGGGAACCAGATATCCTCAGGGTCACAAGACGACATAGATCGTCCCGCCATGATGAGCCATCTCCAGGGGTAGTCCTGTGGCCAGGAGCT
The DNA here is from genome assembly GCF_949987515.2 of Delphinus delphis. Lineage (NCBI taxonomy): Eukaryota > Metazoa > Chordata > Mammalia > Artiodactyla > Delphinidae > Delphinus > Delphinus delphis. Next base: position 14,176,119 of record NC_082702.1, on the reverse strand, counting down.
CCAGAGGCACTCTGCCCTCTGACTTCCACCAGCTTCACAACTGATTCTCTCCTTATAGGATATGGAGGGTCCTCAACTGTAACTTCAGCGTCTATTGTCTTCCTCTTGCGCCTCTCTATGGGTTTCTGAAGTGTTGCTTTCCTGCCTCTTTTGTCATGTATCTTCCTCAGCATCTTCAATGCAACATGATCCTTTGAGGCATCTATCCCTGGAGGCTCTTGTTCGTCATCTTTTGAAATCTTTAGTGTACTGGAGGTTGAAGACCTACACTCCTCCCTCTCAGTTGGTGCAGCTTCACTCTGATCACCTTCACCCTCTAAGGGACCTGGCTCTGTGCCAGTCTCTTTCATCTTCTTGAGGCTCTGCAAAAATTTTCGGGCTATAGGGAGAATCAGGAGATGTAGATAAGGGAAGCTTGGGAGGCTTAAATGAAGCCCTTCCCAAAATCTGATATGAGCTAAGAGATAGCCATAACAGATGTAGCAACAGAGGGGGCTGAGGCCTTTTTTTTAAAAAAAAGGCATTCTCCTTGCTTTATTCCCAGTCCCTTCCCTCCTCCCTCCCCTGCCTCCCCGACCTCTGTCAAGTCTTACAGAGATAGGTTTTGGAGTCTCTCTGAATTTGGGTGGATTCTTCCTAGGAAGGTTCTTTTCTGTGAAAGGATCTTTCCACTTACCTCTGTTCCTATCTGATACCTCTTGACCCAAGTTAGCCTTAACTACCCTGCCTCTTGGGGACCCTGAGGCATTAACCAGATCACCCCATACATACTATGCTTTCTGCCGCCTACTCGGCCCCATCTTTGGCCTTTGCTGGGCTTGTAGGCAACTTCAGGTTCTTCAGGAGCTGTATCAAGTTGGTTGGAAAGGGCGGTAAGTTCAGAAGCCCCTGAGACATCTAAAGAAAAAGTAGGCTTTTCATCACCCAGTGATAAGATCAGGTTTTCATTCAATCGCTGCTCCACTTGGGTATGAAGGATTTGGAGATCTGTGGCCTGCATTCCCAGCAGATGGTCCAGGGTTTCTTCCCCAATCATTTCCTGCCTATGAAAGTCAAAGGAGAGGAAGGACCATGCTGAATCAGGGACAAGAGGGAGAATGAGAAGGAAAGAACAGCTATGGAACAGGCAGGGGACTTGACAACATGACCAACAGAGACAGAGTATGTAGAGGTAAAGAATGGCGAAGAAGAAAGAAAAAGTCTAGGAAGCCAAGATGGTAATGCATGGTGTGACCTGTATGGGGCCTTCAAGGGTAGGAGAAGAGGGTGAAAAAGGGGCACTTGAAGAGGTAGGGGACAAACAGGAATAGGAGAAGAAATGGAGAAAGGAGTGAGCAGTTAGGGGATCATCAGGATAGTATAGGAATGGAAAAAGACTATGAACAAGGAAAAAGGACAGAAAGAGCTAATGAACAGAGATGAAGAGACAGTGAAGGCAGAGAAGGGAAAAATGGGAAAGGGGAAGAAGAAAATCAGAAGCTAGTAAAGAACTGAGGAAGGCACAAAGAACTTACTGCATCTCCCGGAAAGTATCTTCGTTCTGGATCAAGTTTAAGAGTGAGGTCTTAGAGTGGATTCCAGTCTCAGCCATGAGGCTCAGGGCCTTATTCCTTACTCTTTCATCTTTGTCCATTAGTCTTTGGGCCAGAGGCACGGCAAAGAGATGTGTAATCATTCCTAGACACTTCAGCCCTTCCCAGGCTAGCTCTCGGATCAGTGGATTGGAATTGGTTGTATCATCCAACAGACGACGGGCTGTTTCAGCACGCAGGAGTGGAGGAACCTGGTAAGAGGCAAAGATTTGCCCTAGCGTACCAATACAGCACTGGTACTTCAGTGGAGAAGCATGGATCATAATATTGAGAATTGTCTCTATCAGGCTATTGATAGCTACTTCACTCATCTTTCTTCCCAGCCAACTGCAGTTTGCTGAGTCTGTAAGGACACTGTAAGTTATATCCTTTGACGCTCTTATTTCAAGGAAGTCTTCATCCTCCTTTTCACGTGCATATTCTCCTACATCACTTATAGCTCTTGCCCTACCGTGCCAGAAGAAGAATTGTTGAGACTTGTCCCGTTCCAGGTCCCGCATGGGTGAGTGCAGGTTGCACTGTAGGTATATTGGGCTGCCCTGTGGCCAAAGACGGGCACGAATCACTGAGTTAGGAATGTAGCAATCAGGAGCCAAGAGCCATTTCTGCCCATGGCCAAAGTAGTATTGCAGTATCTGGTAAGGGTTGAGTCCATCCCAGGTAGTCAGCTGTAGCTGGGGAGGAAGAACATAATGGGAATGCAGAGGTTTTTTCACCTGTGTCCAATCAGCTTCCTTATACAAGGAATCGTGTCTGAAGGAAGACAGTAACACAGGGCTCCCTTGCTCATCTTCTATGACGTGTGGCACATTATGATCAAAGGCGATGGCCCGATTATTGACAAGGTTCTCCAGACCCACTAATTGCTGTTGCCCTTGTCCAAAGTAGATATACTTGGGCACAAACATGGTCTCAAAGGAGAAGAAGAAGCTTGGTATGAAAGGCTTAGGAACTTCTAGCACTTCATCTGTCAAACCTATAAGGGAAAGGCGAGCCAGCAGGGCTGAGGGAAGCAGTTTTAAACAGGACACCAGATAAAGACTCTGGTTGAAAGTGACTAGCAGGTCACCCCGGTCATTTGCAAAGCAGAGTGGGCCAAAGTGCAATGATGAGTCCAGCATGGCTATGAGTCTACCATGGAAGTTCCAGATCCGGACAGAGCCATCACTGCCACCCGTGACAAAAAGACTCAAGGATAGGCAGACATCAAAAGATGTGATGGTACACTGGTGCAGAGGCAATGTGTCTATGAACGTTGAGCCTTCCTGTGACCCAGAGGACAGAAAGTCATGGAACTTCCAGAGACACAGGCAGTTAGTCTCCGTGATGGCACTCACAGACTTGGGCAAGAGTATCAAGTGTGTTAGCTTACAGCTGCTGAGAATGCTGGCAAGGGGCTGCAGCTGCACTCTCACCCCTTCAAGCACAGCTTCTGATAGGTGTACATAGTCATCCATTCCATAGGAACAGAGCAAAGAGTTTTCTCGGCAACCAGAAAGCCCTCCAGGCAGTGTAGAGAGTGCTAATACAGCCCCGAAGTGCGTGAGTTTCTCTATTTGGGCACAGCTGTGCTGGGAAAGCACTCTGATCACACCACTCTGGTGTCCAGAGAACATTAGTCCTTCTAGACCCCGACCCAGGTGGAAATGCCCATAAGCCAGGCATTGTACCAAGTCCTGAGAATCTGGTGAGGTGCATATAAGATACTTGGCTGGGCAAGGGCAGCGGGTTGTGTCAAATACCAGCACATCTGAGCTGCCTGTTGCTACAAAGAGCTCCTCTTTATCTGGGTCATAGGCCCAATCCACAGCCCGGTCCAGGATTGAGAAGGGCCAGGTGATAACCAGAAGATTCCCTGTTAGTGGGGACACAAAGCGCAACAAACCATCCTCAGTAGTGCACAGGATCCGGAACCAGTTATTGCCACAGCGGACCCGACGTATCTGCTTGGGAGCAGAGCCACAGACATTGAAGAGGTTATAGAAGCACGGCAGACTGCGCAAGGAGAAAGAATGGGTAGTCTGGCAGAAGAAAGTAGTGCTATCAATAAACTGGAGTTGATACAGTTCCTCGCCAAGTTCTAGCTGCCGCAGCAGACTCCCTGAAGTCAGGTTCCACTCCTTGATTAAGCCTTCTTGGCCAGCTGTTAGCAGGGTGTGGGCTTCCGGCCGGCTGCGGATACATATCACCGATGAGAAATGGGCCTTGAAACTGTGGAGTGCGTGCCCCTGATTGAGGCTCCACACTTGGATTTCCCCAGTCCTGTTTCCAGCATAGAGAAAGCCCTGCTCAAAACAGGTGAAGCAGCAGGTGATTGAGGAGCCACTGGTGGTGGAAGGGAACCTCTTCACCTCTGCCAGCCGGCCGTGGCCCTGGCGCTCAAGGACCCTCACCACAGTCTCACATAGGGCTACAAGGGAGCCATTGGGGCCGTTCAACATGATGTTGTGGACAAGCTCATCACCAGGCATGGAAACCATGTGGGCTATTTGGAGACCCTTGCCACTCTGCTCCATGATCCAGGTGACCACTGCCCCCAGGATTCCCGACAGAAGCATCTTCATTTCTGGGTCATAGCAGAGGCAGCTGATGTTAAAGCGGCAGGGCACTATACCTAGGGGTTTGAATGACTGAAAGTGGTCCCCAAAGAGCCGCAGGAGCAGGTCACCACAGTAGACCACGAGGATATGAAAGGAACCTGTGTGAACCATGGACTGGATGGGCGGCAGTCGTTCAGTCATGGAGAATGTTCTCTTCTGCACCATGTCCTCAGTTTTGCTCTTCATCCATACCACAGCCTAGAAGAGAAAAAGATGGGAACTGCCTAGAAAAGATAGTGGAAGAAGAAAGGGCAGAATACTCAGCTATTTTTCTCTTGCTAAGGAGAAACTGGAAGACTCTAGAGTGATTTTACCCCCTGGTTTTGGGAGTTGGAAATATTGTAGAAGAAGGAAACCTAGGACTCTTTCCCTAACCTTGGCCTACTTTAGGAGAACCATAAAATCTGTTCAACACAGAGACTGTAATTGGAGAAAGGATGAACGGGAAATCCTGGATCCAGGTCACTTTCATTCAAGGGGTGTATCTTTCTGGGTTAATCTAGGGTCAGAACTTACATGGGCATGGCCCCTGTAGAATGGGCTAAGAAGAAAGGCTGGGTAGTTTTACCTGTATTTCTTTTGTGCTTGTTGTCACCCACGGGAGGGAAGCAAAGAAGTGGGCATCACTGAAGTAATAGCATATAAGTGGCATATTTTGAGGATGGCGAGACTCTTTGAACAGGATCTGGGACCGGTCACTCAACACAACTACATCAATCTTTGGGTCATCTAAAGTTTGCTGGGGAGAGGCATGGCATAAACTAAGAGACCAGGACACATATACACTAAATATATTCTCATGCAAGTCACAATTAAAGCAGTTCTCAAAGTTACGCCTCAGCCCCAAGAATCACTCCTGTGGCTCCCACACAAGGACAATTTATCACCTGTGGGACACTATACTTCACAAGCATGTAACAAAACCCCCAACACAAAAGCGAACCAAACCGCTATAGGGCCTGTATGGGCAAACTTTATGGTGTGAGCACAGGAGAAAACTGATGTTCTTCCCAACATGTCCTCTAACATTCTCCCTCCTGTCTAAAAGGTACATATGTCATAAAAGACACATTTAACAGATTACAAAGGCAAGTGCACTGCCATATGCCCACATGTAAAGTAACACAGTATCCCAAAAGTCAGCACAGCTTTATTAAAGCCTAAAACTGCACTAAGTAAGACTTTTAGGACACCCTATCTGGCCTTGAAGTTTGACAGAGGAAGATTTTTTTATGTGTATATATATATATATATATATATATATATACACACACACACACACATACACAAATACATATACACACACTTAATATATATATATAGACACACACACTATATGTGTGTGTGTGTGTGTGTGTGTGTGTGTGTGTGTGTATTATCCCACTGTGATAGAGCATGTGCTATGAAACATGCACCTGGGATCCTTTTACACAGAGCCAGCCATAGCAAAACTGAGGTTGGCAGATGTTCTCTCTGGTGCCTTCTCCATTCTCTTTTAGAAAAATCTCTCTTCCCAGAGGGTTGGTTCTTCTGAAATGCTTCAAAGTGTTAACCTCTCACCATCAAAATGTCCTTGCAAGAGGTCTCTAGACTCATTTGGAAGTTGATGGCCCACTTTCTACTAAGGGGACAGTTGTCTTTATCATCTACCCTGCCTGCTTCCTGCATAGTGGATCTATGCTCCCCTGAAGTGCTCATAAATCTTAAGATAGATAGAGGCCAGTAACATGTTTATGTTCTACATATACATTACCTTGCTTTTATGTATCATGTCATTTATAAGGTATTTAAAATCCTTCCACACGGGAATGAGTCTGGGGGAAGTCATCACCTTGATTATCCCCTGGTCCTCCTCAGGACCACTGTTTAAAAACCTGTAGGAATACAAAAGAGGCCAGCTTAGCCACTGATACTTTTTGAGGAGCTAGAAATCAGAAGGCAAGGTCCATGAACTCATGTTTATTGGACACTTTTTGAATGTCAGGAACTATGCATAAGATACCCTCTCATTTAATCCTTACTGCAGCCCAGTGAGGTAGGTATTACCTCATTTGAGAAAACTGAGGCTTGGAGAGGGTAAATAAAGGAGTTGGAAGTTGAATCTTAGCATTGGCTATCATCCAATAGGATATTATGGGGGAGGGAAGCAGAGAAATCTAAGAGGGGCTGGAAAGGAATACTGTCACAGGCAAATAATTGTTCCTTGCTGGTGATGGGCTGTCAAGGGATCTTTTTGCAAGAACTAGTAGTTCCCAAAGTGTGGACCCTGGACCTCCTGTACCGGGATTCCTGGGGGAGAGGTACATCTTAAAATGCAGATCCTTAGGTACTGAAGCAGAACCATGGTGGTGGGCCCCTGAGCGCTTCCCTTGTAACAAGCTCCCTAGGTGATTCTGTGGACCTTGAAGTCTGACTACTGAAACAGGAAATCGAGATAAAGGGTGCCCAGGACAAAGAGTCAGCTCCGTGTAGCCCAGCTGGAGAAAGGATCCAGCCATTGGGCCTTGCAGGCTTTCCCAGGCTTGTGGAATCAAGTAGCTCTCTTGAATGTGATACATCTGCTATTCATCCTCCTCCTCCCCATTCCCTTCTCTTTGGCCTTCATGAGGACAAACCTCTACTTTTCTTAGTTGGATGGTGAATAAATCCTACTTTTAACAAGTTCCCTCTGTCAGGGGGTCTGTCATTACTGATCTGACGATGCGCTTGTTTTCCTCATTTGTAAAATGAAAATGCCAGATCCTTGCAACTTCACAGGATTGTTGCAAGGATAGACTAAGATAATTCCTGTGAATACTTTTTAAAGTATACTCTAAAGCAACAAACAATTATGACTGCTGTTTTTAGGCTGGTTTGGTTCTCAGAGAAGTACTAGTTTTTTCCTTCCAACCTATACTTTGTACTTTTCAGTTGCTCTGGAAACATTACAGCTAAATTTAATAGTCTGGCCAGCAGAGGGCAGTGGAAGCCATCCTTGCGCCTGCCAGATGAAGGATGGACTTTCAGTTTAAAGTGGTCCCCAAACTGCGATCCTCAGGACAGCAGCATCAGCATCACCTGGGAACTTGTTAGAAATGCAAATTATCAGGCCCCACCCTAGACCTACTAAATCAGAAACTCCGAGAGTAGGGCCCCAAAATCTGAGTTTTAACAAGTTCTCCAGCTGGTCTTAAAGTCTGAGAAACACTGGTTTGGAGAGCTGTTGGAGTTCCAGATCATTTGGCCTGGGCCTCCTGAGGCAAGGTCAGCAGAACCCACCCTCTGGCACGGCTAAGACTAGGCCCTGTGTTGCCACAGAGACTTGATGGCTGGATCTGCGGGGGGAAGCAACAGGTAAAACTTATCATCATCTCATGTGTAGGGTGGTTTAGTGCCCACAAAAAAAAGCTTTCACAGGGACTTCCCTGGCGGTCCAGTGGTTAAGACTCTGCGCTTCCACTGTAGGGGGCGCGGGTTGGATCTGTGGTCAGGGAACTAAGATCCCGCATGCCTCACGGTGCGGCCAAAAAAAAAAAAAAAAAAGCTTTCACATCAATCACTTCATTAGTTCTTGAAAGAATTCTGAGAGGCAGATACCACCGTCTCCATTGTACATATAAGGAATGTGAATTCAGAGAGGAAGAGGGATGTGTTCAAAGCTACACAGGGCAGCTTCAAGACTAAGATCCAACTCACAGTTCAAGATTCTTCTATCATTTGAGAGAAGTAAAAGGTTCTCCCAGCTAATGCTAAGTGAGCTCTCTTCCCCACAAACCCACTAATGGGAACTGGGGACTGGCTTTCAGACATTAGCATCCCCTATGTCTTTCCACTCTCCCCAAGGCTGCATGCTGCCCTCCTGCCATATCTTTTTCCATTCTATTCTCCTGTAACCCTGCACTTGCTGCTCTTTTGGACCACCTTTCAGGAGCCACTGTGATCAGCTGAAATGGATCGGTGGATGGCCCTACGGGCCAGGGCCCCACAGCTCAGATTTACCCAACCAGCTCCTTCTTGGGGGCCCAGAGCTGCTGAGAGAGTAGTCATTTGTAGTCAACAAATTTGCAGTCATTGACATCAGTTTCCATTTTTCCTAATTATCTCCTCTGGGTCCAACTTCTCTTGACCAGCCTATAAAAAGCAAGCGGTTGGAACCCTTTGGGGGCATATTCTTTGGAGGTTAAGTGAGAAGGAAGGCCTTCAACCCCCATACCTATGTTTGTTGTTGTTGTTGCCACTCTCTCCCATCCCATATACCAGTTTCCTTAGAGGAAACCTCTCCTAAAATGCCCCACATTTGATTCCCTAATCCCCTTACCTGTCCTTAAAAGCAAGTCCAGAGAGAGCGCCAGATGCCTTAATCCCAATGGTCTTGACTTTTTAATATCTTGATAACCCAAAGATGATCTAAAGGGAGAATTCAAGTCCTGCAGCCAACTGAGAGGAGTCAGAATTTGGGGGCTGAGATATGGTATCTGACTAGCTGACTATAGAGACAAACCAGGTCTATGATTGGGCATTGATGCTGGTGCCACATCCTTTTTCTTAGTTGCAGTCCATTCCAAGGTACTGTGTCGGTGGTGGTGGGATGGAAAGCCAGCATCCCATGAGCCCTGCCTTTGTAATACAGAGAATTGGCTCTAGGGGGTACTGCACTCCATGACACTATTGGGCCCCTGTTGAAGAAGGAAAAGAACAAAGTATTGTGAGTACATATAACAAGGAGACCTGACCACCCAAAAGAAGAGTGATGTGTGCTCCACACTTTGAGGTAAAGCCCAGCACGGATCCTACAGCCTTGCAGGTGGCTCTCACGTTTGGGGACAAGGATGCAGAAAGCCCAGCTGGCATCAGTTGACTGTAAAGTCAGAGGGACTGTAAAGCCCGAGGGCAATCTTGGCTTACTCTGTTTTTTTGAATTACTGTTAAGGAGCCCAAGTCTGTCCCCAGGCCTGGGACTGCTACTCTGGCCTTATAAGTGAGTTCACAGCTAGGGCTGGGACTGGAATGCACTTAACTTTACAGAAAGAAACAATTTTCCAGGACACACATATATTACCAGGGTGGGCTAGTTTCTATTGAGTGAAGAATTATCCAGCATGGGAGTAGTGATAGCATCCAGAACTGACTAAGGTTGTAAAGTGGTTGCCAGGCATTTTACATACATTGTTTCATTTAATTCTTATACAATGATTCTATGACTTAGCTATCATCCTCCATTAATGAAACAACTTTTAAAAATGGACATGGTAAAAATACTCAAAACATACCAAGGAACATATACTGAAGAGAAAGTCACCTGTCCTGTTCCCCTTCAGAAAGGTAACCCTGGTTGTGTCTTTCTTCAGGTGTTCTGTACACACACAAGCATGTATGTAAAAAATATTATTTTTCTTACACAAATGGTAGTATGCTATATACACTTTTCTCACTTAATAATCTTAAAGATTAACTCATATTAAAACATACAGCTCTGTCTCATTTTTCAACAGCTGTCAGCTGCAGTGTATTCCACTGCGTGGCTGAACTACCATTTATTTATTTAAACTTCTATTAATGGAAATTGGGCAGTTTCCAACCTTTTGCTATAACCCATGCCACAAATGAATATCTTTGTTAATGCCTCAGAGTTTTAATTAACTTAAATTTTAAAACTGAAGCAATGTACATCTTTTATTCATTAAGCATAACTTATTTTAGGTATACTGGCTTAAATAAATTATTAAAATTAATTTCACCTGTTTCTTTTTAATGTAAATTTTAAAATTGCATATTTGGCTTGCATTATATTTCTATTAGATAGTACTGCTTTAAATTATCACCGTCTGGTGGTGGTGTGGATTTCACTCCTTGAGAGTAGGAACCCAATTTATCTTGATTTCTCCCGTGTCCTCATTATCACCCAACCTGGCATGAAGTAGGTGCTTAATACATTTTTGTTGAATGAATGAGCAAATGAATGACCCTCTGCCCTCTCTCAGGAAGAAGAAATATATGCTTCCCAGCTCAAGTCTTACTGAGCATCTTCTTGGAAGGAAGATGAGGTGCGAAGGGTATTGACTGGGTTTTCTTGACCAGAGAACCTTGCAATTCTAGCCAGTTCCCTCGGTAACCCCTAGTGGAGTAGGAGTGGCAACATTCATTTTTTTGAAAAAAAGAGTCGGATCCTTGATCATGCCAGCAGGTGGACTAAATTTGAACAAAATTTTCCAGGCCATAAGTACTCAACAAACACTGGTTACCCTAAGAATGTGCTATAAACGAATGAATGGTAGGTAACCGGGCCTCCAGGGCAACCCCCTGGGTGATGGTCATGAGACTCCCGTCGAAGGCAGAGTTCCGGAGCCGCCTACTACGGGGAGAGGCGACCAGACACGAATCCCAACACATTCGGTCGTCCCAGCTCTCCGCGCCGGAGGGAAGAAGGGCGTGTCCGCCTCTTCAAGACCGGGGCCGCGCCTGTTACCTGCGACGACTGCATTCCCGACTAGGGAGGGCACGGCGTGTGTGGCGGCTCTCAGAAGCTACGTGAAGGATCAGACCTAGAATAGGAGGGCCTGACGAGCGACCTTGGGGATGCTGCGAGAAGACTCTGCCAACAGGACGGTTAGCTCCCCAGCCCCGCGCCCGGTGGACGGACCGAGGCGAGGGGAGTGAGCGCGCGTGCGCACTGGCGCGCGCCCGGCAGGAAAAAGCCCAGCGCGAGGCCCCGCGCGCGCGCGCGCGCGCGTTCGAAAGGAAAAAAAAAAAGTCCTCCCCGTGGGGGCCCGCGGCAATTTAGGCCGGAGTTGGCCGGCGAGCGCGCGTGCGCGAGCGCGCATAGACGCCCTTCTCCACGGCTCCCCTCGGTTGGGGGTCTAGCGCGCTGCTCCGCTGTTCCCGCCTCTCCCGAGGCTCGCGCCCTCGGTGTAAGTATCTCGCGCGCGCTTTGCGGAGAGGGAGGAAGAGGGTCCACTGAAGGAAGGGAGGAGGCGGACAGGGCTTGGAAAAAGGGAAAAACCGCCCTCGCCGAGCGAGGAGCGCGGTCAACGGGCTGGAGTCTGCAGAAGACACGCCTCTATCCCTCACGCCCCTCGGGGCTGCGGAAGTACTCTGGAGACTCCAGAGGCACTGAGGCGACAGGTGGACTACAATTCCCAGAAGGCAGCGCGGCCCCGCGCCTACAGCTCCCGGCAGCACCTGGGCACCAGGCCTTTTTCAGCTTGCTGCCGCCTAGGGCGAAACTACAGTTCCCAGGAGGCGTCGCGCGAAGCGGCTTGGAAGTGGGCAGCCTGGAAGTCACTCGGGCCACAGGAGCTGGCGGCGTCTCCAGCAAGCGGCGCGGATCTGGATACCGTGGTCGTGGGGCCCGCTGCGCGGGCAGCTGGGACGCCCAGGTTTGTGGCTCCGGGTGCAGGGTCGGCCTCGCGCAAGGGTGGTGGGGAATCGGTGTCCCCTCGGACCCCGAGGGTCAGCGCGGGCGGGCGACTGGGCGGACGGCCGGGTGTGGGGACCGGTTGTTGGGGGCGGCGGCGGCGGCGGCGGCGGCGGGACTCTAGCCCTCTGGACCTGGCCGGTCTCTTGCCCGCATGCTTCAACTTTCCAGACGAGCTACCTGGCGCTGTTGCCGAAGAGCGTGGCATGGGAGTCGGGTAGCAGTGAGTTCGGGTCCTGGCTCTGCCACTCTGGAGGTGCGATATAGGGAAACCGCGCCGAACCTCAGTTTCCCCTTTCAGTCTAACCGGGGAAGAATAGTGTCTTTTGTTGGGAATTCTGTTGAAATGTTGAGATCTGGTGAATAAAGCATTTGGCACATAGAAGGCACTTATTACGTGTTTGCATTATTGTTAGCTCCCGAGAAATGGTGTGAAGGTATTATCCACCGAATGTGGTAAGTTGAGGGTGAGCCGAGTCCATAGTTAGCCTTCAATGCAGGGTGACTGCTGTTAACTGAAATTATTTTGTTAAGAGCTTTGGTTTGGGAGGCAGAACCAAGTTCAACCATTAGGTTCTACCATTTACTAGCTGTGTGACCTTGAGCGACAGACTTCACTGCTCTGTGCCTTCGTTTCTCTGTCTATAAAATGGGATTTTAATAGCAGCCACCTTGTAGAGTCGTTTTGAGGATGCAGTGAGAATACCATTTGTGAAGTGCTTAGAGCAGCAGCTGGCACATAGTCAGCATTTAATAAATGGTACCATTTATTCAGCGTTTTCCCAGTTTCTCAGAGACCCCCCTAAGGGTGGGGCTCTGGCTGTAGTGTTGGTCTTCCAGTGGGCCAGACTCAAAACTGGTCTGGTTGACTTCTCCTGCAGCCTCAGGTTCCATCTATGTAAAATGGGGTAACAATATCAGCCTCAGAGGGTTGTAAGGATTTGCTGAGATTGTATTCCTAGTCCAGAGCCATCTCTCACTAAGTAGCAGCTCTTATATATTATAATTGTTCTTCTTCAATGTTCTCCATCTGGCCCAGAGACTGCCTGACTATGGTGGGATGTGACATGACAGCTCTGAGCTACCCCACATGTTCCCTCCCAGCCTCAATGTCCCATCTGTGAAATGGTAGTGATAGGACATTTGTGCTAGGGTTGTTTTGATGATCCTAGGAGACAATTCATATTTAGTGTTCAGCACAGGGCCAGGTGCATAGTAAGCACTTAACAAACATGTCTTCTTTTTCTTGATAGGTCTTTGCTGCTTATGTTTGTATTTACAGGGCAGAGCAGGGACAAGGTTAATGTCTCCCCCCTGCCCCCACCGCCCCAATTTTTATTCACCAGAGGTTAAATTGTGGAACATACTGCAGTATAAGGGCCTGAGAAGAAATGGTACTGACTTGCTCTCAGCAGCCCCCTGCTCAGCTCTCACACACTCCTCCCCGCAAGCCAACACATTCACTCTAGGGCTTTATGTACTGTACCACTGCTGCCAGCACTTGACTCTGTCTCAAAGCCCTGTTAGCACCCTCAGCTCCAGTTCCAGATGTGGAGCCTGTGCTCCTTGATGTCCTCTGGTGACTGTTCCCTTGGGTACCATGAACTCAAAATGTTCAACCTAAACTCCTTTTTCCTCTCAGACCCAGTAGTCACCATCTTGGCAAATGGGCCAAGCCAGAAACTTGGGAGTTGCTCTTCTCCCCCAGGCTTCCCGGGTCTAATTGATTGGCAAGAAGGATGGAGCTGTCTTATTTCATAGCAACCATTTCATTGGCCCTTCTTGATCTCCCATCTTGTGGGCACTGAAATTCTCCCTTGGCCACTGAATATGGACTTTTCCAACAACGTTGAGTTGTTTCTTTCAAGTCACCAAGGATTGATGTATGTGAAACATTGTATTCATAGGGTGCCGAGAAGGCACTATGGACTTGGCCAGATTGCAATGGCCACAAGTCGGGAGTAAAGCCCTGGCTTTCAGGGGGCCCATTTCTACAGTTTTAGCCTGGCAAAGCTCGGCTGAGTTGCTAAATTTCTTTCTGAAAAGTTATACCGTGTCAGCGGCTTAGAATATCCTCTGTGGGAAGGGCCATTCTGGGCATTTTGGGAGGTAGCATACATACCAGGGAAGAGGCTGGGCAGGGAAATTCATTAGCTCTCCGTTTAGGGTGAGTCTGTTGTCAGATCTTTCATTGTAATTTCACTTGGAGATGGGAACCGGTGGTCTCAAATTTGTGCTGACCACTAAATTTGCCTAAGTGCTTTTTTATTATTTATTTATTTATTAAGTTAATTAATTAATCATTTATGGCCGCACCACAGGGCTTGCCAGGATCATAGTTCCCCAACCAGGGATCGAACCAGGGCCTGGACAGTGAAAGCACCGAGTCCTAACCTGGACTGCCAGGGAATTCCCCCTAAGTGCTTTTTTAAATCTGAGGAAATAAAGCAATGGCTTAAAAAAATCTTGGTCTTAATTGTTAGTGACAACAGCATGTGGGTTTTTTAGCAGTCTGTGTGGAATGGTCAGAGTTAAACATGAGCCTGTTTTTCAGACATTGCAGTTGTTAGGCGGTAAATCAAAAATGGAATTTAGAACGTGCAGTGATTGGTGCCTTTTTTTCCCTGTAAAAGGTATTTTGCGGTTATATTTCAAACTTCGGTGTAAAAAAATGACACAGGTTATGATAACAGCTTAACCTTGTTATGTGTTTAATTCCCCAAATCTAAATTAAATGTATGTTTTAATAAAAGAATTGAACAGTCATTTCCTCTAAAGTAAAGGGTTTGTTTTTAGCTGTTAGAATCAGATGCTATTGGACCAGTTTGTGCATTTGTGCTTTCTTTAAGACTGACACTGCTGTTTCTTAGAACTGCTCTGGTCATGGCTTTAATTTGTGTGTGTGTGTGTGTGAATTGGTTGAATTTGGCTTTTCAAAAGTTATGCTGAGATATACATGCTCATAGTAACATGTCAATACAGAGATACGTAAAGAAGACGATAGGTGCCACCCTCCACTCCAAAATCCCATCCCCCGAAGACAACCATTTATTCAGACAGTGAGTATTTACTGAGTATCCAGTGTCAGGTTTTGGAGATGTCTGAGAGAACAAAGTAGATTCTCTGCCCTTGGAAATTCGGGTAGATGCTCTCACTTACCTCTTTCTATACTTATATGGATGTATGTATGCAAATATTGACTGTTTTCTTCCTTCTCCCTCACCACTCCCCAAAAAAGGAGGGATCAAGACACACATATTTGTAACTTGATTTTTAAAATATTTGATAGGGCCTATCTCTTCAAGTCATTACATATCTGAATCATTCTTTTTCTTTTTTAAATATTATTTATTTATTTGGCTGCACCGGGTCTTAGTTGCAGCATGCGGGATCTTTAGTTGCGGCGTGCGGAATCTTTTAGTTGCGACATGAGAACTCTTAGTTGCAGCATGTGGGATCTAGTTCCCCAACCAGGGATCGAACCCGGGCCCCCTACATTGGGAGTGTGGCGTCTAAGCCACTGGACCGCCAGGGAAGTCCCTGACTCATTCTTTTTAACAGCTAGACACGCATTCTTCAGTGTGGACAGACCATGCTCCACACCACCGTCTCCCTATTGCTGGACATTTAAGTTCTTTCTGGGATTTCTTTTACATTCACAAACACACATCCAGTAAGCATTCTGGTACATAGTCAGTGTAGTGTAGTGGCTAAAAGCATAAACTCTGGATAGTGAACAAGACAGACAAGATCCTTGCTCTCCTAGGGTTTACATTCTAGCTGAGGGGACACACAATAAACAAGGAAACTTCCGGTGGTTTTAATTTCAGATGGAGGAAATAACAGGGTGGGGGGTATGGAGAGAGGGGTTGGGGCAGACTGGCGGTGGGGAAGGGATTTTTTTTTTAATGAAGTATGCTTTCCTCTTCAAATTTTTTTAATGTTTATATTTTATTTACTTATTTTTATGGCTGCATCCGGTCTTCGTTGCAGCACGCGGGCTCTTCGTTGCGGCACACAGACTCCCTAGTTGAGGCACGTGAGCTCAGTAGTTGCAGTGCGCGGGCTTAGTTGCCCCACAGCATGTGGGATCTTAGTTCCCCGACCAGGGATCGAACCCGAGACCCCTGCATTGGAAGGCAGATCCTTTACCACTGGACCACCAGGGAAGTCCCAGGGATGGTTACTTTAGCTTGTGTGGCCCGGGAAGGCCTCCCAGGCCTTTCTGAAGGGGAGTCACGTGAGAAGAGGCACCAGCTGTGCCAGGAGCTGGGTGGAAAGACCATTTCCAGGCAGAGGGAACAGCAAGTGCAAAGGCTCAGATGTGAGAATGAGTTTGCTACAAAAACAGTATCGTGGCTGGAGAAGAGTGAACTCCCATTGTTTGAGTTCACACTACTTTAATTTTTGTAAAATAATAATGATGATGATAATAGCAGCTAACATTTCCTAGTACTTTACTCTGTACTTGGTGTTCTTCTAAGCATTTCACACTTTTCCTCAGTTAATCCTCACAAGAGTCCGGGATAGATAACTCACTTTACAGACGAGGAAGCTGACTCCAGGGTCCAGGCTCTTCCCCATATGCCAAACTCCTCTTCCCAGGCCCTCCTTAGCAGGCTGAGGCAAGTTTAAGAAGTGGATGCAGCATTTCCCTTCCATGTCGTTTGACATGCAAAGCACTGTGGACTATATTTAGTACCTCATTCATGTGGCAGCAGGAGTGGTCTGGGGATGTGGCATCGTTTCCACTGACAGTGAGACACGATGGGGTCAGTTTCTGTTGGGATGTTTAATTGGTTGTTTCAAAACTGAAGGCCCTTGAGCAGAGCCTGTCCTCAAATAAAACAAGGTTGACTGCGTGGCTGCCACACCAGGCGCAAGTTAGCAAGAAATGAGGTGTGGTGTCGAAGGAGCATGAACAAGGCGGTGTCCCATTTGGGTGAGCTTTGCAAGAGGACTTGGGCCAGCCAGGGAAAGAGTGTTTCTAAGCACCAGACCAGCCTTATGGACTGTTAAAGTATTAAAATACAGTCCAGTAATTAAGGTGGTGATGCCTGGCCCTGCAGGGGCTCTGGGACCCTGTTCCAGCCACCATGACTATGTCCATTTTGATTTGGTGTAGCTTTGACCTTAAGGGCTGTGCAGTATTTTGAATGAAGGGCAGGCCTGGTTAGATGTGAGGATGGCAGTGGTTGCTTTTAAGACCAGGAAAAGTATGGAGAGCATCTTTCATCCAGCCATCTGTGAAACATTTTTTTCTACCCAGCCTATGTGCCGGGCACCATGCTAGACACTGACGGTATGAAGTCAAATAAGAAGACTCTGGTTCTCAAGGGTCTGCACCAGTACTGTCCATTAGAAATATAATGCGAGCCACCAATGTGAGCCATATACATAATTTAAGATTTTATGGGGAATCACATTTAAAAGAGTAAAAAGAAACAGGAAATTGATTTTAATACTATATTTTATTTAATCCAAAATAGTATCATTTTGGACTTCCCTGGTGGTCCAGTGGTTAAGACTGTGCTTCCAGTGCAGAGGTCATGGGTTCGATACCTGGTCAGGGAACTAAGATCGGTGTGGCGTGGCCAAAAAAACAAAAAAAACCCATCATTTCAACACGTAGTCAGTATAAAAATTATTGAGATACTTTACATTCTTTTTTTTTCACATTAAGTCTTCAAAATACAATGTGTATTTTACACCTTCAGCATCTCCATTTGTACTGGCCACATCTCAAGTGCTCAGTAGCCACAGGTATTGGACAGTGTGGACCTAGGGTATGAGACTCATACCCTAGGTGATAGGTCAAAGATGCCATCCCTGTTTTATCTTGGTGAATAAGGGCAGATGAATGATGAAAAGCATATTTATCATAGGCAGGGGTCGCTAAACTCACAGCTGTCATCATCAAAGGCACCTTCTGGGCCTGGCAGTGTGCTTGGCGTGTGTGACCTGTGTTGTGAGGTGGCAGGGACTCTAATCATCCCCGCTCTACAGATGAAGAAGCTGAGGTCTGGCAACGAGAGGCCACTTGTTCACGGTTAGGAAGTGATGGAGGCAGAATTTGAACTCAGGTGCGTACTCTTAAATCTCTTCATCTCTGTTGTATATGTTGTGTTCGTGTTTGTTTGAGGGTTTGAGGGATGGGGTCTGAGCTTTGAGCCACAAAAACCATAGGAAGGACTCATCACACAAAATGCATTCCCAGAGCTTGTCAGCGTCGATCCTCGAGTTTTATATTGGTGCTGGAGTGCTGGTTTAGACCTGAGTGACTGGCTGATCCCCTCCTTACGATGAGCTCGAGGTTTCCTGGGAACAGGTCTTTGCTTCCCAGGAAGGAGAAGGGTCTTTGGGCACTGAGGACGGTGGGCAGGGTGAGTGAAGGAAACGAGAAAAGGACGCAGCCTACTGAAAGCCCATTCTGAGCAAGCAGCTTATTTGGGTGTGAAGCCTCTCTTCTCTTTTGTCTGCCTCCTGTGGGAGCTGTGTGGCCTTTTCCTGTGAGCTCAGCGATAGCAGAGTTTACCCAGTGTGTGAATCTTGCCCTTGCTGTGATCCAGAGGCATTGCTGGGTTGGGGGATAGCAGGAAGGGGACTCTTTCATCTATGGGAGTCATTGTTCTAGACCTTTAATTACTCTCTTGGTTCAGGGCTCCCCATCTCAGGAGCAAGGAGTGCTTGTTTCTCCTACTCAGACAAGGCAGGTGCTGGAGATTCTGAGTCTGTTCATGTCCTCAGGTGGTTGACCTCGTGCCAGCCCCTGGCACTCAGACACCAATTCTGAGTTTTTATTTATTTATTTATTTTTATATTATTTTGGCTGCGCTGGGTCTTTGTCGTGGTGTGCAGGCTCTTCGCTATGGTGCATGGGTTCCAGGTGGTAATTCATGAGAGCTTTAACCTCGTAACCACCCTTATCTCCTAGTGCTGGACAGTGCCTGGCATGTAAAAGATGCTCACTGAGTGTCTGTTGGCTGAATTATTAATACGACCCAGCATTCATTGAGCTCTTACTGTGTACAAGGCACTGCTCCAAGTGCTTTTCATGTAATAGCTCACTTAATCCTCAAAACTACTCCATGGTGTAGGTACTCTTATTATTCACATTTCCTACGTAAAGAAACTCAGATCTTCAGAAGTGCAAATCACAAAGCTGGTGAGTGTGAAAGTCAGGATTCAAATCCAAGCCAAGTCCAGGCTCTTAAACGCTCATTCTGCGGTCTCTCCGTGGACGACAGACAACCGAATGGGGTGGTCAAGCAAGACCACACTGACTAGTTGCAGCCTCTCTATTCCACGTGTGGTCTCTGATCTCCTGGTCCAGGTAGCCCCGCAGCAAGTCTCAGGCCCCTTTGGGCCTGGAGGCTTGACCATCACTCTGGTTGTGGGGTTTTTCTGTGATTTTGGAACCTGCACTTCCCCTTTCTTTATTCTTTTATTTTTAATTTTTTTTTGGCCGTGTTGTGTGACATGTGGGGTCTTAGTTCCCTGACCAGGGATTGAACCTGCACCCCGCTGCCTTGGAAGCGCAGAGTCTTAACCCCTGGACTACCAGGGAAGTCACCCTTTTAAATAACAAAAACGCACTGGATATTTGACATTATTAAGGAATTCTTGTTAATTTTTTAGGTGTGATAATGATACTGTGGTTCTGCTTAAGAAAAAGTCCTTATCTTTAAGACTTATATTCTTTTTTTTATAAGTTTACTTATTTTATTTTTGGCTGTGTTGCGTCTTTGTTGTGGCGCACGGGCTTCTCATTGCGGTGGCTTCTCTTGTGGAGCACGAGCTCTAGGTGCACGGGCTTTGGTAGTTGTGGCACACAGGCTCAGTAGTTGTGGCTCGCGGGCTCTAGAGTGCAGGCTCAGTAGTTGTGGTGCACAGGCTTAGTTGCTCTGCAGCATGTGGGATCTTCCCAGACCAGGGCTCGAGCCCGTGTCCCCTGCATTGGCAGGCGGATTCTTAACCACTTCGCCACCAGGGAAACCAAGACTTATATTCTGAAATACCTATGAACTGTTAAAGACATCTGAGATTTGCTTCAAAATAATATGGATGGATGGGCAGGGAGATGGAGGGGGTTTATTATACTCTTCTTTTCACCTTTGTGTGCTTGAAACATCTCACCATGAAAAGTTAGAAGCAAGTATAACAAATTTCACTCAGCGTTTGTGTGTTTCAAGCTCGAGTGTAGTATGGAGGAATTCCCTGCCTCTGCCCAGTTCACTTATATAATAAAAAGGAATTTTGTTTTTTCTTTTCATCATACGAGTCAATACTTGGCTCAGAGCTTTGGAAACCCCTTTGGTAAAGCAGCATCTGGCCACAGCGAGGGCATCAGTGAGCCTGCAGAGGCCACACGCTTCCCCAGCTGCTCTGAGCACTGACCACGAGGGTGCTCGTTCTCTGAGTCAGTTTGCAGAAGTCCCTCTTCCCTGAGATCTGGTTCCCTCCAGCACCTGACCGTGGGGCGCCTCCCACATTTTTTCCAAAGACGTGTTCCAGCAGGAGGCCTCAGATCCTCCTCCCATTCTCCCCTCAGGACAGCCGTGCACAGATCCTTCCTCTGATGTGTCTTTGTCAGGGCCCCACATGGAACCAGAATCCAGCATTTGGTTTGCCTCCAGCCCTGCAGCGGGAGGCAGGGAAAGTGCCCCCTTTCAGTTCTGACTTTTGACTTTTGACAAAGCTGCAAGATGCAGCATGTGCGGGTGCTGCGGACCTGATGATATTTCTCATCAAGACAGCAGATAAAACTCCTTGACAACAAACGTTCACTCTGCCCCACTTCACATCAAGCAGAGACTCCTGTTGCATTTGTTCTTTTGGGGTCTCTAACTGAACAGCAAGTCAGTGCAGGGCAGAAACCCTTGTGTGAAAGTGGCAGGAAAAGAGGGCACCCTTATTTGGGGGTTTCTGCTCGAGGTTTGCTTGCTAGATGGGTAGCAATGGTTGATGTGAACAGGAGCTCGGCACTGATCCTGCCCGAGGCTGGCGGCATTTGTTCTGATGCTTAGCTCTTTATACCACGGCGGGGAGGAAGGCAGGCGGAGTCCTGCAGCCCCTCCGGCTCCCTCAAGCATCTGCCTCCAGCACCTTCATCAGTTCTGCCTTTACTTTTCCTTCACAGGCTCTGAGGTGCGTCCAGCATGGAGAGAACATTAGTATCACTGTCACCAGTTTAGGCAGCTTGCTTTTTCCGGGTTTCCCAGTATAGACCTGGCACATGTTGGATCTGAGGGTGGCAAACCCCAAACACTGACACCAATTCTGAGTTTTTATTTATTTATTTATTTTTATATTATTTTGGCTGCGCTGGGTCTTTGTCGTGGTGTGCAGGCTCTTCGCTATGGTGCATGGGCTCTAGAGCGCCGGGCTCAGTAGTTGCGGCGCGTGGGCTTAGTTGCCCCGTGGCTTGTGGGATCTTAGTTCCCCGACCAGGGATCGAACCCGTGTCCCCTGCATTGGAAAGCGGATTCTTGACCACTGGACTAGCAGGGAAGTCCCTGACTTTTAAACTTACTCATTCAACAGGTATTCACCCAGCTGAATGCTCTTCTAGGTACTAGGTTTATAGCAGTGAGCAAGGCAGACATGGCTTCTCCCCTTCCGGGGCTCTCATTCAAGTGGGGAATTCAGACAGTAGATAGATAAACAAGATGTATACTGTGTTAGATGGTAATAAATGCTAAGCAGAAAAAATTAAGAAAGGGGATGTGAGGTATTAGGGTGGAGGGTGTTTAAATTTTAGACAGGGTGGCCAGGGATGGCCTCCCTGGGAGGTGGCTTGAGTTCATGCCTAAAGGTGAGGCAGTGTGAGCAGTGGAGGTTTCTGGGCAGAGGGAGCAGCCAGTGCAAAGGCCCTGAGACAGTGGCTAAGAGCAGAGTGGAGGAGGATAGAGTGGGAGGGCACGAGGGCAGAGAGGTGTCGGGTTTGCATCTAGCGCAGCCTTGTCTTTTCTCTGAGATGGGCCATATTGCAGGGTTGATTGAGTTATTGAGAAAGTTGTGTCAGTTGGTATGCCTTTGGCTGCAAACGATAGTTAATAGTAACAACAGCAGCAGCAAATAGGTCATTTATACAGTGTCTGCTGTATGCTAAGCACTGTGCTCGGCGCGTCCCACAAAGTGACTCATTTAAGCCTCCCGACAACGCTGTAAGTATGTTTATTACTCCCCTTTTGCAGATGAGGCAACTAAATTTAAATAACTTGCCCAACAGCTAGACAGTGGTGGTGACAGGATTTGGATCCCAGGAACCTGACTCCAGAGGCCACACTCTCAACATTTTATCACTTTGTGCTACTCAAACCTGAGCAGGCTCCGGAGTCCCCTGGAGGGCTTGTTAAAACACATTGCCGGGCCCCACCCAGTGTCTCTGATTCAGTAGCTCTGGCTTGAGAATTTGTATTTCTAACAAGTCCCCCGGTGATACTGGTGCTCCTGGGCCTGGGAGCACATTTTGAGAACTGCTGATCTACTATAATTAGGAAGCCCAAGTGAAACTGGCCTGAAATCAGGAGTTTACGATCTGTAACAAGCCCATAGATAGGCAGCACCAGGGTAGAATAATTAAGCAGTTCCACAATGCCTGTAAGAAGCCCAGCCCTCTCTACCATCCTTGGCGTGTCTTCTGTGTCCTCAGGATGTCCTCGTGGCCACAGGATGACTGTCACAGCTCCGGTCATCACACCCTGACAAGGCTATATCCAGCAGCAGAAAGAGAGCATCTCTCACTGTGTCTCTCTTAGGAGCATGGAAACCTTTCAAAGACGCCCCGCCTCCCAGATTCCCCTCATATCTCATTGGCGAGCATTGTGACACATGACCATGCTTGGGCAAATCACAGGCGAGGGCCAATCAGGATTTACTGTCCCCGCTGGGGCTAAAACCATCCTCACCTGAAGCACAGGACTGCCGGGAAGAGTGCTGCTACAGGAATAAAATTGGAGTACTATTTAGGAAAAGACTGGGAGAGGGGTATGGATATTGGGTAGGCAAACAATTGGATCTGCTACAGAAGTTAGGGAAACAAAGTGGAAGCATAGTACCTATATGTTTTTGTGCCATTGTCCTTACCAACTTCATTTTGTAATTACCTGATTCAGGACATAGCTTTTTGTTCTCTAATCATTTCTACCTTCAAGAATGTGTATATAGGGCTTCCCTGGTGGCGCAGTGGTTGAGAGTCCGCCTGCCGATGCAGGGGACACGGGTTCGTGCCCCGGTCCAGGAAGATCCCACATGCCGTGGAGCGGCTGGGCCCGTGAGCCATGGCCTCTGAGCCTGCGCGTCCGGAGCCTGTGCTCCCCAACGGGAGAGGCCACGACAGTGAGAGGTCTGCGTACCGCAAAAAAAAAAAAAAAAAAAAAGAATGTGGCCCCTCTGGGCATATACCCAGAGAAAACCATAATT
This sequence comes from Delphinus delphis, assembly GCF_949987515.2. Taxonomy (NCBI): domain Eukaryota; kingdom Metazoa; phylum Chordata; class Mammalia; order Artiodactyla; family Delphinidae; genus Delphinus; species Delphinus delphis. The sequence continues at coordinate 14,153,110 of NC_082702.1, read as the reverse complement.
CAAAAAGACACATCTACCCCAATGTTCATTGCAGCACTATTTACAATAGCCAGGTCATGGAAGCAACCTAAATGCCCATCGACAGACAAATGGATAAAGAAGATATGGTACATATATACAATGCAATATTAGTCAGCCATAAAAAGGAACGAAATTGGGTCATTTGTAGAGACATGGATGGGCCTAGAGACTCTCATACAAAGTGAAGTCAGAAAGAGAAAAACAAATATTGTATATTAACGCATATATGTGGAATCTAGAAAAATGGTACAGATGAACCAGTTTGCAAGGCAGAAATAGAGACACAGATGTAGAGAACAAACGTTTGGATACTAAGGGGGAAAAGTGGCAGGGGTGGTGGTGGTGGTGGGATGAATTGGGAGATTGAGATTGACATATATACACTAATATGTATAAAATAGATAACTAATAAGAACCTGCTGTATAAAAAAGTAAAATAAAAATTTTAAAAATGGCAAAAAAAATTTTTTTCTTGGAATTAAAAAAAAAGAATGTGGCCCCTGCTATTAACGTATTAAATGTGACATTAATTGAACAGTTATAATTTAATAATTCCACCCTCTCCTCCCAACAACACGTGAAAGTGACCGTTCATTTTGCAGACTGACATTTCCTGTGGGTGCCTGTTGCTACTGCTTATGGACCCAGTGTAAAGCCGTTGCCCCGCAGGACTGCCGAGGGACTGAGGAATGAAGCGCAGGTTGTGGAGCCAGACTACTTGGGCGTAAGTCCTGGTTCCATCTCAGGCTCCCATGTGACCTTGGGCAAGCCACTAGCCTTGCAGTGCCTCAGTTTCCATATCTTTAAGGTGGTAATGGTACTGTCCTCCTAGGTTGTTGAGGGAGTTCAGTGCATTCAGGCACGTAAAGCATTTAGAGCACTGCAGCGCCGGGCCCACAGTGACCACTCAGTACACGTGCTGTATCTGTTGTTCTTTCAATATTTTGTGCCAGTTTACTCACAGGGAACTGTTAGCTCCCTGAGGGCAGGGTTTATGTGGTTTTTGTTTATCACTGTGTCCTAGTGCAGGACTCAGAGTAGATGTTTTGTATATTTTTTCTGTGGACGAAAGGAAGGGCAGTAAGTGTCGGTTTTTTGTTTTTTTTTTTTCATTCCCTTCAGCTGCCCAGAATTTAAACTCCGTGACTATAATTACCCCGTTTTGAAGATAAAAGCTGAACCTGATTGAATCTGAGGGCAGCATGTGATAACTGCAGCTGGTATTTATTGAGCATTTTTGTGCGTTAGGGCTAAGCGCTCACTCTAAGCTCTCACTGATACCCCGTGCTCACCCCATTTTACGGATGAGGAAACTGAGGCCCAGTTGGGGGGACCTGTCTTTCCTCTTGAGAGGAGATGTAGTGCAGTGGTTAACAACTGGAAACCCAGAGTTGCTCTGCTTGGCTTGACCCTCTGCCCCACCACTTTCTTGCTGGGTGACCTTTAGCCTGTGACTTCTCTGTTCTTGAACTTTCTCTTATGTAAAATAGGAATGCTAATAGTGCTGACTTAGAGGGTGGCTGTGAGGGTTGGGGGAGGTAATTCACGTGAGGTGCTCAGAACAGTGTTTGTGCAGAGTGAGCGTGGGTGGCAGGGTGCGGGGAGGGGTTTGGGGTTCTGGGGGCTGTTATTTTAGGTAGAACCGTTCCGTTGTGCTTCCCAAGCTGGCTGGAGGAGTCCAACAGCAGTGCTTAATCCTTAAGCGACGCTGCCCCTGCGAGCTAGCAGGGGAAAGGAGCCCACCTTTGGTTTGTGCGGCTGTGAATGAAGCGGGCAAGCCCAGGGCAGGCGATGCTGTGGGCGCCGATCCAGCCCCGGCTCTGTCAGCGAACAGGTGGCCCGTTCCTGGATCCCAGGTAACCGACCAGCCGCCTTTGTTACCTTGAGCTTTCACTTAAGCCCATTCAGGCTCCTCAGACCACGTGCCTGATGAGTAAGGAGTCCTTTTATTTCCCGCCCACACAGGGACCCTTGGCAAAACAGCCCGCTTTGGGAACTCGCCTGTTCGCAGAGACCAGCCATCTCTCGGGGAACTCCGGTGGCTGGCGTGTTGTTCTCGCGGCTGTTGAGTAAGTCGCTGTTAGAAGCCGGCACGGCAGGTTCCCGTTTCCGCATTCCAGACACCCAGAGCGGGCTTGGGGGAGGCACCACCCACCCAACGGGGAGGGCGAGGGCGGGACGGCCTGCTGAGCGCAGGCAGGTGGCCTTGGCCTGGACGGGACTGGAGCCGAGAGCCTGGAGCTCCCCTCATAGTCACCTGCCTACTTTGTGATCCAGGCTGTGCTCGGGACATCTTTCAGGTGAGTGGTGTTTGTTAAGTTTGGTAGTGACTTGTAGAGGAGAGGAAGTTAATAGTGTGTTTTCTCCTTTCGGGAATTAGACCTGTGGTTTTTTGGTTTTCTTTTTCCCTCCTCTCCCATGAAATGTTTACCTGTCTGCTGCTAACTGTGAAGAAGGGGTGGACGGAGCGTTGAGGGAGTGAGAAGGAAATGGGGGACATTTCTCCCTGGAGAAGGCATCGTGAATGTTGAGCTCCTAGGGGATGCAAACTTATGTACCAGTGGGGCATCCCAGCCTGGTACAGATGAGCTGTGTGGTCTCAGGAGAGTTCCTTTCCCTCTCAGTTTCCTCATCCGATGAAGTGAGAAGTAGCAGTACCCACTCACCTTTCCAATGAATCACCTATGTAAAGTGCTCACAGCCTGGGCACAGAGTGGTGCACAGTGTCAGCTATTCCCGCCCCCAGCCCCCCAAATTCCCTGTCTGACCTTGTCTCTGACTTCTCAACTGCTGCTGGCTGTACTCCAGCTACACTGGCCTCCTGCTGTTCCTGCCTCAGGGCCTTTGCCCTGGCTGTTCCCTCTGCCTGGAACACTTCCTTGGTATCCCCAAAGCTCCCACCCGCTTCGGGTCTCTGCTCAAATGTCACCTTCTCAGTGAGGCCTCTCTTCTCGTTAAATAGCACCTTCTCCATCACACTCTGGCCCTTTACTCTGCTTTAGTTTTCTTCATGGCATGACCACTTGATATGTTTATTATCCCCTCCTCCCCCACTGTAGGCTCCAGGAAAGCACAGGTACTTCTGTCTCTCCTTGTAGAACAGTTCCTGGCATGTGGTAGGTGTGGGATAAACTGTTTTATGAGTGAATTTATGATGGTGTCCGAGCAAAGGGCTGTTCCTATCTGGGTTTTGAGGAGAAAGTCAACACATCCTCAGATCTGCAACTGAGGGTGGGGCGGTAGCGTACACACACACACCCCCTTGGTCACCCACTGGTCCTCTGGCCTCCCTGCAGTGTCCGGCCCTCCGACTTCCCGTCTCTCAGCCCCTCCCGTCTGTGCAGCCTGGGCCCTGGCAGTGGCATGGGTGCATGTGGCATGGAACAGACGGCCTTGGCCCTAGTGAGTGCAGAGGATGTGTGCAGGTTAGTTCAGGTGAGGAAGGCTTTATCAAAGACACCACACACACACACACACACACACCCGTGTATATGGAACGCCGGCTTTATTATCAGGCCCTCTTGAGTGTTCCTGCAGTAGTGGGGGTCAGGGAATGCCTTGGAAATAAGAATTAACTGTCCAGGCAGAGTTTATCGGTCTCCCCTGCTTTAAAAGGCAATAATTCTTGCTCTGGGGCTGAACAGGTTTTAACTAAATGGTGAACCTCCAAGAGTCTGTGTAATAGCTGACACCTCCTCATCTGTTTCCTCCCGGTGTCAGCAATCGATTCTGTAAAAATATCTTGGGCAGGGCTTCCCAAAGCTCCACAGAGCGAGCTCAGCAGCCCTCTCGGGTTTCTCCCAACAGCATGAGGTACTGAGGGACTGAGGTGTGTGCTGCCTTCACGCACATCAGCACACCTCAGTGCCTGCTGCTGCTAGAAGAATGTGCAGAGTGTCAGAGGAGCAGCGCCTACAACTTCTGACTGTGTCCTTTGAGCTCCAAGTGCAGTGGTTTTGGAGTTGTGTCGGGGACCCTCTTGCACATAATGTTCAAGTCCCAGCACTGCCCGAGCTCTAGGCATAGCACTTATCTTCACTAAACCTCAGTTTCCTTATCTGGAAAATGGGAATAATTAATAGTACCCGCCTTAAATGAGAAGTTAAAAGTGAGATGGGGTGACCTAGTTAGCAGTGCGTCTAGTGCATTGAGCACTCACTAAATGGGGATAATAATTATTTTTATGAATTGGTTTCAAGCCCTTTAAAATATTTTCCAGTCCCTTTTTTTGTGGGCTCCTCTCTACCCCACCCCCATGTCAAGCATCTTCCCACAATCCTTCACCCTTGGGAACAATCAAGTACTGTATGTGTCTTTCTACATAATTTTCCATGGTTATATAATCCTATGGGGGAAATATTATCCTATAAGGGATAATATTGCTGTCAATTTCTCACATTTTGCTTTTCTTACATGGCAGTACTGTGTGGAAATGCCTCCAGGTTCTCAGGGAAATACTTGAATTTGCTCTTTTTAAGGGCTGTGTAACACATGGAGGTGTGGGTGTACCCTAATTTCTTTGACCTGGCTGTTACTAATGTGCATTCCCTTTGTTTCTAGCTGTTTTTTTCCCTCCAAATTATTATTTTTATTGATAGCTTTTAAAAATTAGATTGCAGACATCCAGGCTGCTTAGCCACTTTGTTAAGCTCTAAGCCTTTGAGAATGAATAGGAAGTAGCATTAGTATAATGAGGCCTCTTGCCCAGATAGGAGATGTATTTTCTGAGGGTTCTCACCAGGTCCAGCACAATGTTGAACCACGTACTTTATTTTTTTATTTTATTTATTTTATTTATTTGGTTGCATGGAGTCTTATTTGTGGCAGGCGGGCTCCTTAGTTGCGGCTCGCCAGCTCCTTAGTTGTAGCACGTGGGCTACTTAGTTGCAGCTCCAGGGCTCCTTAGTTGTGGCTTGCCAGCTCCTTATTTGCAGCACGTGGGCTCCTTAGTTGCGGCATGCGGGCTCCTTAGTTGTGGCACGTGAACTCTTAGTCACGGCATGCCTGTGGGATCTAGTTCCCTGACCAGGGATTGAACCCGGACCCCCTGCGTTGGGAGTGCGGAGTCTTATCCACTGCGCCACCAGGGAAGTCCCTGAACCATCAACTTTAAATGCTTTTTAATTACAAAAGTGATTAATAGATTCCTCATGCTTAATATAGATTAGTTGTGCTTAATGAGTACTTATTGCCAAATAAGAGAGAGAAAACTTCAAGTTTTTTCCTATTTCCCAATCTTTGTTGGAAATCAAAACGCACGAGAGGAGTTTGTGATCTATTGGCAAGTTTCTTTTTTAGGTGGTACTTTACTTAAGAAATATATTTGGCTTCCTGGAACTTGTGCAGTGGCGTACCCACTTAGAGGTCTGTTTCAGTTCTCTGCTGCTATATAACAAGCGACCCCAAACTTAATGCCTTAAAATGACAGCAGTTTATTATTTCTCATGAATCTCTGATTGACTGAGGCTCGATGGGTCTTCTGCTGGGTTTTTTTTTTTTTTCAGTGTTTATTTATTTATTTGGCTGCCCCGGGTCTTAGTTGCGGCATGTGGGATCTTTAGTTGAGGCGTGCAGGCTTTTCACTTGCGGCATGCAGACTCTCTTAGTTGCGGCATGCATGCGGGATCTAGTTCCCCGACCAGGTGATCGAACCTGGACCCCCGGCATTGGGAGTGCGGAGTCTTAGCCACTGGACCACTGGGGAAGTCCCTCTTCTGCTGGTTTTGATTGGGGTCTCTCGTGTGGCTGGAGTCAGAAGATGGATGGGCTGGAATATGCTCAAGATGGTTTTACTCACATGGTACCTTGGAGATGGCTGGACCCCTCTCTCTAGTCTCAGAACCTCTCCTTCCACATGGTCTCGCCAGCCAGTAGCTGGATTTAGAACGTGGCAGCCCGGGGCTTCCTATACCTTCTTACGGTGTAGGTCCAGCATCAGCCCAGATTCAGTGTGGGAAGGAAGACACAAGACTTGAATTCTGGAAGGTGGGGCCTCTTGGGGCCCCTCTTTGGAGACCAGCACAGCCTTTGTTCTCTCACACAAGGAGAAGTGCAGAGGTCATCAGGACCAGGTGGTGCTGCAGTTTAGCATCTCCAGTGCCCCAGGCTCCTGTTTATCTGCATTGCTGCCCTTAGCCTAGTAGGGATAAGAAGGCGGCGCCCATCTCCAGCCCCACATCCTACTACAGGCAGAAAGAAGCAAAGTTCTGAGGAAAAGAGATAGCACCTCTGTCAGGAAACCAAAGCCTTCCCTGAAATCCTTAGCAGACTTTTGCTTCCGTCTCTTTGGCTAGAACTTTGTGACAAGACCATCCCTTGCCAAAAGGGAGTCTCGGAAATGCAAGTTTTAAGCTGTGCTTATTACCACCCCTGACAGAGGGGCAGTTAAGGAAGCAACGGGGAGAAAGGACATGCTGGGTAGGCATCTAGGAGTGGTGTGTTCAGACAGCCAAAGACATGATGGGTAAACTGAGGCAGCGTGCATTCATTTATCAACCGTTTAGTAAGTACCTGGAATGGGCGAGGCACTGGGCTTCTTACAGAGGCTACAAGGATCGGAGAAGTGGACACATTTGGGGCTAAAACTGACCAGGATCATTTGCTGGTCTGGGCCAGATACTTGCTTAGCTCTTGTCTCCCATGTAGATGTTTGGAGTTGACTAAATATCATAACAATAGCCAATCTCATCAAGGGTTTAATTTGTGAAGAGGAGCTATGAACCAACTCATTTAATCTAATGGCCCAGTAGGCACTGTTATCATCACCCCCTTTTCCGAAGCAGAAACAGAGGTACAGAGAAATTAAATAACGTGCCATACGGCTAAGGAGTAGTAGAGTCGACATGCAGTCTCTGGTGGTCAGGCTCAAGAGTGTGTACTGAACCACTGCGCTCTACTGCTTTTGTTTGTTTATTACGAGAAACGATTCTTCCTGAAAGAATATGTAAGTGATAGCAGAACAAAACATGAGATAGAAACCATTTACTACTCCATCCCTCACTCCTGCGTCCTGCCTCATTGGTCTTATCTGTCAGTAACCTGGTGTATGTTCTTCTCACCTCTTTGTAAATGCATTCCGTTTTTTAAAGACGGCCTTTGGACACACAGAATCAGATTAATCATAATCCTTCGTGCATGGTACAATGGTGTTTTTAGTCTGTACAAAAATGTCTATTACAATGAATAGCCTTTAACCTACTACCTGCCCAAGAACTAGAACATTACCTACCAGTAACTTATACTGTGGTATTTCCCATTCAATCCCCAGTCTGCTCTCCCAGGGGTGACCACCATCTTGAATTTTTTATCATTCTTTGTCTTAAAATAATTATTTTTGAACTTTTACAAATGATATTGTAGTCTTCTGGGACTTGCATTTTTCAGTTAGTACTGTGATTGATCCAGACCATTTGGTATAGTGGTATTTCATTTTTTACTGCTATGTAATATTCCACTGGCTGAATATACCACATCTTTGTTTAAGTCATTTCCATGACAATGCACATTTCAATAGTTTCCAGATTTTTTTGCTATTCATGGGCTACTGTGAATGTTGTTACACACATTTCCTTATGTGCACGGACAAGAATTTCTTTGAGGTATGTACTAGGCACAAGATTGGTGGGTGTAGGATATGAACATCTTTAACTTTGCCAAATATCATCAAACTGTTCTCTAAACATTCCCTCCGAGGATGTATAAGAGTTCCTGTTGTTCTGTGTCCTGTTATACTTGGTTTTGTAAAAGCTTTTTTTATTTTTGTCAGTCTGATGGATATGAAATGAAATCTCATTGTGGTTTTAATTTGTATTCTTCTGAAGACTAGTAAGGCAGTCTTTTCATTTATGTTTCTTCTTTTGGATATAGGCTGTTCATGCTTTTTGCTTCTTTTTCTTTTTCTTATTGGTTTGTAAGTGTTCTTTATATAGTCTGGTTACTCATCCTGGGGCTGCAGCCTATTTAACCTAATGAAAGTTTTATGATTCTCATGTCCCCGTTTCCTTGGTTGTCTCTGCTTGTTCTCTCTCTCCCCAACTCCATGATACCTCTTTGTGTACTCCAGCTCACAGTGACTCTCTCTGGAACGGTTCTCAAATTATGGGCATTTTTATACATTTGTATAGATATATGACTATACTTGTTCCACCCACTGTAACATAGCTTTGTAATTCCAGGTGTATCAGGATTAGGTTCAACTGTATATAACAGAATTATTTATTTATTTCTCTCTCACATAAAGGAGCCCAGTGATAAGGAGGCCAGGGCTGCACTCTAATCAGGGACTCAGGTTCCTTCTCCCTTTTTGCTCCACCGTCCTTGTGCTGTCACCTCATGGTTCAAGATGGCTGCTCAAGCTCCAGCCATTATATCTCAGCAAGCAAGAAAGAAGGGATGAAGATGGGCACCCCTACTTAATGGAAGTTGCACACAATAATTCTGCTTACAGACTCTTGCCCAGAACTTAGTCACAGTACCATATATAGTTATAAGGGAATCTGGGAAATGTGTTTCACATGGCCTTGTTCTTAGTTAAAAATCAGACAATATTACTAAGTTAAAAGGGGAGACTAGGGCTTCCCTGGTGGTGCAGTGGTTGAGAGTCCGCCTGCCGATGCAGGGGACATGGGTTCGTGCCCCAGTCCGGGAAGATCCCACATGCCGCGGAGCGGCTGGGCCCGTGAGCCGTGACCACTGAGCCTGCGTGTCCGGAGCCTGTGCTCCGCAACGGGAGAGGCCACAACAGTGAGAGGCCCGCGTACCGCAAAAAAAATAAAAAAGGGGGAGACTAAATACTGGATTAGGCAAACAACAACTTTACTAGTTCTGAAATGTTCCCTAAAAATGGCTCTTAAAGGAGTTGCCACACACCAGGATAGTACCTCTAGATGATGCACCCACCTTTTTTTTAAAATTTATTATTTTTGGCTGCGTTGGGTCTTCGTTGCTGTGTGCAGGCTTTTTATAGTTGGGGCGAGCAGGGCTACTGTTTGTTGTCTGCAGGATTCTCATCGTGGTGGCTTCTCTTGTTGTGGAGCATGGGCTCTGGGTGCATGGGCTTCAGTAGTTGCAGCACGTGGCTTCAGTAGTTGTGGTGCGTGAGCTCAGTAGTTGTGGTGTGCGGGCTCAGTAGTTGTGGCTCACGGGCTCTGGAGCGCAGGCTCAGTACTTGTGGTGCACGGGCTTAGTTGCTCCACGGCACGTGGGATCTTCCCGGGCCAGGGATAGAACCCGTGTCCCTTGCATTGGCAGGTAGATTCATAACCACTGCACCACCAGGGAAGTCCCATAAATATCTTTTTAGAATTGATTTGTTCCAACCAAGACCCAACAAGTTTCACTGTTGGATTTGGTTCACATGCCTATTATGTGTTGTTTAGTCTGCAGGTTCCCCCCCTCCCTTTTTTTTTTTTCTTTTATAGTTTATTTGTTGAGAGAAGCCATGTCATTTGTCTTGTAGATTTTGTACATCTGTGTCTGGCTGATTGTATACCTGTGGTGGTATTTTAACGAGTTCTTCCGTCCCTGTGTTTCCTGTGAATGGGTAGTGGATTCCGAGACCAGATCAGATTCATATTTGAGATGTACACACACACACACATGTGTGTTGCTGGTGTGTGTATATCCATTAGGGTACGTAAAGCCTGTTTTCTCTTTCTGTGATGTTCTGTAGAGTTAACTGTAAATGACCATTGCCTAGACCCATGCTTTCACTTGGGGTTTGCAAAAATTGCAAACCTCCTCTTCATTTATTAGCTGGAATATTCCTCTAGAAAGAAACCTCCCTCATCTATTATTCAGTTATCCTGAGGGTACTGACCCTTTTGACTTTTGTTTACATTAGAAATGAGTAGTGAACAATTGGGCTGGTGGTTTCTAATCGGCCGATTTTTCCTTCACTGATTCCAGTCTTCTGTCTTTGTTTTTGTGTTGTTTGTGATATTTACTGGTTTCTGCTACTGCCCACGTCCGTCTTGGATTTGGGAACAAACAGATGCGCCATGGTCACAGTCATCTCAATGTGTAGGCATGGCTGCCTCAGGCCTTACCTTTGACCAGGTGGAGCCCTACGTGCTTGTCGGTGTAACCAGGGAGAGTCGGCTCTAGACTGTTGACATTTTCATTTTTTCCCCCCTCTCTTTCCTGGCCATGTATTTTCAAACCTACAGCCTCTGGAGAGTTCCTGCTCTGTGCCAGGGTATAAACCTTTATGCTTGGGGCAAGAGGTGTTCGAGCGTTTGAATTTATTCTGGTCTGAAACTGCATTCCTAGACAAAAGAACAGTAAAGGGCTGTGCTCCATTGGAAAGGCCAGTCCTTCTCGTAGCCTGGCCAGGGCGAGCTCTGACTCCAGCCACTGTTGTCTGGGTCATAAATTCTTAAGAGCGCAACACGCTTGAAATCATTTGGGTGCCTTGGGATCAGTTACACACTATATACCTGAGGATTTTCTTTCCTGCTGGAGATTACAACACATTTATTCCCTCTGGGTGGGGAGAGAAGATTTGATGTGGAATGATGCAGAATTCCTTCGTTCATTCAGTCAGTGACTTGTTCATTTGGCAAATATTTATTGAGCTTCACGTGCTCCAAGTGCTGGGGTCAGAGCCCGCGAAGGTCCATACTCTTGGAGTTTATGTTCGCGTTGAAGGACACAGATGATAAAGTAGTAAACAAATTGATCCGATATTGTACTTCCGGGTGGGGACGAATAGTGCTCTGAAGTCACTGAAGCAGAATGTGAGAGGACACACCTGGTGGAAGGTGGAGGGGGGCTGTGGGAGGCTGGATAGCTGGGGTGCTTGGGGGAGAGCTTTGCCGGGGTAGTGGTATGTCAGCTGAGTCTGGGATGGTACAAAGGTGGCAGCCTTGTGAACGACCTGGGGGAAGAGCCTTCCTGACAGAAGGAGCAGCGAATGAAGAGGTGGGAGTGAGTTTGGCGCGGCAGGGAACAGCAGAGGACACAACATGGCTGGAGCGCAGGAGGATGGGGTTGGAGGATGGACAGGGATGACAGCCTGGTGGAGAATTTGGGTTTGATTCTGAGCGTCATGTCTCTCATTCCCTCTGGCTGCTGTGAGGAGCATAGATGGCAGAGGTGGGGGTGGAAGTGGGGTGATGAGGGTGGTGGAGTGAGCAGAGGGGTGTGGTGTCAGACCTGAATGGTCTCATTGGTGCTGGAGAGAAGCTCACAGCTGGACAGAACTTGCCAGGGGATTGGTCAGAGTGGGCGGTGAGTGAGGTGAAAGCTTTTCCAGGGGCTTTGGGCTTTGGTCTGCAGGTTTGGGTGGCAGTCATAACAGTCCCAGGCCCCCTTTAACGTGGGCTGAGGGTCCTACTCACACATGTCTCGTTTAACCATCATTGCAGTAGACTCTTATTCCCCATTTCACAGATGAGGACACTGAGGCCCAGGGAAGGGAAGCCCTTGATCCTTGTCATCCAGCTACTTGGGGCTGGGCTTGGAACCTGGCTAGCCCGACCCACAGTCTGACCTTGCTCCCCTTTTCTCTCACTGCATCCACAGCAGTTAATTCATTATGTTGACACAGTCTGTGCCTAGGAGGAGCTGAATGTCAGTGTCCTACATTTATGAAATCGGGGTGGAAGGGATCAAGTCCACATCGGTGGCCCTTCCACCTTCCTGCTAACCTGGATGCTGACACGCCTTTTATTACAGTATTTATTACAGGGCAGAAAACAGGGACTTTCTGGTTGCTGACACAGATGTAACTTGATGTTTGTAACTTGACACTTGGGCCAGATAAGGTGTATATAGGCCCCGGACTTTGAGCTCCCGAGCCTGCTTCACTGATGGGGCAGAAAGTCTCCCCAATCATCAGATCCTTTTTATCTTCTCCTCCAGAGCTCCACGTGTCAAGGGAGCTCACTCCCCACGAGGTGTGTCCTGTGTGATGCCTCAGCCAGACACATGGCTTTGCTTGGTGTCCTCTAGGGGAGAGGTGTGACCCCCACCTCCCTCTGTGTCGTGGCTCCTGGGAAAGGTGGCGTGGAGTCTGGTCCCGCTCACCACCTACCCTTTAACAGCACTGATAGCTGCTGATCAGCTGCTCCCACCTGCATTTAGGGCAGGTGGCAAAATTTTATATTGATCGGTCTTTTAAAATTCTACTTAAAAAAATCTTTGTTGATTTAAAACTTACAGAAACCACACACTGGTTGTAAAACAGTTCACAGAGTAGAGCAGCACGTAAAGCGTGGAAGTTCCGCATTCCCATTGTGGCCCCGGCACCTGGCCTTCTCCTCGCCTCCCTCACCTGCCCAGAGGGACATGAAGTGCACGCTTCCTTGCTGTGTGTACTGTGGATTGTGTGTGCTAAGAGCCCGGGCTCTGGAGCCACAGTGCTTGGGTTCAAATCCCAGTTTTGCCGTGTGCTGACTTGGGCCTTGACTTAATCACTCTGTGCCTCAGTTTCCCCATCTGTAAAATGGTGGTGATGGTTCTTGGCTAGTAAGGATTCATTGCATTGAGTATGTAACAGAGTGGCACCTTGCGAGTGACATGCACTTACACGTTAACTATTTTTACTACACACATATATGCATATGTTGTTTTACACACATATTTCTTCTGGGTATATTGTTCTGCAGGTTGCGCTTTCCTTTAATAGTCTATCTTGGAGAGCCTCCTGGGTCAAGGTCAGCCACATTCTCCCCCCCCCCCCCCGCTTTTAAAATTTATATATTTATTTATTTAAAATTATGTATTTATTTTTGGCTGCGTTGGGTCTTTGTTGCTACGCACAGGTTTTCTCTAGTTGTGGCGAGCGGGGGCTACTCTTGGTTGCAGTGCACGGGCTTCTCATTGTGGTGGCTTCTCTTGTTGCGGAACACAGGCTCTAGGCGCGCAGGCTTCAGTAGTTGTGGCCCGCGGGCTCAGTAGTTGTGGCTTGCGGGCCCCAGAGCTCAGGCTCAGTAGTTGTGGTGCACGGGCTTAGTTGCTCCGCGGCATGTGGGATCTTCCCGGACCAGGACTCGAACCCGTGTCCCCTGCATTGGTAGGTGGATTCTTAACCACTAAGCCACCAGGGAAGACCTGCCGTGTTCTTTTTAATAACTTCACAGTGTTCCATCCTGTCAGTGCCCTGTTATCAAACACAGTTTGTTTCCAACCTTTATTGTTATAACTCTGAACATCTCACACACAAAAACCTTTGTTTGCTTCTTAGATTTTTCTTGGAACAAAGTCCTGGCGTTGCAATTACTGCAACAAAGTGAATAAATATATTTAAAGACTTGTGATATTTATTGCCAACTTGTCTTCTGGGATCTGTTTATTAACCATATGTATTCCTTGTTCCTATTTTTCTAGGGTTTTTTTTTTCTTACAGATTTGTAGGGGATCTTTACATTGTTGAAGGTATGAATCATTTGTTATATGTTGCAAATTTAATTTTTTTTAATTAAAAAAATTTTTTGGCCATGCCACGCAGCTTACAGGGACTTAGCTCCCCAACCAGGGATTGAACCCAGGCCCGGCAGTGAAAGTGCTGAATCCTAACCACTAGACCACCAGGGGATTCCTTATGCTGCAAGTTTATATTCCTACTTAGTTTACTTTTAAATTTTTTTATGTTATTAAACATACTGAGACTTTTTTTTTTAAGCTTTGGCCTTTAAGATAAATATATTCCTAGTTATTTTATGCCTTCATTTTTTACATCCAATATCTGTAATTTTTTTTGGTGTTAGGTGTGGGATAAAGATCTTAAACTCACTCTTCACCCACCCCCGACCAGTAGTTAAGCAGTTATCCCCATCATATGGTCTGAATAATCCATCCTTTCCCACTAACTTGAAAATCTTATTAGCCAGGCCCCAGTCTAAGTGTTTGAACATTTACCTTTCGGTCCCCTGCCATAACTCGGTGAAGCAGGTTGGTAATATCTCCATTCTCAGGGAGGAAACTGAAGCACAAAGAGGTGACCTTGCTTGCTTAATGTCTCACAGCATGGATGAGGCAGAATCTGGCTTGCAATATTGTGGATTTATTCAGTAATGAGCTTCCTTATTTCTAATATATTTTCAGCAGCTATTCCTGCAGTTTCTTGGCAGACCTTCCTTTTGTCCACTAGTAATAGGCATTTCGATTGCTCCTGGGCTCTTCTCTGCCTCATTGCCCTGGACAGGACTTTCGTGACAGTGTTAAACACCAATGGGGGCTGCAGACAGGCATGGGTACCTCAAGATGTTTTATCCTTCAGGTCCCCCCTCCATGGGGGCCTAGTTAGGCAGGGACCAGAAAAGTGGCAATGTCAGTACAATGAAGGACTCATCTGTCCCCATGGCTGGGCCAAACCAGGGAAGAAGCTGGCATCAAGGGTCATAACTTGAGTACAAGCGGCAGTGGACAACATTCTGGGGCCTTGATTAATACGAAGGGGGGAGAAAAAAAGGGTCCAGCAGCGAGGATGTGTGGAGCCCAGCAAGGAGCTAGCACAGTGAACCCAAACGTGGGGAGGGCAGCCTCAGAGTTGGCTGCTGGCTCTGTGGAACTGGTTCCCCACCTGGATCTCATGAGGCCTGACATCAGACTACCAGCTTCACACTGCACCCTTGCCTCGTCCAGGCGGGTGGCCTTGGACAAGCATCTTACCGTCTCTGTGCCTCAGCTTCACCTTCTGTAAAATGGAATAATTGGAGCTTTTACCTTAGGTTTTTGTGAGGATTAAATGATCCATGTAAAGTGCTTGGAACTGTGGTTGGCACATAGTAAACACTCAAATAAATGTTAGTCATTATTTCTTCTCTGCTAAGAATAGATCAGGGCAAAGGCTGGAGAGTGTCTGAGGCTCCTATTTCAGCAGAGGTGATCAAGGCAGACCTCTGAATGTTTGGTCAAGACCTCAGAGATAAGGAGCCAGCTATGGAGACATCAGGGAAAGAGCATTCCAGACAGCGTGGCAAGTGCAAAGGCCCTGAGGCCGGAGCTTGCAGAGCATGTTCTTAGAAGTACAAAGAGGCCACTGTGGCCAGAGGGGAGTGAGGGAAGGGAAGATAAAGGAGATGAGGTCAGAGAGGATGCCAGCTGGGAAGTTCTTAGCCTAGGTTCTTTTGGTTGAAAATAACAGAAACCCAGGTCAGATCCACTGAAGCCTAAAAGAGTTCTGAAATGCCTTTTGAAACCTGGACTGGTATCATCATCGGCTGGTGTCATGATCAGTAAATAGGCCCAGGGCCCACAGAGTTTTCTCTCTTCCCTTCCCACCTTTGCCTCTTCTTTCTCTTTGCTTCCTTCCCTCTCTGGGTTTCTCCAGGCATGTGGCTGTTCCATAGCTCCTTCCTTATATGGTCTCCAGTTCCCAGCCACCAGCAAAGACTCGACTGGCTGTCTCCATCCCAGGAAGGGGGCCTGATTGGCCCAGCTTTGGTCAGATGGCTCCCTCTCATCCAGTGAGCTATGGTGAGGCAATAAGCATGGCGCACACACTTCTCATAAAATGAGGGCTTTCGGAAGCCCAGCAGACCCACTCCTGTGCTCTCTTGGCCTAGGGCATCACTGCTCTTCTTACGTATGAAACATCATCATGCTGTTGAATATGGACCAGATGGCCTGGATTCAAAGCTCAACCAGTTGCTAGTTCTGTGACCTTGTGTCTATCACTTCACCTCTCAGGGCCTAAGACTCCTTACCTGTAAAATACGGATGATAAAGACTTCTACCTAAAGGGGTGACTAAGAGTATTAAATACACTTATGGAAAGTGTTTATCGATAGTTTAAGCCTGATGCACTGTAAGCACTCAGGAAGTATTAGTTATCATCCCCATCATTATCCTTATTTTTTCTTCCCAAGACTGGATAGTGTGCTATTGTTCAGGCTGGGACTTGGGGATAAAGAATCAGGAATTGATCTCAGCTCTACCACCAACTAGCTCTGTGACCTTGGCCAAGTGAGTAACTTCTGAAGGAGCTTTGGGTTCTTCATCTGCAAAGTAGGGAGAATAACAAGTGGATAGGGCTCATTCCCTGGATGTATGTGTGTTGTCTGAGGTTTGGGGTGACTGTGGAAATCCAGGAGATCCCAGGTGTTTGGGCTCAGTGCAGCCCAGGTTCCTGATCATACACCCCACGAATGTGAGCTGATGGCGAGGGTGGTGTTAGGACCTGCCTCTCCTCCTTCACAGAGGTTTGTGCAGGGCTCTTCTGCACATGGCGTGGCACCATACCTGTTCCCTGGAAGCCCATCTGCTGCCCCCGGACTGTGAGAGGAGCACCATGTCTGACCCAGCCGTTCCCAGTCCCCTGGCATCAGTGCTGAGCGGGAATTCAGGACGCTCACCCTCTTCAGGCTTCTTCTCTGGTGAAAGACAGATCTGGAAAACAGAGTCTCAGGAAATGCTGTGTTTGTATCTGTTCATACCCATTCCCCAGACAGTGGTGCTTCTGAAACCTGGCTGGGAATTCGCCTCACCTGGGGAATCTTATTAACAGTTGGGCTTGTCTGGCTTCACTCCTGGAGCTCCTGTTTGGGCAGGCGTAGAAGATGACCGTCTGCTGGTTTGGCCGCCTGGCAACCATTCACCGTTCTTTTGAGGTTTTCCTCTGGGGAACTGCTTCCTCCATCATCCGATCCATTCATTTACTGAGCCCTACTGTATGTACGATGCCACGTTACTCTAGCACCGGGGCTGGGGCAGTGAATCAGACACTGAAAGCCCTGCCCTTGAAAATGGAATGAGATGACAGTATCTTGTAAGTTATAAATTATCTTGTAAGTTAAATATTAAGTAATTATACATTAGATATCATATCACCGTCACTTTCTGATTTCAATAATTGTACCATGATTGGGCATTTTCTTTGGAAACAACCACTGACTTCTGTAGGGGATAAAGAGAACAAATTCTTAGAAAAAGGAAGGCAAACCAGTATTAGCTGAACAATCATAAAATTGACTAAAAATATTTATCTTTTTTCAGTTTGTGGGTATTGTCATGAACACTCAGCCATAACAAAATGCTTTGTTGTACATAATACGTTTCTGTTGAAGAAATCAGTGCTCGTATGCACAGTTTTGAGTTTAAAGGTTCTAAAAACATTAGTTGGTAGGAAGTTTATAGATTCTTTTCTTTCTTTACACGTCTATGTATTTTTCACATTTTCTAGAAGGAACTTCCGGAAATAGGAGTAAAAAACAGCTTTTAAAAAAAAAAGCCCCTCCCGCCTCGTGGACCAATCTGGTCCTTGTGGTTTGGCTGTGGAACCGCCTCAGGAGCAGGCATGGGCCCTTCCCATCGGTCCGCCCCTCCCATCGGTCCCCACCACAGTGATGATTGGCTCAGGAAAGGGCTCCCATTAGACCACTCAGAATTAACACGTCTTCTGCTGGAAAGCACCAGGAAAGAGGTGCTTTCTTTCTGCTTAAGTCCTAAGTTGTGGGGCAGAAAACTAATGCCGCTGGGGACCATTTTTCCCAAAGGGTCAGATAGAAGGGACACGGAAATGATTGGTTCCTGATAAACTCTCTGGGTAACTGGGGACTTCCATGATGGCGCAGTGGTTAAGAATCCGCCTGCCAATGCAGGGGGCGTGGGTGCGAGCCCTGGTCCAGGAAGATCCCACATGCCACAGAGCAACTAAACCCGTGCACCACAACTACTGAGCCTGCGCTCTAGAGCCCACGAGCCCCTACTACTGAGCCCACGTGCTGCAACTACTGAAGCCCGCGCCCTCTAGAGCCCGTGTTCTGCAACAAAGGAAGCTACCACAATGAGAAGCCTGCGCACCGCAACGAAGAGTGACAAAGTGAGAGAGTGGCATGGACATACATACACTACCAAACGTAGAATAGATAGCTAGTGGGAAGCAGCCGCATAGCACTGGGAGCTCGGTGCTTTGTGACCACCTAGAGGGGTGGGATAGGGAAGGTGAGAGGGAGGGAGATGCAAGAGGGAGGAGATATGGGAACATGTGTATATGTATAACTGATTCACTTTGTTATAAAGCAGAAACTAACACACCATTGTAAAGCAATTATACTCCAATAAAGATGTGGAAAAAAAAAATGAGTGGCCCCCGCTCGCGGCAACTAGAGAAAGCCCACGTGCAGCAACAAAGACCCAAAGCAGCCAAAAAGTAAAAATAAATAAATTTTAAAAAACCCAAAAAACTCTTTGGGTAACTGGAAGTTGGAATAACCTCTGCACTTGTCAGTATGGTGAGCCAGAAAGTTGCTTTTTTTTTTTTCCTCGAGCCAGTTTGAGTTGGGTCTTGGCCACTTGCAACCAAAAAAGCCCTGTAAGTAACACAATAATCTTAGTGGGCCCTAGAATCTGTAGCTTAAAAATTTTCCACAAACGATTTGTATGAAGTTTGAGAACCTCTTTGCTGGAGTTTTCTGAGTGGTGGTTCTCAGACTTAAGTGAGCAGCAGACTTGCCTAGGGGGTGGTCTCGTTAAAACTACTGAGCCTCTATTCCAAACTGCTGGAGATTCTGATCTGGAGCCTGGGGCCAAGGGATCTGAGTATTGAGCAGCATCCTGGGTGATGGGATGCACATCAGAGTTTGAGAACCACTCTGATAAAGGGCAGGGATCATGCCCAGTCTAAGGCTTTACCTGTAGAGGGGGCCCAGGGTCTTTCTCAAATGAATGAAAGTAGAATTTGAGTTTAGATCTTCTTTGGAAAATCATTCCTTTCCTGCCTGTTACCCAGCCTTGCACGCTACGTCATGTTTTAAAAAATCTAACCAAAGGAACTATGGTTAGATACGTGAGCTTTATTAATGTAATGGTTTAACCAGCGTGGAACCCCTCAAGTAACTTGGAAACAGGTGGATTATTGTGTCTGCTGAAATTGTTGCTTCAGATTCAGAACAAAGTCTGCTCTTGAGGAAAGATTTTGGTAGTAGCGGAAAATGTTCAAGAGGGTGATTACTGACTTAGTCTGAGGTAATTTACGGTGAATGCTTCCCTCACGTGTATGTGTGTGTGTGTGCACGCGCACGCACGCGTATGTGTACATGTGTACCCATACTTACTTGGCTGTGAAGGAAGGGCCACAGCCGTTTTACTTGGGTGAAAGGGAATCTTTTGAGTTGACCCATTAGGCCAGAAAATCCCTTTTCAAATACTGTCTTGTAGCAGCTTTGCTTTTGAGACCCCTGAGAGCAGGGGGAAAGGGGGTGTGGAGCCTGAATGACATGCCCTGTTGGCCCTAACCCCAGGCACGTGTGACTTTGCCATTGTCTGAAGTATTTTTTCCCCCAGGCCTTGTACCCCATGCTGAGTTCCTGTAGCTCAGCCATCAGGAATTAGGGTGTGGGTTGGCCAGGATTATGCAAATTTAAACTGATCATCTTCAAATATTTTTGTTTGTGTCCCCTCAAGAGAATTTTATAGTGTACCCCTCCGTGTACATTATAAAGCTAACATCTAAAATAATTTTATGGGAACTTAAGATTTTTCTTATTTGTGGGAGAAAGAAAAGAGCGCATATTTTGTAAGGCGAGGTAAGATGAAGATTGACTGTAATTGAAATCAATATTCTAGGATATGATTAGATAAAGTAGGTTTTCACTACCTTATTAAATAAAGCCCACAGAATCTGAAAGAAATCAATTTTTTCCCTGGGAATTTTTTCTGTCAAAAAGTTTGGTGGTCCTGCAAAACATTCCATTTAAATGAATTCCAAGGCCACTAACCTATACCGCTTTGACTGTTCTGAATTTAGGAGATCCCAGCATAGGCCAAAATACTATGTTTTTAAAGCCAAGTTTCATATTTAACAGAAATAAGTCGGGGAAAGACAGGCAAGTCTAGGAGCTTAAGGAGCTTTATTATTCATTAAAGACTACTTCCCTGAAACCAGCATTTTGATGCTTCCTGTTGTTTGGAGTCCTAGAGATTTTATACACCCACCCTGGGGTGCTTTTTGGGAAGAGGTGGGCGGTTGTGCAGTGGGGGATGGACAGCTGAGAAGGCTGATTGCTTCACAGATCAGTTTCAGGAAAGGAAACTTGTGACAATGGAGGATCTCTTCCCTGAGAGACAGTTGTCCTCTCGGATCCATTGAAAGTCTCTGTAAACCCCTGGGGATAAGCACTTCCAAGCCTGAAGACTCAGCTGAAAGAATCTCACTGTTTCTTATCTCATAGAACAGGAAGTCCAGAGGTAGCTAGGTTACAGAGATGGTTGACTGGTTCACCACCACCACTACCATCATCCTTGCAGATCCAGTTGATCTCATCTCCTGGCCCTACAGACTTCCTCCTCCTGTGTGCCGCCCCAGCATGGTCCAGGGAGTACTTGCTTGGACATCCTGGCCAGATAGGATAATGTGTAAAGGAGAAAGAAGCCGGCATCTGTCTCCAGAAATCCCAGCCAGTGTCTTCTTGCTTCTTCTTGGCCCCACTGGCTTAGGCCAGCCCATCTTCTACAGATAAGTAACAGACTATCATGTTAGTATGTAAAAGTTCAAAACATCACTTCTTGATCACTAATCAATATGGTGGCTAAAAAACAGCTGTCACATGCCTTCACACCATTATTCCCTTCCAGTCAACAATGTCTAAATTTGCATCACCTATGTTTGTCTTGATCACCTGTTTCGTGTCCACATATGGTTCTGACCTTCTGATTGTATTTAAAATGTAACCCCTTGAGTCTTTTTCTGCTCATCATTTTGTTAAAAATGTTGTAATGAGGGACTTCCCTGGTGGCACAGTGGTTAAGAATCCGCCTGCCAATGCAGGGGACACGGGTTCGATCCCTGGTCTGGGAAGATCCCACACGCCGTGGAGCAACTAAGCCTGTGAGCCACAACTACTGAGCCTGCACTTTAGAACCCGTGAGCCACAACTACTGAGCCCATGTGCCACAACTACTGAAGCCTGTGCGCACCTAGAGCCTGTACTCCGCAACGAGAGAAGCCACTGCAATGAGAAGCCCGTGCACCGCAACGAAGAGTAGCCCCCACTCACCGCAACTAGAGAAAGCCCACACGTAGTAATGAAGACCCAATGCAGCCAAAAATAAATAAGTAAATTAATTTTTTAAAAGAGTTATAATGAGTTTTGAGAGCATAAATTTTTCCTACATAAAAATTAGGTGAGAACACATCAAGAACTATTTACACTCTGTGAAGTTCAAGTATTAAAAACCAAAGAGGCATTTTACTGGGAAAAAAACGTTAACCTGGAAGACACTCTTTGCAGTGGTACCTGCAGTGGTACCTGGCTCATAATAAGCCCTCAATAAATGTTAGTTGTTATTTTTACTGGGAGGGTGTTTGTTAAAATCTGTAATACCCTTCTTCCCCTAAACTAACAGTGTCTAATAAAGTAGCCATTCAGAAAATATTTGTTGAGTGAATTAGGGGGAAGCACAGCGTAGTGATTGAATTGACAGCACTGGAATTAGACCTAAATTCGAATCCCACCTCTGCCATCTTTTAACTGTTTTTGAACAGATCATTTAACTTATCTGAGCCTTGGTTAATTTTCTAGTAAGAACAGGATTAACTCAAAGGGTACTGAATCAATAAGGATAGGCTAGTTTATGCTGCTAACAAATAACGCTAGTATCTCAGTGACTTAAAAGACAGGGATCGAGTTCTCATTACTACCCCATGTTCCTCATGGATTGGTAGCGTTTCCCCGTTCTACATCATCCTCGTTCAGGCCCCCAGGTTTCACCATCTGGAACAGGTTCACTCATGGAAGAAGGGGAGGATAGGGGATTGTACATCAGCTCTCAGAGGATCCCACGCGGAGCCAGCCCACATTGTTTCTACTCATATTTCACTGGCCAGTGCAAGTCTTCAGGGTGGTGGGGAATTGTAGTCCTACTCTGTGCCTGAAAGGTGAATCAGAACTAATACAGTTGCTAATGATGTTTAAATAAGGTAAAATTGTGAAGCATCATTTTTTTAAAAAATAAATTTATTTATTTAGTTTTGGCTGCGTTGGGTGTCCGTTGCTGTGCGCGGGCTTTTCTCTAGTTGCGGCGAGCCAGGGCTACTCTTCGTTGCGGTGTGCAGACTTCTCATTGCAGTGGCTTCTCATGTTGCGGAGCACGGGCTCTAGGCACGTGGGCTTCAGTAGTTGTGGCATGAAGGCTTCAGTAGTTGTGGCTTGAGGGCTCTAGAGCACAGGCTCAGTAGTTGTGGTGCACAGGCTTAGTTGCTCCACGGCATGTGGGATCTTCCCAGACCGGGACTCGAACCCGTGTCCCCTGCATTGACAGGCATTCTTAACCACTGCGCCACCAGGGAAGCCCGAAGCATCATATTTTAAGTAGGAAATGTAAGTGCTATTTTGTTATGGTTGACAATGATGATAGGAGAATAAGTGGTTTTTATATTAATCCTGCAAATTGCAGTGAGGTCTGGTGGGTGAGCTTGGTGACTGAGGTGTTGGCTTGGGTTCCAAAGTCAATTCCCCTACTTGCTAATAACCCTGTCATTGAAGAGTGGTTATAGTAGTGAACTCCTGGGGACGTGGGGATTTGATGTTCGTGCATGGAAGGGATCAGTCCAGAGCCTGCGTTAGACACAACCAAAAGTAGATTGTTACTGTTGTCACCTCTTAGCTGGCCCTGAATTATCCTACATAGAGTAAATTTAAAATTACTTACCTTTTCTCTTCTGCTGCTTTCCCCCTATACCCCATTCACTCCACCCATATCCTACAGGTTTTGATATGTCATTTCTCATGAATCATTCATTTCTAAATGATTAGCAATTTTTAATTACCTTTATTGAGGTACAACTTTTTATACCTGGCTTCTGTCACTTAGCAATATGTTTTTTAGGCTCTCCATGTTATAACATGTATCAGTTCACTCCCTTTGTTGCTGAATAGTATCCTATTGTATGGGTATACCACACTTTGTTTATCCATTCACCAGTTGATAGATGTTTGGATTGTTTCCAGTGTCGGGCTAGTATGAGTAATGCTGTTATGAACATTCATGTAGGAGTCTCTGTGTGGACATATGTTTTCACTTCCACCTAGGAGTGGAATTGCCAGGTCATTTGGTAACTTTGTGTTTAACTTCTTAAGAAACTGCCAGATTGTTTTCCAAAGTGACCACACCATTTTATAGTCCCACCAGCAATGTATTGAGGATTCCAGTTTTTCCGTCTTCTCACCAATACTTGTTATTATAGTCATCCTGGTGGATGTGCAGTGGTATCTCATTGTGGTTTTGATTCATTTCCCTAATGTCGAAGGATGCTGAGCACCTTTTTATGTGCTTGTTGGCCATGTTTATATCTTCTTCAGTGAGATGTCTCTTCGAGTCTTTTACTCATTCTTATTGGGTTGTGAGACTTCTTTTATGTTGTGGATAACAGTCACTCATCAGATACATAATTTGGGAATAATTTCCCCCAGACTGGGATTTGTCTTTTCATTTTCTTAATGATGTCTTTTGAAGTGCAGAAGTTTTAAATTTTGGTAAATCAAGTTTATCAACTTGTTCTTTTATGGAACCTGCTTTTGTGTCATGTCTAAGAACTCTGCCTGCTCCAGTGTCACAAAGATTTTTTTCTTATGTTTTCTCCTTGAAGTTTCAGACTTTTAGTGGACTCTTACCTAAAGCTCTGTAAATCCATTTTGACGTCGTTTTTGTGCATTATTTGAGGTAAGAGTCTAAATTTATCTTTTTGCATGTGACTATCCAATTGTCTCAGCACCATTTGTTGAAAAAAGACCATATTACCCCCACTGAATTGTGTTGTGGGCACTTTTGTTGAAAATAAGTTGACTTTTCATATCAAGTTATGTTTCTGGACTCTCAGTTTTTCTGTTGTTGTTGCTTTTTTTTTTTGGTTGTGCCTCACGGCTTGTGGGATCTTATTTCCCTGACCAGGAATTGAACCTGGGCCACCACCACAGTGAAAGTGCCGAGTCCTAACCACTGGACTGCCAGGGAATTCCCTGGACTCTCAGTTCTGATCCATTGATCTAAATTTGTGTTTACAGATGTTAAATCAACTTTGCATTCCTGGGATAAATTCCTCTTGGTCATGTTGCTGGATTCAGTTGCTAATATTTGTTGAGGATTTTGGTGCGTATATTCATGAATCATATTGGTATGTAGTTGGTTTGTTTGTTTTTTTATGATTTTATCTGACTTTGGTAGCAGGGTAACACTGGTTCCACAGCATGAATTGGAACTATCCCCTCCTCCTATATAGTCTTTAGAAATTTGTGAAGGATTGGTGTTATATCTTCTGTACTCCTTTCATAGAATTAGCCAGTGAAGGCATCTGGGCCGAGCTTTTCTTTGTGGGAGGATTTTAAGTTACTAACTCATTTTCTTGTTAGGTCTACTCAGATTCTTTTCTTTTCTTTTTTTTTTTTTTTAATGTAAGTTTTGGTAATTTGCATCCTTCTAGGAATTTGTCCACTTCATCTAAGTTGACTAATTTCTTGGCATAAAAGTTGTTCTTCATAGTATTCCCTTATATTCCTTTTAGTTTCTGTAAGGTTGGGATATTTTTTCATTCCTCATATTTTCTATCTTTTCTCTCTCTCTCTCTTTTTTCTTTTTGGTTAGTCTAGCTAAAGATTTGTTCATTTTGTTGATCTTTTCAGCAAGAACCAACTTTTAGTTTAATTGACTTTTCTGTTTTGTCAGTTTTTAATTTTATTGATTTATTTTTTTATTGAAGTATGTTGACATATAACATTGTATTAGTTACAGGTTTCAAATCATTACAATATAATATTTTGATATTTGTATGTATTGTGAAGTGATGAACACAGTAAGTCTAGTTACATCCATTATCATACATAGTTACAAAAATTTTTTCTCGTGATAAGAACTTTTAAGATTTACTCTTAGTAACTTTCAAATATGCAATATAGTATTATTAACTATATTCACCATACTGTATGTTACAGCCCCATGACTTATTTATTTCACAAGTGGAAGTTTGTACCTTTTGACTAAAGGTAGTTTGTACCTTCATCCATTCTGCCATCCCCACTCCCCACCTCTGGCAGCCCCCAGTTTGTTTTCTGTATCTGTGAAGTTGTTTTCTGTTTGTTTAGGTTCCACGTGTAAGTGAGATCATATGGTATTTGTCTTTTTCTGACTTATTTCACTTAGCATAATGCCTTCAAGGGCCATCTGTGTTGTCACCAATGGCAAGATTTTGTTCTTTTTACGGCTGAAAAGTATTCCTTTGTATATATACCACATTTTCTTTATGCATTCATCCATTGAAGGAAACTTATGTTTCCATATCTTGGCTATTGTAAATAATGTCTGCAGTGAACACGGGGGAGCATATATCTTTTTGAATTAGCATTTTTGTTTTCTTTGGATAAACACTGAGAAGTGGAATTGCTGGATCATATGGTAGTTCTATTTTTAATTTTTTGGGGAACTGCCGTACTCTCAATTTCATTGATCTCTGCTCTGTCCTTTAATATTGTCTTCTTTCTGCTTGCTTTGAGTTTAGTTTGCTTATCTATTTCTAGTTTCTTCAGATGAAAGCTTAAATTATTATTTTTTAAAAATTTATTTATTTTTGCCTTCATTGGGTCTTCGTTGCTGCGTGCAGGCTTTCTCTAGTTGTGGCGAGCAGGGGCTACTCTTTGCTGCGGTGCTCAGGCTTTTCATTGTGGTGGCTTCTCTTGTTGCAGAGCATGGGCTCTAGGCATGCAGGCTTCAGTAGTTGGGGCACGTGGGCTCAGTAGTTGTGGCTCGCAGGCTCTAGAGCGCAGGCTCAGTAGTTGTGGCACACAGGCTTAGTTGCTCCACGGCGTGTGGGATCTTCCCAGAGCACGGCCTGCATTGCCGGGAGGATTCTTAACCACTGCGCCACCAGGGAAGTCTGAAAGCTTAAATTATTGATTTGAACTCTTTCTTCTTTTCTAATGTAGGTATTTAAAGCTATAAATTTCCTTCCAAATACTGCTTTAACTTATATTCCATAAATGTTGATGTGTCGTGTTTTTTATTTTATTCAGTTTAAAATATTTTCTAATTTCCCTTGTGATTTCTTCTTTGACTCCTGAGTTATTTAAAAATATCTTGTTTAATCCAAATATTTGGAGGTTTATCAAATTTCTTTCTGTTGTTGATTTTCAATTTAATTCCATTGTGATGGAATACCATTCTTTGTATCATTTCAGTCCTTTTAAAAAATTATTTTACTTAAAAAAATTTTTAAGTCTCACAAGAAAATATAAAAATACCACAGGTGGAACAAATGGTTATCTACATGCCAAAGAATGAAGTTAGATCCTTACCTCACTCCATATACAAAATTACCTCAAAATAGATCATAGACCTAAATGTAAGAACTAAAACTATAAAGCTCCTAGAAGAAAACATAGGAGTATGTCTTCATGACCTTGGGATAGGTAGTGGTTTCTTGGTTTCTTATTTATTAAAATTTTTTTTTTATTTATGTATGTATTTATTTTGGCTGCTCTGGGTCTTAGTTGCGGCACGTGAGGTCTTTGTTGTGACATGCAAGCTCCTTAGTTGTGGCATATGAACTCTTAGTTGTGGCACGCATGCAGGATCTAGTTCCCTGACCAGGGATCAAACCCGGGCCCCCTGCATTGGGAGCTCAGAGTCTTACCCATTGGCCCACCAAGGAAGTCCCAGGTAGTGGTTTCTTAGATATGACACTAAAAGTACAAGCAACAAAAGAAAAAAAATAGATATATTGGACTTCATCAAAATAAAAAATTTTTATGTGATTCAAAGGACACATCAAGAATGTAAAAACACAAACCATAGAATGGGAGAAGATATTTGCAAATCATATGTCTCATAAGGGATTTGTGTCCAGAATTTACAAAGAACTCTTGCAACTTGACAATATAAAAACAAATAACCCCATTTAAAAATGGACAAAGGATTTGAATGGATATTTCTCCCCTAAAGATATATAAATGGCTTATAAGCACATGAAAAGATGCTCAATACCATTAGACATTAGGGTAATTCTAATCAAAACCACAATGAGATTCCACTTCATTAGAATGGCTGTAACAAAAAAGATGGACGATAATAAGTGTTGCCAAGGAGGTGGGGAAACTGGAATCCTTATATATGGCCGGTGGGATTGTAAAATGGTGTAGTCACTTTGGAAAATAGTTTGACAGTTCCTTAAAAAGTTACACCAAATTACCATATGACCCAATAATTCCACTCCTAGGTATATACCCAAGAGAAAACATATGTACACACAAAAACCTATACACAAATGTTCATAGCAGCATTATTCATAATAGCCCAGAAGTAGAAACAACCCAAATGTTCATTAACTGGTGATAGGATAAACAAAATATGGCATATACACACAACAATATATTATTCTACCATAGAAAGGAATGAAGTACTGATATATACCACAACGTGGATGAACCTTGAAAACGTTACGGCAGATGAAGGAAACCAGACACAAAAGACCACATATTATATGATTCCATTTATATGAAATGTTCAGAGTAAGCAAATCCATAGACAGAAAATAGATTAGTGTTTGACTAAGCTGGGAATGAATGGTGTGAGGGGTGCATGAGAAGTGATTGCTTTTATCAGTTTATTTTTGGGGTGATGAAAATGTTCTAAGCTTAGGTTATGGTGATGGTTGCACAACTTTGAATATACTAAAAACCAGTGAATGAGTGAATTTCATTCATTCACATTTGATGTAATTATGGATATATTTGGATTAACATGTCTTTTTGCTATTTGTTTTCTGTATGTCTCATGTCTTTCTTTTTCCCTCTGTTCCTCCTTTACTGCCTTCTTTCCGATAAGTACATATTTCCTAGTGTTTTAGTTTAATTCCTTTGGGTTTTTAAAAACTCTTTTTCTTATTATTTCCTTAGTAGGTCTCTAGGGATTACAATATGCATCTTAATTTATCACAGTCTACTTCAGATTAATATTAAAACTTAGAGTTAGGGCTTCCCTGGTGGCACAGTGGTTGAGAATCCACCTGCCAATGCAGTGGACACAGGTTCAAGCCCTGGTCCGGGAAGATCCCACAGGCTGCAGAGCAGCTAAGCCCGTGTGCCACAACTACTGAGCCTGCTCTCTAGAGCCCACAAGCCACAACTACTGAGCTCATGTGCCACAACTACTGAAGCCCGTGCACCTAAAGCCTGTGCTCCTCAACAAGAGAAGCCACCGCAATGAGAAGCCCATGCACCGCAACAAAGAGTAGCCTCCGCTCGCCACAACTAGAGAAAGCCCAGGTGCAGCAATGAAGACCCAAAGCAGCCAAAAATAAATAAATAAATTTATAAGGAAAAAAACCAACTTAGAGTTAAATATAGAAACTTTGCTCTGATATAGCACCATTTCCTCTTCCCTCTTTTGTGTTATTATTGTCATGTATATTTTTATATGTTATAAGTTTCACAGTAGAGTTTTATAACTGTTTTATGAAATATTACATCTTTTAAATCAGTCAAGAAAGGAAAAGAAAAAATACTCTTGCAGTCCTTTCTATTTACTACCTATTTAGCCTTTCTGGTATTCTTTATTTCTTCTTGTCAGTTTGGAGTTACCATATGGTGTCTTTTTCTTTCACCCTAAAGGACTTCCAGTAGTGTTTCTTGCAAATAAAATCTGGTAGCAGTGAATTCTCTGTCTTTGTTTGGTAGTGCCTTGATTTTTGAAGGATAGTTTTGCTGGATATAGAATTTTTGTTTGATAGGATTTTCTTTTTTTCAGCATTTTGGATATGTTATCCTGATGCATTTTGGCCTTCATTATTTTTGGTGGGAAACTAGCTATCGATTGCACTGATGCTCCCTGTGCATGATAACCTGTTTCTCTCTTCCTACTTTAAAGATTTTCTCCTTTGTCTTTCAACAACTTATGTGTGTCTAGGTGTGGCTGTCTTTTTAGTTATCCTATGTGGAGTTTGTTGGACTTCCTGGACATGTAGACTAATGTTTTTCATTAAATCTGAGATGTTTTGGCCATTAGTTATTCAGATTTTTTTCCTGCCCTTTTCTCTTTCCTCCTCTTCTGGGGCTTCCATTATGCCTATGTTAATGTCCTTGATAGTCTCCCATATGTCTCTGAGATTCTGTTTATTTTGATTCATTTTTCCCCCTTTTTTGTTGCTGTTTCAGATTTGATAAGTTTTGTTGATCCATCTTTAAGCTCACTGGTTATGTCTTCTGCCATTTGAAATCTGCTGTTGAGCCCCTCAAGTGAATTTTTCATTGCAGTTATTATAATATTCAACTTTAGAAGTTCCTTTTCTTAAAAGTTTCTATTTCTTCATTTCTCTACTTTCAATTCTTTTTTGTTTTTTTAATATTTAGTTAGTTAGCTAGTTAGTTAGTTAGTTATTGGCTATGTTGGGTCTTTGTTGCTACGCACGGGCTTTCTCTAGTTACAGTGAGCAGGGGCTACTCCTTTTTTTTTTTTTTGCGGTACGCGGGCCTCTCACTGCTGTGGCCTCTCCCGCTGCAGAGCACAAGCTCTGGACGCGCAGGCTCAGTGGCCATGGCTCATGGGCCCAGCTGCTCCGCGGCATGTGGGAATCCTCCCGGACCAGGGCACGAGCCCATGTCACCTGCATCGGCAGGTGGACTCTCAACCACTGCACCACCAGGGAAGCCCGGGGGGCTACTCTTCATTGCAGTGCATGGGCTTCTCATTGCTGTGGCTTCACTTGTTGTGGAGCACGGACTCTAGGTGCACAGGCTTCAGTAGTTGTGGCACGTGGGCCCAGAGTGCCTCGGCTTCAGTAGTTGCGGTGCATGGGCTCAGTAGTTGTGGCACACAGGCTCTAGGGCACGTGGGCTTCAGTAGTTGTGGTGTGCAGGCTCAGTAGTTGTGGCTCATGGGCTCTAGAGCACAGGCTCAGTAGTTGTGGCGCACGGGCTTAGATGTTCCATGGCGTGTGGGATCTTCCCGGCCCAGGAATCGAACCCATGTCCCCTGCATGGGCAGTTGGATTCTTAACCACTGTGCCACCAGGGAAGTCCTCTACTTTTAATTCTTTAAACATGATTTCCTTTAGTTTGTTAACATATTTGTAGTAGATATTTGAACTCTTTGTTTGCCAAGTTTAACTTCTGAACCCTCTCAAAGACAGTTTCTATTACCTGCTGCTTTTCCTGAGTGTGGGTCACACCTTACTGTTTCTATGTGTCTGTCACAATTTTTTTGTTGTTGGGAACATTTCAGATCATATATTGTAGCAATTCTGGATTCTGATCCCTCCTTCCACAGGCCATTGTTATTATTTTTTTAAGTTGTTTTGTTCTTTTTGTTCATTTAATGACTTTCATGGCTAATTCTTTGTGTCTCTTTCTCTCTTTTGTGGTACCGAGACTGATGGCTATGCTCTTAAAAAAAAAAAAGTCTTACCTTAATTTTAATCTTTAGTTACTAGGGGTTGCCCTTGGTTCAGTATGATTTAGTGGTCAGCTAATGCTTGATCATAGGTTGTGCTGAAAAACCTTGAGCCAGTGGATCTCTGTGTGGGTTGGGGAATATTTTCAAAGTTCAAGCAGTCTATGAATTTGCCCCAGTTACTGCTTTATGCCTGGCCATCTGGTGTCTTCTTTGCACACTCTGAAGGGCTCGTGTTCAGCCACGCATATATGGATAGCTAAGGCCCTCTCTAGTCTCTTTGGAGATTGCATACAGCCTTGTATATATGTACATTCTTCCAGACCAGTAGGGATACACAGGAGCTTACCAAGGCCCAGTATGGCTGTCTCATTCTCTGCCTCTTCCTGTGAAATTTCTGGTTAGTCTGCAGGTCTGTTGCTTGCTCCAACCAGGTTGTAACCACAGTCCAGCTGTGATGGTAGTGTTTCCCATCAGTTTGCCACTGAGACTGCTGCTGTTTCAACAATGCCCAGGGGTGTGGGGTTTTGCCTTGCCCCGCTCCAATTCAGTCAGCCTCTCCAGCAGTGAAGTTTTCATAGCTTGCTCTGCTTTGGTTAAACTATAGCACAGATGGAGCATGTGATGGAAGTAACCTAAGTTAAATATCACATACTCCCACTGTTCTTACTCAGAGTTCAGCAGTTTTTCTTGAATAAATGCTTCTCAGGTTGTTGTATGCCTATGGGTGATTTCTAGTTTCCTCAAATATTGTATTTAATAGTTTTATCCATTTTTTTCATTGGTTTTTGGGAAAAAGAATTTTCTGAGCTCCTCATTTCACCACTCCAGAAGTTTGGTTGGCTCTTTTGACTTTTGATTTCCTCTTTAACTTAAGACATACCCACAAGTATTTACAAATTTACAGATTTCAATTATGTAACCCTGGCTATACATTTTGATCCATTGGAGAACTTTTAAAATTGTTTTTGGTTTTTTACATTTTACTTTCTATCATGAACAATTGCAAACATGTAGAAGTACAGCACATGTAATCTAATCATGACCGATCTTATTAATGTTCTGATTTCGCCTGCCCCCCCACCCATTATTTTGAAACAAGTGTTATACATCATATCCAAACCACAAATATTTCAGTATGTAGTTCTACAAAGAGAAGGGTCACTTTTTAAAAACATAACCACAATACCATTATTACAACTAAAACAATTAATAGCAATTGCTTAATATCATCAAATAGATTTGGGGAACTTTGAAAAATAAGGTGCCCAGTCCAATGAAATCAGACCCTCTGCGGATGAGCATCAGGATATAGTATTAATCTCCCCAGGTAATTGTGACATGTCACTGAGGTTGAGAACCGTTAAGTTCGATTTCTCTTTATCCTTTTCCAAAATTGTGTTCATTTCTAGTTTAAATGCATTAGGGTCAGTGTATTGTGATAGGAAAAACTCTCTTTGGGGGGAATTTGAGAATTTTCTTAACATAGGATCAGTTTTTATGAATATTCAGTGGGTATTTTATAAAGAATGAATCTCATCTGCTTTCTGGTAAAGCGTTTTATATCAGCCTTTGAAACCAAGTTGCTACCAACAAGGACCTACGGTGTAGCACAGGGAACTCTGCTCAATATTCTGCAGTAACCTAAATGGGAAAAGAATTTGAAAAAGAATAGATACATACGTATGTATAACTGAATCACTTTGCTGTACACCTGAGACTAACACAACATTGTTAATCAACTATAATCCAATAGGAAAAAAAAAACCATGTTGCTGATTTGTGTTATTCAGATTCTCTCTAGCCTTATTTTTGGTCGATGTATCTATTGTCACTCTCCTGAAGCATGTGTGTATTTCCCACAGTGATCATGATTCTGTCAGTTCTTATATTTCTAATGGCTTCTGTTTTAAACGGTTAGATTCATATTTCCCTCATAACTTTTTGCCACGAAAAGTTGAGGCAAACCACAGCAGACTGTCTCCTACCCAGCCCCCAGTTCCTTCATTTCCAAATCCTTAATTGTAGTTGGAATGTTCTCTGATGTCGGTGTCATCAAATGTGTTGGGTGACATCAAATGCCATTTCAGTCCTTTTGTAATAGGCCCTGTCAATCCAAGGTTCATCTTAGGGTCCCAGCCTTTGACTGTGCCTCAGTATGTCTGGACATTGCCACCTCCTGCCCACCTCAAAAGCACCTGCCGCATTTCTGATCTTTGTGCGTGGTGGGCGCTTTGGGGAAATGTGCACATTAGAAGCAGCAAGCTGTGATTTAACACCTGATTTTGCATGGCTCGGGTGTGTGCTGGGCTAGCTCCTCACCCCCTCTGTTGTTACCATTTGGTCCAGACACAGAGTCGTCGGCCCCCCACCCCACTCCCCTGCTGTGTGATCCACAGCTCACTGTTTTTCCCGAAATAAGTGCTAATTGGTTTTCAATTCCACTTGGAGTTTAAAAACTGCCCACTTCAGCCTTGTCCAGAAACACTGATCTGTTTGAAGAAATGCTCCTCAGGAGAAGGAATCAGCATTGCGGGGAGCTGGCAGCCTCTGCTCTTCCCAGCTTGCCGCGGTGGCCATGGGCCTCTGCCAGTCACATGTGCCACCTGCTTAGGCTCAGCAAGGGATGTTTTGCAGAGACTTGCTCACAATGGCGAGGACAGGTTTGGACAGAGCTCCTTTTCCTCCATGTGTGGAGAGTGACCGGGCCTTGGTTGGTAGGCGCTGGAGGAATGTCATTCGACCAGCTTGGGGTGGTGGGTCGTGGACTCCTGATCTGGGATCCAGGAGCATTCCTGTGTCTTCTGGACAGCTCCTGCAAGAGGCTCACCTCCCTCCGCATCCCCCATCTGGGGCCGGCTCCGTTCTCCGGTCTGCTGCGGAAGAGGCTGGATCGTGCCGTGCCAGCCATCTGCGGTGGGGAGGTGATTTTGATCCGCCTCCACCCTCCTCTCTAGTGTTTACTCCTGTGCAGAATACTGTCCAGGATTGCCCCGCTTCTGTGCTGTTTCCAGAGGCCTGCACCTCTGCAGCTGTTCTTTCATTCTTCTCATTCATCCAGGCTTTGCGGGGGCGGGGAGGCAGATGTCAGTCGTGCAGATGGAGAACTGGAGGGGCCTGGGGCTTTTCTAGACCCCAGGGTGGGGGATGGAGCAGTTCCCACAGGCCGGAGGAGCAGTGCAGTGGTTGGAAACATGGCCTCCCAAGGTAGAAGACCTCGCACCTCCACCGCTGGCTGGGGAATTTGGTGCAGGTGACCATACCCCTCTGGGCCTCAGATTCCTCTTTACGGTATTAGTTTGCTCAAGCTGCCGTAACCAAGTACCATGAACTGGGTGGCTTAAACAACTAAAATGTATCCTCTCACAGTTCTAGAGGCTAGAAGTCCAAGACTGAGGTGTTGGCAGGGTTAATTGTTTCTGAGGAGCATGAGGAAGAATCTGTGCCATGCCTCCTCCTAGCTCCTGGTGCTTTGCTGGCAGTATTTGGTGTTCCCTGGCTTCTGGTGCATCACTTCGATCTGTCTTCATCTTCTCATGATGTTCTCCCTGAATGTATGTGTGTGTCCAAATTTCTCCTTCTTCTAAGGACACCAGTCATACTGGATTAGGGGCCCACCCTATTCCAGGATAACTTTATTCTAACTTAACCAGTTGTAGCTACAACAACTCTATCTCCAAATAAGGTCACATTCTGAGATACTGTAGATTAGGACTTCAGCACATGAATTTTGGAGGGACACAGTTCAACCCATACCAGAAAACAGCAGCATTAATACTACTACTCATGCACTAGGGTTGTTAGGTTATAAATTAAAGCACTTACTTCCTATTACATAGTAAGTGCTCAGTAAATGTTAGTCTTATTAATGGGCTCTGGTGACCTCATCTCTCAGTGAGACTATTAAAGTAGCCTCCTAATTGGCTCACTGCTTCTCTTCTTGCTTCCTTGATTCATTCTCCAAATATAGAAATAAAGTCATGTTATACCCCATATGTAAACCCTTCAGTGGTTTCCCATTTCTAGTAGTCAGGAAATCAGGGTCGCAAGTGACAGAAAACCCAATCCAAACTGGCTTAGGGAAATTCAGAAATAATTGGCATGACATAATTGAAGTCCAAGGGCAATCTGCTTTAGGTGCAACTTGATCCAGAGCTCAAATCATGCTATTACGAATACTGAGTTTTTCTCCTTGATCTCTCAGTTGGTTCCTCTGAGCTGTTTTTACTCATAACAGTTCTGACACCAAATGTGTGGGTGTTTCCCTCATACCAACCAATTCTCCAGCTCTCTGGACACTAACTGGGTGTCCAGCGATTCAATCGAGTTCTGAAAATAGCTTCCCCGGGGTTGGTGCAGACCCCACAGGTGAAGGGCTCAGTTCCACATCGCTGCCCTCACTTCAGATGCCAGGTGCAAGTCCCAGGTTGCCACCTGTCCTGCTGACCAACCGGCTATAAATTGGGGCTTCCAGTGACCCTTTCCTCAGGTTTGATAATTTGCTAGAACAGCTCACAGAAGTCAGGAAAACACTGTGCTTATATTTACCTGTTTATTATAAAGAATACAACACAGGAAGAGCCAAATGGTGGAAGGGGTGCACGGGCCAGCACATGGGAGGAGGGGCACAGAGCTTCCATTATTTCTTGGCACCACACTCCCAGCGCCTCCACCTGTTCACCAGCCTGGAAGCTCTCCAGACCCGTTGTTTAGGGTTTTATGGAGCGCTTAGCATGTAGGTCCGGTTGATTAAATCATTGGCCTTTGGTGATTATCTCAACCTCCAGCCCCTCTCCCTTCCTGTAGGTCAAGGGGTGAGGCCGACAGTTCCAACCCTTCGATCGTGCCTTGGTCTTTCTAATGACCGACCCCCGTCCTGAAGCTCTCCAGGGGCCTCTCTCTCAGTCAAGAGTCACTTTATTAGTGTCAGCTCACGTATAGTTACACATAGCACAAGTTGTGTTCCTATCACCCCTGTCATTCAGGAAATTCCAAGGGTTTTAGAAGCTCTGTGTCAGCAACTGGGGACAAAGACCAAATATATATTTATCACAGTTCCAGTCTTAAATTGGTTGTTCTCTGATAGTTATGATTACAACAACTCTAGCCTCAAATTATGAGGCTCAAGTCCAGCGGTAAAAGAGCTTTCTTGAGCCTTTTTTTTTTTTTTTTTTTTTGGTATGTGGGAATTTCTATAAAAGTTCTGAAGTTCACTATGAGCCAGCGTAGGTCATGTGAGCAAGTATTACCATCACCATGACCAGGGGAAGTTGGGACACCTTGATGGGCTTAGTCCTGGGTCAGGGCTAGAGCCCCACTGACATCTTCTGGCCTGAAAGTGGGGGCCATCTGGGCTCCAAGTGCAAATAAGGTGCTTTGTGGGAAAAGAGACAGTGGCTTCCAGTGGGGAACAAAGAACAGTTACCTACTAATTTACTCCTGTACTTAAAATAACTTTGAGAAATCCTTATTGTGGCCAGGACTTACCTGGCAGTCCAATGGTTAAGACTCAGCGCTTCCACTGCAGGGGCACGAGTTCTGTCCCTGGTCGGGGAACTAGGATCCTGCATGCCACGTGGTGTGGCAAAAAAAAAAAAATTCCTCATCGTGGCCTACAAGGTGCCCCACGATGCAGCCCCTGCTGGCCTCATGGCATACCAGCCAGTCTTTCATTTAGTTTCTCAAACAAGTCAAGCTTTTCTGACCTCAGAGCCTTTGTATGTGCTCTTCCTTGTCCTTGAAATGCTTTTCCTGATGGCTTTTCTCCTAGCCTTCTTTTTCATCCCTTAGACTGCAGCTTAAATGGCAAGGCTTCTAAGAGGCCCTCCTTAGACCATCCTGAACCTAAACCACGTCCCCTGTTATCCTCGCCTGGCAAACCTTCAGAGCAGTTATCATAATATTTAATTATATGTTATGTTTGCCTTCACATGTTTAATGTCTGTCTTCTCCACTGGGCTGTAAGTCCCAGCAGGTCAAGCCCAGGCCCATTTTTATTTCCACCCATTGCATCCCCAGTACATACTAGATGCTTCAAAACAAATCTTTATTAAATGAATATGGTTGAAGTGGAAAGGTTTACTCATTTAAAATTAGGATTAACCTGTTATTGAACTGAGTTCAATAACAATGAACTGACAGGAACAGGAAAAAATGACTGACCGGAAGTTTTTAAAAGCCTGGCAGTGAAATTTCAAAGTGAAAGTTTTACTAGTAGATTAAATGAAATGCCTGCTTCAGCCGTGTTTTTTATAGGCTTCTTGGTATTAATGATGCCCAAAGTGACCTTCCTTTTGGGGTCTTAGGGCCAGTTGAGGTGATATATCTCCTAACAATAAAAGCTTCACCACCGTTAACTAGAGAAGGATGATTAACACACATTTTTAATTAGCCTGTTAGTCATTTTGTATCTGAGGAGGTCAGGGAGTGGGAAGCTAAGGTCAGGCGTCTTAACACTTGGTTATTCAAATACCTTCAAGGAACTATCCCATGCTGCCGGCACTGACACCATCCTGAATCTCTGCAGGCCATCAGGGCTCCTGCAGTCAGAAGCCTTTTTCCAGATGGGTCTGTTCTCTCCTAAAGCCACAGTCAGCCTCTCAGTGCAG
Source organism: Delphinus delphis (assembly GCF_949987515.2). Taxonomy (NCBI): domain Eukaryota; kingdom Metazoa; phylum Chordata; class Mammalia; order Artiodactyla; family Delphinidae; genus Delphinus; species Delphinus delphis. The sequence continues at coordinate 14,116,166 of NC_082702.1, read as the reverse complement.
AGTGGAGAGGTCACCAAACTGGCATGACAGCCAAGGTTGCTGAACCCTCCTTTTCTGCAGGAGGCAGGGGTGGGGACACTTGAGGTTGGGGGTGTGCATCTCATGGAAGAGTTAGTTTTGGCTAAGAGAATTAGTCATCGAGTAAAAGCAAAAGTGCTGTAGAGTCAGATCACCTTGGGCTTTCTCTTAAGATATCGGGTATTATTGGACAAAACTATAATTCAAAAAGATACATGCACCCCTATGTTCACAGCAGCACTGTTCACAATAGCCAAAACATGGAAACAATCTAACTGTCCCTCACAGACGAATGGATAAAGAAGATGTGGTACATACATACAATGGAATTCTACTCAGCCACGAAAAAGAACAAAGTAATGCCATTTGCAGCAACATGGATGCAACTAGAGATTATCATACTAAGTGAAATAAGTCAGAAAGAGAATGACAAATACCATATGATACCACTTATGTGTAGGATCTAAAATATGGCGCAAATGAACCTGTCTACAAAACAGAAACAGACTCACAGACATAGAGAACAGACTTGTGGTTGCCAAGGGGGGAAGGGGGAGAGGGATGGACTGGGAGTTTGGGGTTGGTAGATGCAAACTATTACATTTAGAATGGATAAACAACAAGGTCCTAATGTATAGCACAGGGAACTGTATTCAATATCCTGTGATAAACCATAATGGAAAAGAAAATTTAAAAAAGAATATATGTATGTGTATCACTGAGTCACTTTGCTGTACAGCAGAGATTGGTACAACATGGTAAATCAACTCGACTTCAATTAAAAAAAAAAAAAAAAGGTGTCGGGTATTAGTTGAATGTAGGTTTGGCTGCTGTAACAGACCCAGAATAGCAGTGGCATCAACGAGAGAGCAATTGATTTCTCTCTCCTGAAACGTTTGACAGTGAGCAGCCCAGGGCCAACAAGGCAGCTCCATAGTCTTGGGGACCCAGGCTCTTGCCATCTTCTTGCTCCCCATTGCTGGGATTTTGCCCTCATCTCCATGGTCCAGAATGACTCTCCACCATCACCACGTGTACCTTGCAGCCCATGAGAAGGGAAGATGTAAGAGAAGAGGGTGCCTCCCCTTCTTCTTAAAGCAGGAGTTACTTCTGTTTTGAGAGAGAATTCACGTACCGTAAAAGTTACCCTTTTAAAATGTACAGTTCAGTGGTTTTTAGTGTATTCACAAGGTTGTGCAGTTATCTAATCTGGTTGCACAACATTTTCATCAACCCCAAAAAAGAAACTCTGACCCCATTTACTCCCCATTTCCCCCTCCTCTCAGCCCCTGGCAACCACTAATCTACTTTGTGTGTCTGTGGATTTACCTTTTCTGAACATTTCATGTAAACTTAATGATGAAATATATAGCCTTCTGTGTCTTCTGTGCCTTCTCTAACTTAGCATAATGTTTTCAAGTTTCATCCCTGTCGTAGCATGTATCAATACTTCATTCCTTTCTATGCCTGAATAGTATTCCATTGTACAGCTACACCATGTTCTGTTTATCCATTCATCAGTTGATGGACATTTGGGTTGTTTTCACTTTTCGGCTTTTATGAATAAGTAATGCTGCTGTGAATGTTTGTGTGCAAGTTTTTGCATGAGCATATTTTTCAGTTTTCTTGGATATATACCTAAGAGTGGAATTGCTGGGTCATGTAGTAACTATGTTCAACTTTTTGAAGAACAGAGCAGAGATTCTTAACATTTGTGTGCCATGGACTCTGTGACATCGACTTCTCACCGTCATGTTTTCAGATTCATAAAATACGTGGGATTACAAAGTAAACCAGTTGTGTTGAAATATAATTTTCGAAATAGGAAGATAACAAATTTGTGTTGCAGTATGGCAAAACCCAGTGACAGGCCTAATAACTACATGATTTCAAAGTACTAAAGGGCATCGACACTATTTTGAGATGGTTGTAAGTACTCTAGTGTGATTTAAAAGAAAACCCTGTGATTTCTGTTGTTGGTGACCAATTCACAGGTGTGAAAACTACTGTGGTTTGCCTATGTTAATAATGGAAGGAAATGCTGAATTTCAGTTAGAAGCTAGTGAAAAGAAAGAGGTAATTTCACCCCTCTAAATTAATGGAGCTCCTGAATTCTATCGCACTTCCAAGGGTTGATCCAGAAGTCGAATATACCTCTTCCACTCTGTCCTGTTGGGCTGAACTTAGTCACATGACCACACCTAGCTGCAAGGGAGGCAGGGAAATGCAGTCTTCATTCACATCAGCCGTGTCTGGCTAAAATGTAGGAGTTCAGTTATTAAAGAAAAAAAAGGAGAACGTGTATTGAGGGACAACAAAAAATATTACACTACACTCCCTACAGCCAATTTCTTGCCCCGGTTCAGAACATGCATTCTTCTTTCTGATGAGCACCTGCCAAAGGAGTTGGTTTGCCTTTAGAGGCCGTGTTGTATGAAAAGTGTGCATCTTGAAACACCGGGATGCTGCTCAGAGTGGTGAGCTGCTCCATAAGGAAGAGCTGAGCCTGCCTGAGGGAATAGCATATGCTTGACTCCCATCTCACATTCACACCAGAGCAAATGCTCATGAAGTGGAAGGCTGGACATCTGTTCCACCTTAATGATTTGTCCTTTGAAGGGGAGGAGGGGTCACTTGCATCATTAAGTATGTGTGAGGTAAATAAACATTAGATGCAACCCCTTGGTACCTCTTGACTGTGCCATAAGATGTGCAGTTGGCTTCTGAAATGGCTGGAAGTTGATGTTATATTGGAACGCTTGGTTTTAGGTGTCAGAACTCATCTTAGATCACCCAGGGCAGAAGAGGGACTAATTTGTTGGCTCTGAATCCAAGGTCAGCAACAGAGAGTGCGGACAGCTTAGGCATCAAAGGTAGGAGATCACAGGACACGTGCGGCCCATTGGCAAGGTGACCTCCCATTATCTCGGTCGTAGGCGTAAAGAGCAGTGATGCTGATCATGATAATGGTAACAGGTAGTCTTTACTGAGCGCTTACTGTGTGCCTAGCAGTGTTCATGGGTGAACTAGTTTTACAACAACCTTATGAGCTGGATCCTGCTGTATCCCCATTTTCCTGATGCACGGGGGTTAATTGGCCCGTGCAAGATCACATAGTTATTGATTCATGGCAGAGATGGGATTTGAACATAGAAGATGTGGTTCTGGCCTGTGCTCTTAATTAACCCTATTGTCGTGAGGACAGCAGGCGAAATGCAGGAGTAGAAAGCTTGAAATTCTGGACGGAGGAGCATGTTTACTTTCATGCTTTTGTTTCCCCCAGTATTTATTTTTATTCTGACTTATGAGTTTCCATGGTGGCGCCACCACAGACTCCCTTCCCTCTGTTCCAGCGCCCAGTGGTGCATCCCCACTTCCTCAGCTCCACCACTCAAATGCTCAAGCATCTCTGTTGATCTCTGTCTCCCTCGGTTCTAGGCCAGCCCTTCACCCTGGTTTCAGTTTTAAGGGCCAGTGTTTTGCTGTCCTAGTTTTAAATGTGAATTTTTAAAAAGTGGTTGATTTGTTACTCAGCTAGTATTTCCAGGGGCCAGATCTGGGCCACCAGACACAGGTACATCATTAAGCAAGTCCCTGCCTTCATGGAGTTGACAGTCTAGAGGGGAGGCGAAAGACTCAGGCACTCAACAGATTACTTCACCAGCACTGATTGCCGCTGTGACAAATGCCATTAAGGAAAAATACAGGGAGCTCGGAGGGCATATGAACGTGTGGAACGCAGGTCCTGGGTCGGGGGAGGGCGGTAGGAGGGCTTCCTGAGGAGGCGCACGTCTGTCTGTGCCGAGGCCTAAGGCTGATCGGTGGTGAGTGGGCAGCATCCAGGCAGAGGAGAAGCAGACCACCTGCTAGGCGAACTGGAAAGCCCTGGACACTGGTCATAATCCTGGTCCCACTGGACTCTGAGGAGACTGCCTCCAAGCGAAGTCCCCCCACCTACGAGCAAGTCCTGCAGCCTATCCAGGCCCGGTTTCCTCATCTGTAAGATGGCAGTGACCTTGGTCATGGTGCCCACTTCATTGGTGGCTGTGAGGGTTAAATGAGTTGCTAGATGTAGGACGTTTAGAACAGCTCCTGGCATGTAGCAGGGGCTCTCTCCTTGTTAACAAGTAATGAAAACTTGTGTGTTGTGGGACTTAACAGCTAATAGAAAATCAGAGAACCCAGCCTAAGGCCAGAATCCAAGTTCGGAAAGAGCTGGACAGGGGCTACCAGACCGGGGACTTGGTGTGGGGCTCAGGGCTGCAGCCATTGGAAACCATTCCCAGGAGGCATTCAGGAGTGTGTGGGGTGGTTTTGGTCTCACAGTGAAGTGGCAGCGACACCACAGGAGTTTAGGACCCGGGGACCAAGGATGCTACAATGCAGAGGATTGGTCTAGTAACAAAGTTGTTCCACCCCGAATGCCAACAGCAGTCCCTTGGGGAGAGTTCTCCCCTAATGTTTCTCCTTGATTCTCCCCTTGCTCTCTGTTTCCTGTTGGGTTCTCCCCCTCCCTTCCCCCCCTTTCTCCCCGCTGTGGAAAGAGGCTGCTCTTGCAGCTGCAGGCTGCCCCCAAATGCCCTGACCACCAACCTCACCTCCTAAAATGTTTATAAGCTGCCCCTGCCCTGTAGCACTTGGAAGCATTTTCTGCCCATCTGGCAGAAAGTGTGAAACCAATTCCTGGTTTATCAATCAGGGTTCTTGGGTTGCAAGCAACAGAAACCAGCTTGGGCCACCTGCAGTAAAAGAGAAACCGGGGTCAAGCAGCCCTGGGGCACCTCGAGGTGGGTGTTCAGGGCCAGCCCAGGGGTAGAGGAGCCAGTGGAGAGTAGCAGTGAAAAGCTCTGACTCTGGAGCTGGCCTCCTGGGCATGAATCCCAACCTCACTACTAATTCATAAGTTCCCCAACCTTTCTGTGCCTCAGTTTGTCAGCTGTAAGGTGGGGATAAGAATAGAAGGGTCGGGCTTCCCTGGTGGTGCAGTGGTTAAGAATCCGCCTGCCAATGCAGGGGACACGGGTTTGATCCCTGGTCTGGGAAGATCCCACATGCCGCGGAGCAGCTAAGCCCGTATGCCACAACTACTGAGCCTGCGTTCTAGAGTCCTCATGCCACAACTACTGAAGCCCATGCGCCTAGAGCGTGTGCTCCACAACAAGAGAAGCCACCGCAATGAGAAGCCCGTGCACCACATCGAAGAGTAGCCTCGCTCGCTGCAACTAGAGAAAGCCCACACGCAGCAACAAAGACCCAACACAACCAAAAATAAATTTAAAAAATAAAATAAAATTTCCATCCTGTTGGGAAGAAGTCTCTTGATTCTCCCCTCAGCTTTAAAAAAAAAAAAAAGCAGCTGATTGGCCTAAGCTTGTATTGTGTGGGTGGGCAGGGTCTCATGATTGACAGCCCTCTCCTCCCCAAGCTAGGAGGAAATGGGGAGGAACTGTTGTCCTAGGAAAAGTGGGCTGCTGTCACCTGAAGTTGGGGCACAGATAACAGGTAGGCCCAGACCCCAGGTGTCCTCCATGCTCAGTAATTTGACCCAATAAATGTTGTTACTTGCATGCTTTGTACCATGGCCGGTGCTAAGTACAGAGGACAGAGAAGGAACAATGATGTGCAAGATCTTTTCCTGACAGGTCTCAAAGTTCAGAGGGAAACAGCTGAAAAATGAGGGTCCTGGTTAAGACCAAGAGCTTAGAACAATGCCTGGCTCTTAGGAGGTCAGTATATATTTGTTGAATGAATAAACACAGAGAAATGCAAGAGGTTTGCAGGAGCACACAACCAATGAGTCTACCCTCCCTCTGTTCTCATCAGTTGTTTTAAAAGAAGCCCATGTTTGCACCTGCAGCCCCTCCAGGGCAGGGTGCAGACGGGTGTCTACCTGCATATCCTGGCACACTGTAGGCGTTTAATAAATGGGCACTGAGTGATCTCATGGGTGCACGGCCCTGCAGTCCGCCCAGTGTGATAGTCAGGGACAGACCCTGGGTTGGGAAGCTGTCTGCTTTCTCTGCTGAACAGGATGTGCAGACGTGGCTCCAGGATGCATCTTTGTGGAATGTGGTTGCTAATACAAATGAGCTTCCTCACGTCACAAGGCATCCATTATGTGGACAGTTGGATGACTGGCTGTGGGACTGGGAGGCTCTTGAGGGGAATTTCATAGCCGCAGTCGTGTTTCAGGCTTCCCTTCGGAGAAGGGCTTTTCCCCATGAATGACTCTTAATGAGAAAGATAATAATAGCCGGCACTTTCCAGGTGCCTGACACTGTGCAGAAGGCTTAACCCATGGAATCTCCCAACAGCCCATGAAGCCAATGCTAATATTATCCCCGTGTGCTGAGGCTCAGAGAGGGAAAATAACTTGCCTGTTGGGTTCACAGCAAGTGAGGAAAAGTTTGGGATTCTTATTCCAGAACGTGGGCTCTTAACCCCGTACACAGCCTCCTTTCTCATTTAAGTACTAACTTTATTTTATTTATTTATTTTTGGCTGCATCAGGTCTTAGTTGTGGCACGCAGGATCTTTCGTTGCGGCAGGCGGGCTCTTCATTGCAGCATGCAGGCTTCTCTCTAGCTGTGGCGCGTGGGCTCAGTAGTTGTGGCGTGTGGGCTTAGTTGCCCTGAGGCATGTGGGATCTTAGTTCCCCGACCAGGGATTGAAGCCCCGTCCTCTGCATTGGAAGGCAGATTCTTAACCACTGGATCACCAGCAAGTCCCAGTACTAACTTTAAGGCAATATTTCGTTAACTTGTATGTGGTACATTATTTAAGAATAAAAAAGTGAGCTTCCTTCCCATCTCTGAAGCCTCCATAAAATTAGCCATTGTGACCTAACTCCTTCCAGAAATTCTCTGTGTATATACAACAAACATAAACAAGGTAGCTGTTTACACCAAGGGCAGCAGTCTGCAGCCTATTGGCCATTCGGCCCACCTCCTGTTTTGTTTTGTATTGTTTTTATTTTTTTATTTTATATTGGAGCATAGTTGATTAGCAGTGTTGTGTTAGTTTCAGGTATAGCAAAGTGATTCAGTTATGCATATACATATATCCTTTTTCAAATTCTTTTCCCATTTAGGTTCTTACAGAATATTGAGCAGGGTTCCCTGTGCTATACAATAGGTGTTGTTGGTTATCTATTTCGAATACAGCAGTGTGTACATGTCAGTCCCAAACTCCCAATCTATTCCCACCCCCCCCACACCGCCCTCCACTGCCTGTTTTTGTACGGCCCAGGAGCTAAGAATGGTTTTTTACATTTTTAAATGGTTAAAAAAAAAATCAAAAGAATATTTTGTGACATGTAAAATTAGATGAACTTGGGGTTTCAGTGCCCATGAGTAAAGTCGTGTTGGAACACAGCCATGCTTATATTGCCAGGGCTGCTTTCACACTGCAGGGCAGAGTTGCGTACTTGAAACAGAACCGTGTGGTCCCCCCAGACTTAAAATATTTACTCTCTGGCCATTTACAGGAAAAGGTTTCTGATCCCTGCACGAGGCAGTGTGTCTTCGAGCTCTTTTCTTGTGCAGTAACTGTGTTCCCGTCCCCCTCACCCATTAATTTATTTCACGGAAACAGGCAAGCAGTGAGTGGGCTAAGCCCAGGTGTGTGGCTAGAGGTGGGTTGGATGGTGTGTCCACTCCCGCTCACTCTGAGCATTTCTCGGGCACCAGCTGCGTGGGAGGCCCCTGACTGGCAGCCCGAGCATGTCCAGGCTTGACCTCAGGAGTCCGCAGGCCACTGGGGGAGTCAGACATTATCAAGCAGTCCCACAGATGGATGTATTCTGATCTGCGGTCACAGACCACCTCTGACTCTCTGCCCATCGCTTCTGCCTGGTTTTTATCTGTGACACTTTTAAAAAAGTAGGTCATACGTCTGTATGCTTCAAAAGTCAATTCTGTGTGCATGCCTCTGTGTGTGAGTGCGCATGTGTAGATGTGCACACTGAGCAGCTCTCCTACCCCTTTCCCTGCCCACCTTGTTCTCCACCCCGTAAGTAATCATTTGTATTAGTCTCTTGCATATCCTTTTAAGGTTTCCTTATGCAAATACGAATGTCTATTTTTATCTTCCCCTCCTTTCTTATACAAAATGCACCCTACTCCATACCCTGTCCTGCACTTTGCTTTTTTTTTTTTTTTAACTTACCGGCACAACCTGAGATCTCTCGTTATCCAGCCCAGTGGCTAAACACTGAAGGATGGGTAGGAGTTAATTAAGGGAGAGGGAAAGATGTGTATCAGGGCAAGGGGGGCATGAGGAAGAGCATTCTAGGCCAGGAGAACAGTGTGTGTCGAGGTCCTGGGGAGTGTGGCTTCCCCCAGAGCAGAGAGGAGGCCTGTGAGACTACAGCAAGAGGGGAGGGGCCTACTCTAGCTGCAAGGGCCTGATGGTCAAGGGAGGGGCTGTGGCCTTGATTCTAGGAGCACCTGGGTGTGGGGTTCTGCTCTGTTTCCTTTGATGCCCTGCTTTTCTCTGGGGCCAAGTACACATGGCCTTTATCACACATGGCCAAGGAGAGGCCAAGAATGTCCTTGAGAACAGGTTACTGAGTGTGGTTAATAATGAAAGAAAATGTCTCCTGCCAGCTGTTTCCAGGAGGCGTGATCTGGTGTCTAGGGGTTTACAGTCCTGTACCTCCGACCTCCATGGTCCTTAACAGTCAATCATGTGACAGAGGTCAAGTCCAATCACCTCTCAGCTTTTCAGTGGACATGGTCATGGTGTGTTTGGAGGGTAACACACACTGGGCTTGGTTCTAAGGTTGCCACATAGTAGTGGCTCAGTATGTGGCAGTGATAGCTTCGATTATTTTTACAGGGCTGCCTCAGGCTCAAACTTCGTTAGTGTAGCTCACAGTGAAGACTTTTGATTGGGAAGCCTGGTCACCTGGGTTCTAGTAGTCCCTCTACATTTACTGTCTATGTTGGGCAGGTTACTTAAACTCTTTGTACTTGATTTTGGTCATCTGTAAATGAAGGTGGTAATACCTGCTTTTTGGTCCTGTGCTAAGGATGAAATGAGGTAACATTTGTATTGCACTTAAAATAGTGCACAGCAAGTAGTGACATCAGGGGATGCCAGCTATTATTATCACATTACTGTACACCCTCTGCTTTCCATCCGGAGGTCTGTCCACTGTATACTCAGGGGAACTTGATGTCAGTGATGGCAGTACCACCCCCATTTCAGGAGAGCAGTTCCCTTCATTTGCAGTAACATCTTTTCCAAAGAACATCTGCAGATACCTGGAGAAAAGGAATGTCCGTTTAGTCAGGAATGATAATTCCACCAGACTTCCCTTTATGTTATTGGCCATATAAAGTCACGTGACCACTCTTAACTGCAAGGAGGGCTGGGAAATAGTTTCCTAATTGTCTCTCCCAGTAGAATACAAATAACATAATCACAGACATGCTCAGTGAATATTTGCAAGCATATAAACTCATTTACCAATCTAGCCATCATGAGGCATCCCAGCATTTTACACGTGTCCGTGTTGTGGTCAGTTTGCAGAAAGTGACCCGTGGAATGTGGCAAAACAGCTGGCCCCCAATCTAAAGTGCTGGAAGGAAGCTTGTGAGGGACACAGTTTTAAAGCCTCCTGAGTTGTATCTATCTAATCAGGGAAATAATTATACCTCCTAGACCAAAGTCGAGGGGTAGGCTCTGGGAACTGGGCCCAGAGCAGCCAGAGAAAGGCTGCAGAACCGGTTTCTTAAATTATGATTGCCAAGGGGGGAAAGCGGGGGAGGGACAAATTGGGAGATTGGGATTGACGTATACAGGCTACTGTATATAAAATAGATAACTAATAAGGACCTACTATATAGCACAGGGAACCCTAAATACTCTGAATTTGAAAGAATCTAAAAAAGACTGATATATGTATAACTGATTCACTTTGCTGTACAGCAGAAACTAACACAACATTGTAAATCAACTATACTCCAATTAAAAACAAAAACAAAAACTGGTTTCTTGGGGCAGGTCTGTTTACCTGCTTGTCTGATTCCTAGTGAACAATCCCATTGGCTCCCAGAGGCCTCCCAGATCGGCTCCTCCCTTGGGCTGGACCTCTCTTTGCAGATGACTAAGCCCCCTGGGGCCACGGAGTGCCTACTGTGTGTCTGGTGCTGTCCGAAGTGCTGGAGATAAAATAATAGGTAACATTTACTGGGTGCTCACCGTATGCCAGGCATTGCAGGTGCTTAACTCATTTAATCTTCTCAGTAGCCCCATGAGGTGGGTCTTGTGTTAGGCCCATTACAGATGTGTAAAAAATAAAGTTTGTTTGTTTGTTTTTTCCTTTATTAAAGTATAGTTGATTTATGATATTGTGTTAGTTTCAGGTATACAGCAAAGTGATTCAGTTATTTCAGATTCTTTTCCCTTATAGATTATTACAAGATATTGAGTATAGTTTTCTGTGCTATACAGTGGGTCCTTGTTTGTTATCTGTTTTATGTATAGTAGTATGTATATGTTAATCCCAAACTCCTAATTTATCTCTGCCTCCCGTTTCCCCCTTAGGTAACCATACATTTGTTTTCTATGTCTGTGAGTCTATTTCTGTTTTATAAATAAGTTCATTCCTATCATTTTTTTAAGATTAAGTTTGGGGTTTTTTAATTGAGGTATAGTTGATATAACATTACATTAGTTTCAGATGTACAATGTAGTGATTTGATACTTGTATATATTGCAAAATGATCCTCAAGTCTTTATTTAAAAACCCTTATTTTACATAATGCTCAATGTTTTAAAATTATATTTGTTATCTCACAATAACATCAGCCTTTTCAATGATGGCTTATTTTGTTAGATTGATTTTTTTAAAAATAAACTTTTAATTTAAAAAATTAATTAAATTTTGGCTGCGCTGGGTCTTTGTTGCTTCATGAGGGCTTTCTCTAGTTGCGGCGAGCAGGGGCTACTCTTCGTTGCAGTGCATGGGCTTCTCATTGCGATGGCTTCTCTTGTTGCAGAGCATGGGCTCTAGGCACGTGGGCTTCAGTAGCTGTGGCACATGGGCTCAGTAGTTGTGGTGCATGGGCTTAATTGCTCCGCAGCATGTGGGATCTTCCTGAGCCAGGGTTCAAACCCGTGTCCCCTGCATTGGCAGGTAGATTCTTAACCACTGTGCCTCCAGGGAAGCCCCTCTCCTATTTTATCTTCTAAGAGTTTCATAGTTTTTCATTTTACATTTAGGTCTGTGACCCATTTTGAGTTTACTTTTGTGAAAGGTGTAAGCTCTGTGTCTAGATTTTTTTTTTTTTGCATGTGGATGTCCAACTATTCTAACACCATTTGTTGAAAAGATTATCTTTGCTCCATTGTATTGCCTTTGGTCCTTTATCAAAGATCAGTTGACTGTATTTATGTGCATCTATTTCTGGGCTTTCCATTCTGTTCTGTTAATCTATTTATCTATTCTTCAGCCAATACCACACTGTCTTGACTATTGTAGCTTTGTAGGGAGTCTTGAAGTCAGTTAGTGTCAGTCTTCCCACTTTGTTCTTCTCCTTCAGTATTGTGTTGGCTCTCCTGGGTCTTTTGCCTCTCCATATAAACTTTTGAATCAGTTTGTCAATATCCATAAAATAATTTGCTGAGATTATGTAGAATCTATAAATCAAGCTAGGAAGGACTGATATCTTGACCATATTGAAGCTTACTGTTTATGAACATGGAATATCTCTCTCCTTATTTAGTTCTTTGATATCTTTCATCAGAATTTTGTAGTTTTCCTCATATAGTGTTCTTTTTTTTAAAAAAATACATTTATTTATTTATTTTTGGCTGCATTGGGTCTTCGTTGCTTCACGTGGGGTTTCTCTAGTTGCGGCGAGCAGGGGCTAATCTTGGTTGCGGTGTGTGGGCTTCTCGTTGCGGTGGCTTCTCTTGTTGCAGAGCATGGGCTCTAGGCACGTGGACTTCAGTAGTTGTGGCACACGGGCTTAGTAGTTGTGTCTCACGGGCTCTAGAGCGCAGGCTCAGTAGTTGTGGCGCACAGGCTTAGTTGCTCCGCAGCATGTGGGATCTTCCTGGACCAGAGCTCGAACCTGTGTCGCCTGCATTGGCAGGCGGATTCTTAACCACTGTGCCACCAGGGAAGCCCTCATATAGCACTCTTATATGTATTTTATTGTATCTTTACCTAAGTATTTCATTTTGGGTGGTGCTAATGTAAATGATAATTGTGCTTTTTTTGTTTGTTCTTTTGGTGCTTTGGGTCTTCGTTGCTGCATGCAGGCTTTCTCTAGTTGTGGTGAGCGGGGGCTACTCTTCATTTTGGTGCATGGGCTTCTCGTGGCAGTGGCTTCTCTTGTTGGGGAGCACGGGCTCTAGGCATGCGGGCTTCAGTAGTTGTGACACACAGGCTCAGTAGTTGTGGCTCATGAGCTCTAGAGTACAATCTCGGTAGTTGTGGCACACGGGCTTAGTTGCTCCGCGGCATGTGGGATCTTCCCGGACCGGGTGTCGAACCAGTGTCCCCTGCATTGGCGGGAGGACCACTGCACCACCAGGGAAGTCCCGATAATTGTCTTTTTAATTTCAGATTCCACTTGTCAGTTGCTGGTATATAGGAAAGTGATTGACTTTTTTATATTAACTTTATATCCTGCAACCTTGCTATAATCACTTCCAGGAGGTCATTTTTTCCCGCCTCAATTCTTTAGGATTTTTGACATATGATCATGTCATCTGCAAACAAAGGCAGTTTTGCTTCTTCCTTCCTAATCTGTATTTTTAAAATTTCCTTTTCTTGTCTTATTACATTAGCTAGGACTGCCAATACAATGTTGAAAAGCAGTGGTGAGAAGGGACATCCTTGTCTTGTTCCTGATCTTAGTGGCAAAGCTTTGAGTTTCTCACTATTAAGTATGATGTTATGAAATTGACTTTTCTCTCATTTGTCCCCCTAAGCCAAACATTTGGAGGGTGGGGGTGTTGCATCTACTTCCCTTAGCCCAATCCTGACCATGTAATCGGTTTTAAAAACATGTCAATGAATGAGTAAATAAATGACTCTAGTGGTACAACGAACAGCTAAACAGAACTTACTTGCAATATTTTCTGGGCAGATGTCAAATCAGAGTTAGATAGGCAGTGGAGGGTAGTGATTGTCAATAGAGTTTGGAGCCATGGGCTGGTGTTCAAATCTGTAGTTGTGAGGTTTAAATAAATTGGAATTTTAAAGTGTCTGGAAAACAGGCACATGTGTGAGAGTTATCTACTGCTGTTAGGTGTTATGTGGTAGTTTTGACTGTGAAAAATAGTTGAGTCTTAGCTTCAGGTGTGTAGAGAGACAAGCTCAATTCCAGGGGAGATGAAGTTCAACTCATGAGCCTGAGAACAAGTGATTTCAGCCAAAAATGGCTGCTTGGCACTGATGTGGAATTGTAAATCCAGCCCTGATCAACATGTTTGCTTAGTACAGGTATGATCAGAGTTGGAATTTTTGGAGTTGTGTTCTTTGTGGGAGAAGTTGGGAGAAAGACACAGCCTGGCTGAATCTCCTGAGAACAGTGAGTCACTTTCCCAGATGCCCTGTCGTTCCAGTCTTAGGGAGCACTGCCATACACCCTGTGCAGCATGGGGCAGGGCAGTGGGTAAGGGCTCTGCACTGTATTCAGTCCTTGATAAAGTGTGACCTTGGGCAAGTGACATAGCCTTTCCAAGCTTCGGTGTCCGTCTCTGCAAAACAACGAGAAAAACAAGATACTACATCTCAAGCCTATTAGTGAACTTTGAACTAGTAAAGCACCTTGCACAGTTTCTGACACGTAGTAAGTACACATTAAATGTTAGCCGCAATACTGTTATTATAATTGTAATTGTTACTATCATGCTTTAAATTGCTGTGGAACATGGCTGGTCTGCTATTCCACAAATATCTCCTATGCAGGCCACTCTGTAACAAACCAGAGTGTCGTAGTCTTGGTGAACCCGCAAGAAGATAATAGTTATTTATTTCATTAACCTGAATAGAAATAAAGATTCATGTATTCATTCAACAAATATATATATACACACACACACACATATGTATGTATGTGTGTGTGTGTGTATATATATATGTGTATATATATATATATATATATATGCCTTCTACTCCACGCCAAGCACTGTTGTAAGGTTGTAAGCCCCAAGTACACAGTGGACAAGACAGGCCCAGTCCCTGCCCTCCTGGAGTGCAAGGTCCGGTTGGGGAGGCAGACTAGAAATAAACAGTGTATATCGGAGGTGATTGGTAGTGCTAAACTAAACTGAAGCAGGATACTGAGATGTGAGCGGTGGTAGGAGGGCTACCTTGGCTAGTGGGGTCAGGAAGATGTCATTTGATCTGAGACTTGAAGGATAAAAAGGTGCCAGCCATGCAAAGAGGTGAAGAAAGAAGGTGCCTGGCAGAGAGAACAGCAAGTGCAAAGGCCCTGAGGTGGGAATGAGCTTGGCAAGTTGTAGGAAAAGAAAGGAGGCTGTCCTGGCTTCAGTTAGGTGAACAAGGGTGAGAATGTGTGGGAGGGATTTGTGGGCCCTGAGTTTCCTCCCTGAAGCCTGTGCTTTCTTCCATCCCTGGGAGTGTTTAAAGAGAAGGGCTGTGGAGGGCTGACTTCAGCACCTAGAAGGAGGCATGCGGGGACCAGAGGCCTGGTCCCTGCCTCACTCTTACCGACTTTCTCAAAGCCCTAACCCAGGGATTTCAGGCCATGAGGAAGAGACCCTTTGCCCCACGGCTGAGTTCTCCGACTTCCCAGCCAAGAATGCGGTTTGCATATTTTTTTGTCTCAAAGGTGGCCTAGCCGTGCTGTTGTGCACAGGAAAGTCTCAGTGCTGTGTGCCGGAAGCCCACTTTCTTCTTCCGCAAAGGAGGACAGCTGAAAGCTAGCTGCCCTGGAGAAGTGCCAGGAAGCAACCTGGCCACACCGAGCCTGCTTCTTGGGGATGTGGGGGATTCTTCGTACTGAAGGTGAGGAAGGTATTAAAGCCCCAGGTCTTGGTGGGAGAGACCAGAGCAGCAGGGAGGAGCCTAGACTCTGGGATTCCACTCTGGCTTCACCACCTACCAGCTGTGTGACCTTTGGGCAAGGAGCTCACCTGTGCCTTGCCTTAGCTTTCTCATCTGTAGAATAGGGAAAATAGCTCCTATGCTTAGAAACGTGCACACAGGAAGTGCTGGCTATCATTATCATTACCTTCCGGTTTGAAATCACAGTGAGATAAGTTCCTCTTTCTTCTAGTTTCTTGTGAACAGTTAAGACGCTTGGATTTACTCCTGTTTCTCCACATAGGCCTAATTCTTGCCCAGGAGCTTGGCGTCTGGCAGACAGCCAGGCTCTGGGTGCCAAAAGCACCGCTGCTTCTGGGGGACAGGTTATTCAATGCCAGGAAGCTGAGAGTTGATAGGGTGTTTGTCACCAGGGGTCAGAGGTTGTGTGGCGCCTCTACATGGTGACTGCTCCTACCTGCCAGGGAGAAAAGACTGCTTCCTCCAGGGCAGCGCTTCTGTGCTTCTCAACCCTGAGACTGAATTGTTATTGAATTGGGAGGGTGGAGCTGGACTATTAAAACCTAACCCGCTCCCCCCAAAAAAAAACTTCCCCAGGCCTTCCCCCGCCCCCCACCATGTGAAGGGCCTGAGGCTCAAGCAGGGAGAATCTTTTCAGTGCTCCCTAAGGTGCCACCAGGATTTCCAATCACTGAATGTACCTGGGAATCTTGTTAAAATGCAGATTCCGATTCAGCAGGTCTGGGGAGGGGCGAGTGTCTGCATTTCTAAGGCGCTCCCAGGTGTTATTGATGCCGCTGCTCCCTGGACCACAACTCTGAGGTTCAAGAGTCTAGAAGTTGGCGTCACAGCCTGCAGAATCTCAGACCCCCACACAGAATCCCAGTCTGCATTTTTACCGACTCCCCTGGTGATTCAACCTTCTTTACAGTTTGAGAGCCTAGACCCAGGGTTGCTCAGCTTCGACACTGTCGACCGTTGAGGGCAGATCATTCTTTGTTGTGGGGCTGTCCTGTGCATCGTGGAACAGTTAGCAGCATCCCTGGCCACTACCCATGAGACGCCAGTAGCAACCCCCCACCGCCAGCCATGATATTCAAAAATGCAACTGTCCCTGGGGTAGGGGTGGCGAAATTGCCCTCAGAAGCAAACCAGTGGCCTAAAGCCCTCAAGCTTAGCCATGCCTGGGAATCTCTGGGCCAGGTGGGCACACAGGTGTGTGTCCAGGCCCCGCAGCAGAGGTCATGGCTGCTTTAGTTCTGGGTGGGGTCAGAATTCGTACGAAGAATAAACACACAAACCTCCAAGCAAGCCAAATAATTATAAGTGGACCATAATTACTGCTGTCTCACAGCTGGTCAGCAGGAGCCAAGAGCCCTACCCCAACTCTAGGCGACTGTGCCCTTTGCCACCAGCAGGCCAGTGGGCTCCTTTGAGAGAATCTGCTTTTTTAAAAAATATGTAGCTGGTGGGTAATCACAGCGTCTTAGAGGCCGGGTGGAAATCTCTGCCCTCGCAGTGGGTGTGAATGTGCTTAACTGGGCCACTCTTAACTACAGTAGCAAACACTTATGTAGCTCTTAGCACCAGGCCCTACTCTAAGTGTTTTTTTTTTTTTTTTTTGCGTTACGCGGGCCTCTCACTGTCGTGGCCTCTCCCGCTGCGGAGCACAGGCTCCGGACGCGCAGGCTCAGCGGCCATGGCTCACGGGCCCAGCCGCTCCGCGGCATGTGGGATCCTCCCAGACCAGGGCACAAACCCGCGTCCCCTGCGTCGGCAGGCGGACTCCCAACCACTGCGCCACCAGGGAAGCCCCCTAAGTGTTTTTAAATCCCCACAACAACCCATGACATTGGTACCATTATTATCCCCTTTTTCCAGATGAGGAACTAAGACACAGAGAGGGGAGATAACTTGTCTGAGGTCCCACAGCTGGTAAGTGGCAAAGTTGGGATTTGTACCCAGGCCATCTGGTTTCAGAGTCTTTGCTCTTAAGCACCCTGTGGACATATCGGGAGGTTGGACAGGACTGAGATTGCTCACTGCTTGATCTCTCTGGGGATGTGAGAAAGGCCCTGCCAGTGCAGCAAGGAGCAGTCCCAATTCCAGACCTTCAGGGAAGAAACAGCTCCCCACGTCCCCAGAACAAAGGCCGTGGAGTACACCTGAAAGTAGCACAACATTGTTAATCAACTATACTCCAATATAAAATAAAAATTAAAAAAAAAGAAAATTAATAGGAAAAAGTCAGGCAAGATTATTCATTAAAAAAGAGAGAAGGCTTAAAGAAAATTAAAAAGCAAAAAAGAACACAAGTATAGATGCTGCAGAGATTAAACATATATTGTGAATAACTTTATGCCAATCAAGCTCAGAATTCACAGGAAACAGATCCACTCCTAGAGAGAGAAAACTTACCCAAAATTACTCTGTAGAAATAACAAACTGAACAGTACTAAAATAATTAACAAAAATTAGACACTGATGGTTGTACAACATTGTGAATGTGGTTAATGCCACTGAATTGTATGTTTAAAAGTCATTACATTGCAAATTATATGTTATATATATTTTACTACAATTTAAAAAAATAAAACCCTCAGTCTAGAAGACAACAACAACAACAACAAAGGCCGTGGAGAAAACTTAAGGGCAGGGCTGGGGAGAGAGCATTGTCACTGGCCAGTCATCTTCATCCTGGAAAGCCCTAGCCTGGCTGCTGGGCCCCACCTGCACCTGAGTTCAGTGGGCTCATTACTGAGAAGGGGGAACAGCGCAGAGCAGCAGTTACCAGGCGGTGTGCAGCTGCCGAGCTGTATCCTGCCCTCGGAATTGACCAGGGCTCCCTGGCACTGTGATGCCCTGTAGCAGAGATGACAGTCCACCGTGATTTCTTGGAATTAGAGACCGATTTCTCTTAGGGGGCTTGCTGGAAACAGGGTGGAGATTTGGGACGTTTGGAATTTGGGTGTGAGGCTGCAGAGGCTTTCAGCTAATGGCTTTGGAGTCACACTGTAGGCACTAGGCTCTTTGTTTTTATTTATTTTTATTTTATTATTATTTTTTTTTAATTATTATTTTGCGGTACGCGGGCCTCTCACTGCTGTGGCCTCTCCCGTTGCGGAGCACAGGCTCCGGATGCGCAGGCTCAGCGGCCATGGCTCACGGGCCCAGCCGTTCCGCGGCACGTGGGATCTTCCCGGACCAGGGGCACGAACCCATGTCCCCTGCATCGGCAGGCGGACTCTCAACCACTGCACCACCAGGGAAGCCCTATTTTTAAAATATTTCTTTATTTCCTTATTTCTTTGGCTGTGCCACGTCTTAGTTGCAGCTTCAGCCTCTATGGAGCCACATTTGTTCATCCTAAAACAAGGATTATGCTAGTCCCTACTTCATAATGATGCTGTGAGCATTCGGTGAGCCAGAACCTGTGAGGCAGTTAGCACAGGGCCTGGTGCTCATAGCCCCACAAGCATTAGCTATCATGATTTAATTATCAATCAAGAATGGGCCTGAGGCCTAGCAACCAGGGGAGGAGAAAACCTTGCACAGAATAATGTTATGAATATGCCGGTTTTAGAAAACTCCACTTTGGTCAGCCAGCTTCCCTTTAGGCACAAGAGACAGTGACATGAGGCTCTGTCTGGTTGTGTCAGGGACTCTTTTCCTCCTTTGAGAGGAGAGTTGGCCTCTTGGGGCTGAATAACTTGAGCTAAAAGGGGACGTGAGGAAGCCGGGGAGTGGAGGTGCACCAGGGCCTCAGGCCCGAGTTCCACTCCGGTTCCCTTATGTGCTGGCTGCGTGGGCAGTTATGCAGGGCGAGGGTGAGCGTGGGGATTGGCCAGCCTGGATTCCAGCTCCTAGCTGCATGACTTTAGGCAAATTCCTCAATGTCAGTGTTCAGTCGGCACAGAGCTTGGTCAGCGCTGGCTGTTCTGGGGGCAGCAGGGTAGTGAGGAGGTTAGGAGGGTGGGCCCCTGGGTTAGTCACCTGGATTCAACCCCGGCTGTGTCACATCCACACTGGGGGACCTTGAGCAAGTGACTTAATCCCTTCTGAACCTCAGTTTCCTCATCTGTGAACTGAGGGTGATACTGCTTTACATGGGGCCATGTGAGGATCATGCGTTTTTCTATATAAAGTCCTTAAAGCAGTACGTAGCGCAGGGAAAGTCTTTAGTGCACATTGGCTATTATTATTATTATTATTAAAAACCCATCCTGGAAGACAATGTAAGTGAAAAGTGTGAACCATGGATCTATTCCAGGGGGACAGAGCCCGAATGAGGGAGTTTGGGAGAGATCTCAGCCTCCAGAGGGGTTGTTTACAGCTAGCATTGGAGCTTTTGTGTTTCTAGAATGTAAGTGAAAGAATGTGCAAAGGAAAGGGGAGCGGGGTAGGAGCTGCTGACTAGCAATGATGTCCTATTGCCGTAGGGACAGGTTTCCCAAAGTCAGATCATTCCACTAGATAATTTGAGGTGGTGGTATGAATAAACACCTTACACATTTTAATAGCTGTACTTTTATTTTCATGTGTAACAGGAAAAGAATTTCAATAGCTCGTCAAACCCAGTATCCCATGGCTGTTTCTGCTTTGGGTGAGGCTAACGATGGTATGCAAGCCAAAATAAAAGTGAGTGCAGTTAAAGAAAAATGCAAAGTAAGTCATATTACAGGTGGTCTGAGGATATGGCAAAAATGGTGTCAGTGCGTACAGACTCTTTTAACCTTGTTTTTCAGCCTTGGAAAGCCTGAGCCTCCCTCGGGAGGCTGCTGAGCTTTTAGACCCCCTTTGCCTCTCTTCTCCTTGGCTGTCTCATGCCACTGAAGGAGGGGTTGTAGCTGCCTCAGCGTAGGGCAGCAGCCCTGGTGACTGTAGTTCCCTCCGTCAGAGGCAGCAGGACGGGTGCTGAAATGTACCAGGTGTCTGCAGCTGGCACCTGCTCTCTCTGCCATGGGATGTGGAAGCTGTGGTATGGCCTCGAGCAGCTTATTGTGATAATGGTAATGATCTTTAACCAACATCGAGTGAGCGCCAACAAGCACTCATACTAAGCACTTTACACGCATGATGGCGTTGAAACCCCGCTCTGTGAGGTGATATGTCAGTGAGGACACGTGGGGCTGCAAGAAACAAGATGCCTGGTGAATCTTGGCTGAGCGGTAGAGACGAGTGATTCTCTCATTGCAAAGTGTGGTTGGCTCCACAGTGGGTACAGAGGTTCAGTGACACCTCCGAGAACTGGGTGCTTTCTCTCCTTCTGTTTCACAGCCCTCTGTGTACATGTGTTTCATCCTGACGTTGCATGGTCATGGGATGGCCACCCCAGCCCTATGATCACATCCTTATGCACAGTATCCCAAGTAGGGAGAAGAGGCAGGGGGAAAGGCTTTCTCTTCTTGTGCCTTTCCTCTCTAAAGGGAATATGTGCCCATAGACACCCCTAACCCCAGCAGACGTCTCTGTCTCTCATTGGTTGTAAAGGAGTCACTGGCTGCCCCTAGCTGCAAGGGAGGCTGGGAGAGTGGATGCCTGTATGGTGGGAGGAAGCACAAGAAGTGGGAGTTGGGAATGGCCATAAGCTATACCACCAACTGTCTGCTGCGGGTGTGCTCTCTTACTACCCCCTCGGAGGATGAGAAAAATCAAGGATGAGAGGTGAGAAGATGACTTCCTTGCCCAGGATCTCATAGAGCTTGTGGTGGCAGAGCAGGATTTGAACCCACGTCTTTCCTTCTGCGGAGCCTGCGGTCTTAACCTCTGTACGGTACTGCCTTGCCGGCAGGGGACACCCAGATGGTTGTAATGCAGGGTGTTGAGTGGTGAACCCCAGGTGCTGGGAGAACTCAGAGGAAAGAAATTCTGCTTGGGTATGGTCAGGGAGAGCGAGCTGTAAAGAGAGAAGAGTGTGTAGAGAATCATGGCCAGTGATTGGGCTGGCCTTTGAAAGGTGCATTGGGGTTCTGCCAGGTGCATAGGGATAATGGCATGAGGAGGGTGGGCCCCAGGCAGAGGGTACAGCATAAACAAAAGTGGGGGGATGGGACAGTGCATGCTGGGTGGGTTAATCAAGGCTCTTTTGATTGTGAGATGAATTTGTCTTCTGTCACTGGGAAGTCTGGAGGGCGGAGCTTCACACCTAGCCGGATAAGGGGGCTCTGTCGCTTTTCCTTGCTCTGCTTGGCTTCACTGTACAGACTGTCTGGGTTCAGGTGAAAATTCTCCTGCTTTATCAACCCAGTGAAAAGAGGCTTTCTTGTCCTCAGGTTCTTTAAATCTGCTCTGACAAAAATACCATAGACTAGGTAACTTACAAACAATAGAAATTTCTTTTTTCACAATTCTAGAGCCTGCGAAGTCCAAGGTCAAGGCGCTGCAGATTCGGTGTCTGGTGAGGATCCACCTCCTGGTTCACAGATGACCATCTTTTTGCCATGTCCTCACATGGAAGAAGGGGCAAGCGAACTCCCTGGGACCTCCTTTATAAGGATGCTGATCCCATTCATGAGGGCTGTGCCCTCCAGGCCTAATTACTTCCCAAGGGCCCCACCTCTGAATACCATCACATTGGAGATTAGGTTTCAACATATGAATTTGGTGGTGGGGGGGGCACAGAACATGCAGTTTGTAGCAGTAGGTCATGTGCCTATCTCTGAAGGTGGTGTCTAAAGCAGGGTTGAAGGATGAGCAGTGCGCCACAGCCTTGCCAGGATAGAGGAGTGTGACCTTCAGCCGCCGTACTCAGTTTCCTCATCTGAAAAATGGGACTAATATAATTATCCCTACCTCATACGTAGGGTCTGCGGTAGATTCCACATAGAGAGTGTTCACCAGTGCAGGTAGGAAGTGTTCTGTGGAACCTAGAGCAGTGGCCTCCCAAGTGTAAGGCCCTGAATGCTACCTTGCCGGGACCCGGCGTTGTCATTTAAACCTTGCTTGCTTGCATACGACTATCAGCTCTGGCACGTAAGAGCTGTGCAACCCTGAGCAGATGACTTTGCCTCTCTGTACCTCAATTTCCACATCTGTACCAGGGAGAAAAATGCTTAGGACACTGCCAGGCACATGGTAGACATCAGTAATTTTTTTTTTTTCTTTTTTTTGGTCTTTTGGTTTGGCCACACTGCGTGGCATGTGGGATCTTAGTTCCCCAATCAGGGATCAAACCCACTCCCCCTGCAGTGGAAGCACAGAGTCTTAACCACTGGACTGCCAGGGAAGTCCCAGTAAATATTTTTTTTTTGATGAGTACATGAATAGAAGAGCTGAGTCAGAAGATACATGCAGGTTGTTAAACCTTTTTGGATCCGTATTGCCAAGAGGTCCTGCAGAAAGGCATTACTCCATCATAGAAGCTGAGATGACCCATTTCCCTACTCCTTAGTCAACACTAGGTCTTACCTTCTAGGAAAAAATTCATTGTTATTTTGGTCAGTAAAGAAACCAGCTTAATATTGTGGACACATAAGAACGTATCTGTATATTTCAGACCTGCAAACTGAAACATGTAAAGGTGAGATGACGTAATGTCTGGGATTTACTTTTCTAAAAAAATATTTATTTGTTTGTTTGTTTATTTGTTTAGCTGCGACACACGGAATCTTCGTTGCCGTTGCCGCGTGCGAGATCTTTGTTGCAGCATGTGGAATCTTTTAGTTGCTTCATGTGGGCTTTTAGTTGTGGCATGCATGCGGGGTCCAGTTCCACGACTGGGGATGGAACCCAGGCCCCCTGCATTGGCAGTGAGGAGTCTTAACCACTGGACCACCAGGGAAGTCCCTAGGGTTTACTTTAAAGTACTTCAGGCGGAAGAAGAAGGGAAGAAAAGGAATGGATAGGGAGTAGATGAAGCTAATAGGGCAGACTTTTTGATAACTACTGAATCTTCATTTGAGTACATTGGGAGTTCATTGTACCTTTCTCTCTCTACTTTTTTAGAATGTTGACAAAATTGAGAAAACCAGCACCCCCAACACACACACACATACACACACACACACACACACACACACACACACACACACACAGAAAGCCTGAAGATTGGACAGTTGTGAAACATTACTGAGCCCCCGCTGTACACAGGCATTGAGAAGTACCCCGGGGCCCAGGTGGGTGTTGGAAAAATGACAGCCTTATAGCCCTCTGTTACCCCAGCCTTTCTCTGCATGGATCCCCTTTGAGGGGAGATCCTTTTGGCTCAGCACCTGGAAGGATAGTAGCTCTCAGACCCCAAGGCGCAACTTCTCATCTCCTTCCCTGATCCAGGCATTCAGGGACCTTTTCCTGAAATGGAGGTTTTCCCTTCCTAGCCTGGAGGGAAGACAAACTCTCTAGTGATTACCTCCTGGGAAAACCCCTCTTGGTTGTGCATCTGGTTTTGACTTGGGGTAAAGGGAGTCAGGAGCTGCTTTTCTCCAAAGATCTATGTGATGTTGGCAAAAACATAACTGGCTGATCCTCCACAGTGACTAAATATTGACTCTAACCCTACTAAGCCTCTGAACATGCAAGAGCAGTCCTTGCCCATCCCTGTCAAATAGCTGTGGTCCCTAGCCCTTTCTCCAGATTCACATGTAAATAGGTGGTAGGCTGTGAGTTTTCCAGGCTGTTCTCTATCCCATTGCGAGGTGAAGTTAGGGTGGGGCTTTCACAACCCATCTGGCACTGGGTGGGGTCTCAGTCAGTGGAGGGTGATCCACCCAGTAACTGACCCCTGGTCCCCTCCAGAAAGGTCATCTTTTAAGAATGTTACTTAGGCAGCTCAGCAGAGACCCACGTGTGCATGTGGTCAGCTGTAGCTTCCGGCTGTCTCACTTCTGCTGAATTTCAGCAATTTCTTATTTCCTTTGGGAAACAAAATGAGTCTGGAGAGAAGTATGAATAATCATGATGACAAACTTGGCAATAGGGACGTTGGGAACCTTGCCCTGAAGCTCATAGTCGGTGTCATTGTTACCAGGTTCTTGAGCAGTTGGACCAGGGGAAAGAGGGCACCTGGGGCCAGATGGCCTGGGTTCAAATCCCAGCACCACCACTTAACGGCCATGTGACCTCGGGAAAGTCGCTTAACCTCTCTGCCTCAGTTTCCTCATCTATAAAATGATAATAGTACCTGCCTTATAGGACTGTAAAGGTTAAATTAAATACTCTGTAAAATGTTTAAAATGGCATCTTCTAAAGTAGTTGCTCAGTTAATAGTGGTGGTGGCGATTATTGTATCCTACTGCTACGGTCATGCAGAGTTAGGATTGAGAACCACTGGTCTGTAATAGTGGTTCAGATGGAAACAGAAGTTGGAGGATCAGCAGAGGGGAGCATTCTTCCTTCCCGAGTCTGTAGTTTGGGGAAATAGACTTAATTTCGCCATTTAAAAATATTTTTCATTTGATGTTTAAAATCTAGAAAAGAACAGGTGAAAGACTTAAAGGGGAAAAATCTCTTCACTTCTCTGTACATGTACCACACACACCAGAAAAAAAAGACCAGGAGGAAATGAGCTAACGTCTTTACAGTGGTCGTTATTTGGTGGGGAGATTATGCATAACTTCATAGTCTTCTTTGCACATTTATTTTCCAAGTTTTTTGTATGTATATGTAAGCATATACCACTTTCATAAGCAAGAAGAATATTTAAAAAGGTAAGGAATCATGTGAGCTCTGGCTTTTGGGGAAGTTGGGTGGAATTCTCCCAGAATGGAGCTGTCTGTTTAATGTTTTTTTGTTTGTTTGTTTTGCGGTATGCGGGCCTCTCACTGTTGTGGCCTCTCCTGTTGCGGAGCACAGGCTCTGGACGCGCAGGCCCAGCGGCCATGGCCCACATGCCCAGCTGCTCCGCGGCATGTGGGATCCTCCCGGACCGGCGCACGAACCCGTGTCCCCTGCATCGGCAGGCGGACTCTCAACCACTGCGCCACCAGGGAAGCCCCTGTTTAATGTTTGAGAAGCTTGTGTTCTAGCCTTCCTTGACGAGATGTCCTCCGGCCCTAGAAAATTTCTACTCAGAAAATTCTTGATATCAAAGCTAGTTCCTCAACATCCATCCCTCCAGCTGCCCAGCCTTGCTGTAGGTATTCACGCTGTCTCCCATTCTTCTCTTGAGATTAAAGAACTCCAGTTTTTTTGTGCCTCTGACCTTGAGGAGGAGGCTTATTTTTTAAACAGGCCTGACAGTAGTAAGTACCTCATGCATGAGGTGTCGTGCATCTCAGCTCACTACCCTGTGGATACAGGTGCTTGCCTGTTAGCTGAAGTTATGAATCGCTATAAAATTGGAAACAAAGCAGTTGATTTATTTATTCGCTGAACATTGAATTGGTACCTAGTTGAAGACTAGGTACCAGTGAGCAAGGCAGACACAGTCTGCCCCATCACAGAGGGGGAGGACGCAAGAAACACTTGGCTACACTGCTAAGCCCCAGGTTCGGAACATTCAGAAGAAGGATAAGACTTTTTGAGCCATAGAACAGAGGCTTCCCAGAGGCTCTCCAAGTAAGTAAAGTTTAAGTAACATATTCCGGATGCAAATGGAAAAAATGGACTTGGTGTACATCTCTAGATAAGCTCGCTTCCGAATGTTTCCAGCTGTGGGCAGGGATCTCCAGATGGGCGTTGCTATGGAAGCATCTTCCAGTTCTCACTTCCTGACTGAGTTTATTTCCGACTTTCCTGTGCCCATGCCAGTTCCCAGCTGTAGATACAGACGTGGCAGGGTCCAGTCTTCCTGCTGCCTCATAGCTGTGCGGACAACGGATGTGGCTGGAAGCCAGCCAGGAGCCTCCTCCCGACTGAGTTAGTTGTGGAACCTGCCATGTCGTGGTTTCACTTGCATCCGGGCTCTTTCCTTTGTCCTCTCGTGGGACTGTGCCAGCATGTTCCAGCCTGTGTTTTGAAACTTTAGACACCAGCTTGTATTTGATGGAGAAATGAGCTCATGAGGGCTTCCTCCGCCACCAGCTACAGGAGAAGTTGAGTCAAATCAAATCTCTTTCATTCAGATCCCCCACTGAGGCCAGATTTGCCACCCTCCTGACAGAAACTGGGCTGGCTGTTTGTTCTTTGGGACTGTGTGAATAAAGGACTTGATGACCTAAACAAAGGAATAGCAAACAAGATGGGGGAGGGCTGTAGCTAATTGCTTTCTGGGCTTGAGACCTTTCAGCTACCCTTCAATGCTTTA
Source organism: Delphinus delphis (assembly GCF_949987515.2). Lineage (NCBI taxonomy): Eukaryota > Metazoa > Chordata > Mammalia > Artiodactyla > Delphinidae > Delphinus > Delphinus delphis. The sequence goes on along the minus strand of NC_082702.1, from coordinate 14,089,935 downwards.
GAGTAATCATTGCTAACCTGTTGAGAATTTACAATGTGCTAGGTATTCTTGAAATCATTTGTAATCCTCTTAACCCAATGAAGTGTTTATTATTATTATCCCCATTTTACAGCTGGGTAAACTGTGGCAAGAGACAAATTATGTTGTTGACCAAATTGCTGTATTGCTCTCTTAGAGCTCCTTAAGGCCTGCCATTTTAGCAGCTTAGGCAAAACAGGAGGATTTAACTAGAGGGTGCTGGGATGGCCCAGAGAACCAAAGCAAGACCTCAGGAAGGACTGCGTACCAGTTACTTGGTTACAAGTAACAGAAACACCATCTCAAATGGGCATAAACCCTAGGGGAAAGGATTGACTCTCAACCAGAAAGCCCAGAGGTGGGGCAAGCTTCTGGGCTGGTTGGCCAGAGCTCAGGGCCATCACTAGTGACCCACTTTCTTTCTGTCCTTCCATTCTACCCTCTGCTGTCCGCGTCATCCTCAAACCTGGCTCCCTTGGAAGTAGCAGACTGGCTGCCAGCACTGGTCCAGGCTTTTGTCTTCTCATCCTTGGCCTGAGAGATAGAGAGGGTGTCTTGTCCTTCAGCCATAGTGCAAAGCTTCAGAGCTCCTATCTTGTTGGACTAGCACAGGTTATGTGACCCTCCCTGAACCAATCCCTGTGGCAAAGGGGTGGGGCATACTACCAGGCTGGTTGCTCCCACCCAAAACCACTCATGGGGAAGGGTGGCATGGGTGCTGGGAAGCAGCCGACCTGTGGATTGGAACCAGAACACAAATGCCACGAGCAGGATTCTCTTCCTTGTTACTGCCCTGACTCCTTGTCTGCCTTATTCATTCTTTCATATCCATAGTCTCTCTTTCTGCCTTTCCCTCTGCTGTGTGACGACCACCCACAGACTAAGCTGTACACCTTGCAGTACAGGCTCAAAGAGCCCAAAACAACCCAAGGAGAGGAAACTGTCTCCCTTTGGACTCATTAACCAGGGCCAGGGAAGGGGTTCTTGAGACAGGCCAGTTGAGGTCAGGTGCTCTTTCTGGGCCAATCAGCTGTGGGCAGGGTTGGGGTCATTGTTCCCTCTGTCCAACCCCGCCCCCCCGCCCCCCTGCCCCGTACCTACTGTATCCTTTTCCCAGGACCTCTGGGCTGGGAGTCATTTAAGCAGGACCCCTGAGGATACCAGTTGGGCTGCACTTCCTGACTGACTGTAGTGACACTAAAACCTCATTTTATTCCCAAGCCCCTGGAGGATGAAGGGTGTCCCTTGTGTTTTCCACATTCCCAGAGCAGTTCTCTGCGGAAAGGCCAACTCTTCAACACAGCCCGGCAGGCCAAGCTTGCTACGGCCCCCGCTGGCTGCCGGCCGCTGGTCCCCAGCCTCATCCCGCAGCGCACTCATGGCCCTCCAGCCACCTGGCCATGCTTTCGGTTCCTTCAACGCATGGCATTTGTTCCCTATCCCTGGAGTCCTTCCTCTTCTCCCCTGTCTTGCTCCCCACACCCCACCCCCATTATGGCCTACCCGTGCCACTCCTCTTTTAGGTCTCCCCTGAGACATCTCTTCAGGGGGCCTGCCCTGACCGCACACCCCACTCTTCTGCCCTGAACTACTCAGCTTGCATATTCAGGGCCTTTCATCCTCTCGGTGATGTCAGCTCCATAAAGGCAGCGATCAGATCTGTTTGGTTAAAGGTGTAACCCCTTCCGTCAAAGATATGCCTTACTAAGTTTTGCTGAGGGAATGAATGAGGCCATAATAGTAACATAATTAACAGTAGCTGGCTTTTGAGTGGCTGCTTCCTAATAGGCACTGTACTAAGCTCTTTTACCTACAAAACCTTTAAATGGTTACTCCCATTTAACAAAATGTAATGATGATGACAGTCATTGATTGAGCCCTGTCAGCCATTGTCCCAAGTCCCTTACCTGTGTCATCTCATTGAATCCTGACAACAGCGCCCTGAGGCCAGTATTGCCATCATCCCAACTTCACAGTCAGGAAATGGTGCACAGTGACCTTGCCCTGATCACTCAGCTAGGAAGTGGCAAAGCTGGGATGCCAGCCCAGACTGTGTACCCGCTATCCAGTCTCCCTGCACTGATGGTGACACAGTCCTAGAGAGCTCTAGTCACTTGACCAAGACCACACAGGTAGGAGGTGGTAAGAGCCCACCGTTTACCCATCAGCCATTTTTGGTGGGATCGAGTCACACACCAGCGTGCTGTGTATATGTGTAAGGGAAAGACACACTTCTCCTGTGTGTGCCCTTGACTCACACACTATTGCAGCACTACTTCATTTCTGACACCAAAGGGGTGGGGTTTCCACATCAAGCCACTAAGTCGATTCTGACACTCTCTATAGCATCAGACCCCACAGGCTACGGGCTCAGTCCTACAAGGTGTCCCCTCACCCCCAATCTCCTCACCTGTGCTTCTGACCCACCACCTGTACATCGGAGGTTCCCACAGCCGCCTCCTTTGGGTTCAGTTCATTTGCTTCAGCGGCTAGCCACAGAACTCAGGAAGACATTCACTTACTAGATTGCGGGTTTGTTAAAAAGGACGTAATTCAGGAACAGCCAGGAGAAGGTGCACAGGGCGAGTTATGGGAAGGGGCATGGAGCTTCCGGGCCCTCTCGAGGGTGCCACTCTCCCTGCACCTCCATGGGTCTGCCAGCACGGAAGCTCTCCCAACCTCATCCTTTCAGGTTTTTTCTGGAGGCTTCATTACAGAGACATGATTGATTGTGGCAATTGAACTCAATCTCCAGTCCCTCTCCCGTCCTCGCAGGTCGAGGGATGGGGCTGAAAGTTCCAACCCACTAATCCAGGTTGGTCCTCCGGGCAGCCAGGCACCACCCTGCATGCCCCTATCCTTAGGTTACCCTAGGGGCCTTTCCATTAATCAACCCCTTTACAAACTCTGGTGTGGTTGAAAGGGGCTTGTTCTGAATTAACAGGACACTCCTTTCACCTTTATCACTCTGAAGCTATTTTAGGAATTTAGGACAAAAGACCAAATAATGCAAAACAAAAGATTCCCTTTGCTCTTATCACTTAGGAAATTACCAGGATTTTAGGAGCTCTGTGCCAGAAACAAAGGCCAACAATATTTCTTACTATAAATCACAATACCACAATATGTATTTCTGTACATTCTATGTGTGTATTCTATATATATTCAACATGGTGTATAATAGTAGAAATGCCGGTTTAAGTCATGCTGAGATAATAGTTTTCACTTATCCGAAGGGCAGGAGCAACAGGTGAGATGCTGGCAGTGGTGTGGGGAAGCAGGAAGGCTTGTCCAGTGCTGGGGGTGAAAAGCAGGACTGTCACTTTGGAAGGACTTGGGCAATGTCAGCACGGCCTTTGCACAACCCTCCCTTTGCCCCAGCACTCCCACTTTGAGGGATTTTTTTTTTTTTTTTTTTTGCGGTACGTGGGCCTCTCACTGTTGTGGCCTCTCCCGTTGCAGAGCACAGGCTCCGGACGCGCAGGCTCAGCGGCCATGGCTCACGGGCCCAGCCGCTCCGTGGCATGTGGGATCTTCCTGGACCGGGGCACGAACCCGTGTCCCCTGCATCGGCAGGCGGACTCTCAACCACTGCGCCACCAGGGAAGCCCACTTTGAGGAATTTTTGCCTACAGATATTCCTGAGTGTGAGACGTGATGTGTGTCCAAGGTAGTTCATGACAGTACCGCTTGGCAGAGCAGAAGCTGGGAACTGTCCTACATGTCCAGCACTACGAGGGGACTGGATGAATCAGTGAGGCTCATCTGTACAGTGGAGCACTGTGCAGCTTTGCAGGGGGGTGGGGTCCTGATCGGAGCACCTTCTGTGTCTGTGGTTCACTGCCAAGTATGAAAAAGGGAAGGAAAAGGAACACCTTTTACAAGTAATCCTCAGCTGGGAAAGGCATATTGGAACCTGGGGGAAGAGTGTAGGTTTTGTGAAGATTCCAATCCCAGGCAGCCCTAGAGCACGCATCACTATCAAACTAGATACCTTAGGTTTCCATAGCAGGGGCTGTGTTCTTGGCTCTGTGCATGTGTGTATATTATACAGACAGACAGACAGCCATATCTAAGATTATGTGTATGTATGGCTATGTATGTACATATAATTTCACTACTCTATTCAGGTCTCGGCCTTCCTGAGCACCCCGTCTAGAACGGTCCCTGCTCTATTTTCCTTCATAGCCCTTGTCACCTTCTGCTGTCATGTTTGTTTGCTTCCTGCGCCATCCTCCTGAGCTCTGAGGGCAGCGATCATGGTTTCATTCCTTGCTATATCTCAGCATTTAGAGCAGTGTCTGGCCCATAGTGGTTGCTTAGTAAGTATGTGCTGAATGAATGGGAACGAGCCTATAGTGAAAATTACCCCCATGGTAGATGCGGACCTGAGGCCCCCAGAGGCCTTGCCCTTCTTGCATGGAACAAGCTATGGACCCACTGCTCTTCTGACTGGGGGAAGAGGCAAGAAGTTGCCCTAGACTGCCGTGAAAGACACGGATGCAGGCCGGGGTCTCTTCAGGGGGGCAGGGGGACACTGCCTGTGAAGCACTGAAAAACGTGCCTTTACTGTTCTCATTTGATGCCCACTTCCCCGACTCTTTGGGGCCCGTCTCTCCTCTCTGGCTTGCATGATGCTTGTTCCGGGCAGCGATGCCATGGAGAATAGGTAGAGGGAGAGAGAAACTTCCGACCTGATGGCCTCTCTCCTCTGGAGGACCCTTCACTTCAGCCCTATGCTTGATATTATCAGAGTCCAGTTTGGCCAAGGGATGTCGTCAGACTTACTATTTCTTCATTGTTTCAGTTATAACAGTTTTGCTGACATCTTTTAGGGCTCCTTCTGTGCCAGGCATTTTTCCAGTCCCTTGATCCCTGTTACCTCATTTAACCCTCCCAACAGGCCTGTTCAGGGGTGGAAATTACCCTCCCCCCCCCCTTTACTGGTAAGCAGGCTTGGACTCAGAAAGGTCTAGTAATGAGTAATGGGTCACCCAGCTGCTGAGAGCCAGAGCTGGGATTTGATGCTGGCTCTCGCTGACCACCATGAAGGCATTCTCACAGCCACGTGGCCTACTGCTTCCCCGTCTGCTTTTGGGATTCTCCCAGTGGCCAGTGGAAGAGGGTCTGATTTCCTACAGTGTGATATGGATTGTTAATCATGTTGCAAAGCCCTGCTGGCCAGCATGAGGCCTTGATGGGCTGGAGGAAGTGGGTGGAGAGCCTTCTGCTTGTTTATTTCTCATACACATTTGCCACACAAATGACCAAACTTCTGTTTCTCTTCGAGATTGGTTTCCACGTTGGGCAGGGGAGCGGGTTAGATAGCATCCAGAGGAACCCTGTTACCACCCAATCAGATCTGTCCCTCCTCTCCTGGGAACCCTCCATGGCTCCCTGTTACCCAGAGTAAGAGCCAAAGTCCTCACCGTCCCCAACCAGACCCCACACGATCTGCCTCCATTACCTCCCACTCCTCTCCTCACTTGCTCTGCTCCTTACATGGCACCAGGGTATGTGCCTGCCCCAGGACCCTTGCACTGGCTCTTCCTGCTACTAGGAAGGCTCTTCTCTCATACTCACGTGGTTCACTCCCTTACATCCTTCAAACCTTTGTTCATACATTGTCTTCTCAGGGAGGTCCCTATCTCCCTTCTCTGTTTTTCTCTATAGCACTTACCTAACATGTTATATCTTTTAGTTATTTTGTTTATTGTTCAGCTTCCCTACTAGAATTATCAGCTCCAGTGTCCTGTTCACCTGAATCCCTGGTGCCTAGCACAGTGCCTGGCACCAAATAGACACTCAGTAGACATTTCTTGAAAGAATGAATCGTTGGATCCTGTCATTATGGTGCTGGGTCGGGGGGCAGGTAGGAGATGGGAAGGGGGGTTGGTTTTGCTCATCAGGCCTCAGTGAGACTCTCCCATGTGCCAGGCTGCAGCTCTGGGTTCCAGACACCAAGGTGAATAAGCCCTGGTTCTGCAGGCAAATTTAAGCCGTGGAGGAAGGGTGCATCTGCTGAGGAGAGCCCAGATCCTGTGCCCATGGCCTGGCTGCAAGAAAGGCAGTAAGAGTCAGTTCCCAGCCTTCATAATATTTTACCTTGAGAGGCAGGCCTGTCCTCCTGCAAAGGATCATAGGTAAGAAATTCCCAAATCATAGGAAAGATTACGGGCTGCCAAAATGTTTTAATTCTTTAAACTTTTTATTAAACTGTAATATACATCCAGAAAAAGACAAGGGCACATATTAAAAGTGTATGTAGCTAGAAGAACTTTAACAAACGACACACTCATGTAACCAGCTCTAAAAGCAATATTTCCAGGCCCCAGAAGTCCCTTTCCTACTCTCTCCGAGTCACTCCTACCTTCCAAGCAAAACCACTTTGAACTTTGTGTAAATGCAGTCATACTTTATATAGATGCTCCTTTGTGTCTGGCCTTTCTGTTCAACATTACATCTGTGAGATGTCCATGTCGTTGCATGTAGTTAGCTTTCATGTCTACTCATTACTGTCTACAGTCACCCGGAGACCTGACTGGCAGATCTGGAGAATAGCTAGGGCAAAATGTGCAAGGGCCCTGGGGTAGGAATAAGCTTAGAAGGCAAAAAAGGCCAGTGTGGTGGGAGCATTTGGGTGAGGGATAAAGTAGAAGGGGACGAGCTCCTAGAGGTGTTGAAGAATTTTAAGCAGGAAGGCGATCTGATATGATCCCTGTTTTATTTGATCCCTCTGTGTGTAGAGAGTAGAAGCTAGGAAGGCAAGAGTGGACTCAGGGAGACCAATGGGGGATGTCATGGAGTTGTCCAGGTGAAAGATGGTGCTGGCAGCTTGGCCTACAAAGAAGGAGAAAGGAAATGGATTCAGGATCTATTTTGGAGGTAGTGGCAGCAGGACTTGCTCATAGACCTGTCACGGAGGATAAGGGAAGGAGAGACATAAAGGATTCCGTTGTGTGTCTGTATCGCACTTTGTTGGCCCTTGCCTGCTGATGATCACTCAGGTCATCTCCCATTCTCCCTGCTCACAGAGGCCTCTCCGGCCAGCACTCATATGCACACATCCTTGATGAGCTGAGTCTCGAAGGATCAAGGGCAAGTGCATTCCAGGTAGTGGGAACCATTAGAACTAAGCCTGGGGCCTCCCCCACACCTGGCTCAGCTCGTGCCAGAGTGTAGGCTGCAGAACGGTAGCACACGGCCTCAATCCACCACCTGAATCGTGTGGACCCGCTGCTGATTTTGAGACGTTTTTTCATGCTCTCCCATCCCGCACCTTCCCCGAGTTGCTTTCTCCTCTGGCCACGTCCAGTCCCCTCCCCGCTGCAGGTTAGTCCAGAGCTCCAGCCAGCGTTGCTGCAGCAGGTGTGTTCAGTTGGCGTTGCTGCCATGCTCGGGGGCCCTGCCTCTCTGCACTGGCTCAGCTTTGTCGTCCTGTTGCGTGAGCCACAGTGGGGCTTAAAAACAGTGGCCGGTGAGGCCTTTGGTTCTGGGCCGGCCCTGGAGGCTGACGGACCTGTAGGAAGTGAACAAGAAGACCTCTTGTTTGTCTGAGCTGGATTCTTGCGTGTTCTTCATCCCCCCGTTCCCTCCTGTTTCTCATCCCTGGCCTTGTTCTTGAGAATACAGGGCCTACGGGCAGCAGCTGCTCCTGCCGGCCTCCCTTGCCCTTTCTCAGAGGCTTTGGGCGTTTGGGGGCTCTAGGCCCACTCAGCTCATGAGGCAGCTCAGCCAGCAGGAGTTTAAAACAGCGTGACCTGCGAGCTCATGAGGAGAGAGCGCCCTGCTTCTGTTTTTGCCATTGGTTCCCTTGGGTCACTGAAGACCGGCTCCCACCCTGGCTTGGGTTTCTCTCTTGTGCTGTTGGGAGGTGCCAGCCAGGCTGACTTGTCAAAATTAATATCTCTGGCAGTTTGCTTTCTGCCTGCCCAAGGGTTGTAGAATTGGACGCATTGTGGCTATCGTGAGCAGGTGAAATTTGACGTTTGAGCTTGCAGTAGGTCAAAAAAACAGGGGATGGGGGGACAACCTTGAAGGAGAAAATATAGGGCATTAATGAGCTCAACTGAGTATTCTCCCAAGTTGCCGGAGGACATGTGACTCATCGCAACCTTTTTAGAAGACAGCCTAAAAAAGAAATCTTGTTTATTTTTGAATGAGCAGTCCATGCACGTGGTAAAGCAGTCAGATGACACAAAAAACCATGTACAGTGAAAATTAAGTCTCCCTCCCCTGTCCACTGTCACCCAGTTACCCTCCCGTGAGGGCACCCATTTCGTCTGTATTCTTCCAGAGATACTCAGTACCGAAACAAGCGCATATTATACATACAGTTCTATCCTTTGATCTTGGAAGCCATTCTCTAACATAGCTATGTAATACTCCATCAGTAGCCTTTGATGCAAAACCACCACGCCTGAGAACCTACCCTACAGAAAAAAATGGCCCCAGTACAAAAGGTTATTTACCACAGCATTCTTTGCAGTGGCCAAACAAAAAACAAAGTGAAACCCTGGAAGTAAAATGAATGCCCATTTTTCAGGGAATGATTGGTAACATATGGTACCTCCACACTATGGAATATCAGCTGCTGAAGAGAGTGGGTAAGAGCACTACCAGTTGATTTGGAGGCGTTTCTGCGATGCAGCCGAGGGAAAGCAAGATTCCAAGAAGTCAATGTGATGTGGTCCTGATTATGTAAAATGCAGTGGCGAAAGTCTGTCAGTTGTGCTGGAGTGGTGGGTATAGTACTCATGCTCTTCTGCATCACACGGCCCAGCACTCTGTCTGGGAGACTTCGCAGTGTCCTCAGTTGTGGTCAAAACAAACTTCACATGTTGGACAACACTAGAGGCCCCCTTGGGAGGGTATCTGGCCCACAGGTGGAGAGCCCATGACGTCGGTGTTGGGAAAGGCTCCCCTGGACCTCTGTCAGCCTAGGAGGGGCTAATGTGGTGCGTAGTGAGAAGTCGCTTCTAACTGACTGTGACAGGCTATTTTGACCTACTTCCCAGGCATTTGGTGGAATGAAATAAGGACAGAGTTTGGTCAGCTGTGTGAAGCGTGCAGCGCCACCAAGTCTGCCCCTTGTGAGAATAAGGCAGAGGAATTACAGAAACGCTGAAGTCGAGGCATCAGGTCAGGTCCCGATGAAGCTGCACAGGGCAGGCGGCACCCACAGCCCACCACACAGAGCCACCCAGTGGGGTGCTTCTCACATCCCGCTCCTAAAACGGACGAGCCCTATTGCCGGGGAGAGTGGACCTGGAAGGAAGGTGTTGGGTGGACACACACCCACAGGACCACTGCGTCTCGCCACTCCTGGGGCTCTGTTTGCGCTGTGGTCTGTCATCGTGGTGGCCCTGGAGTTGTTCTCTGTGAAGCTCGGCTTCCCTTCCCCTTTCCTGCTCCTAGGCCCCGGATAAGGATGCATTCCTCCAGGGTTCTGGCGTTCCCCTCGGTATGGATGTGGCTGTCAGTGGGGTAGGGGCTCATGACCCCTTTGAGTCATAACTTGTCTCCTGCTGGGCTTCACTTGCAGTAGCTGTTCTCAGACTGAGGCTTCTCCCCTCGGCTAGACCACGTTTATTCACAGTGCTTTCTCCCCACTCTTGACCATGTTCCTTACCCTGTCACCACCACCGAAAAGAAAGAACACTTCCTATCTCTGGAGCAGCATCTCTTCCTCTGTTTCCTCTCCTACTGGTCATTCATCAGAAGTGAGAGCTCAGTTCTCACTGGCTAATCTATTTCTCTGCCCCCCTCAGAGAAGGAAGGACCTGGTTGTTAGTGACCCCAAGGCTTTATCTTGCCTCTGTGTGTGTGAGAGTGTGTGTGTGTGTGTGTGTATGAATATTCTCAGGTTTCTGGTTTGGGTAGTTGATGGTGTCTAGTGGGCCTCTATCTACCCGTGGATGGGAGAGAAACAGGTACAATTAAGGATATTACATGGAGAGAGAGAGAGAATATATGTGTGTGTGTGTGTGTGTGTGTGTGCGCGTGCACACACACACACACATGGAGAGAGAGAATTCATATCTTTATTGAAAATACAAAAATATGCCCTACAGAAAATTAGGCAGTGACTGGTCATTTATTGAAATTCATTTAACAGGCATTTGCTGATCTGCCCTTATTGTGCTGTGTACAATTTGAATCTGGCAGAAAACCACTTTGGGAAAACTCATAAGACCGTGTGAAGATCACTCTCGAATCTCCCTTTTCTGCCTCACCCCCAACGGCCAGTCCATCAGCAAGGCTTGTTTGTCCTTGACCTGAAACAGATCTTCACCAGCCTCCTCCTTTCCATTCTGTTGCCCTCCCGCCCCCCCCCGCTCCCAGCCACCACCATCTCTCCTTGGGTGTCACAGCAGCCACTTCACTGATCTCCCTGCTTCTTTTCAAGCCCGACAGTCTCTGTGCAACAGCCAGAAGGGTCTTTCAAAAATGTCAGTCAGAACACATCATTCTCCTCCTCCCCGTCATACTTAGAATAAAGAGCATATGGCCGACTGTGGCTCACACAGCCCGCGAGCTTCTGCCACATCTCCTAGCACCCCTCCCTCCCTCTCCACAGCAATCTAGGCAAGAGGGCCTCCTATGAGTTTCTTTAACAGATTTCCTCCATCCTCCTCCATCTCCTGGAATATTCTGTTTGTTTTTTTTTAACTTTCATTAGAGACTTTATTACCAATCCAGTAATTCGGTCTGGGTAGCCCTTTGAGTGTCTTTTAATTGCGAAATAATTCACATACCGTAAAATTCACCCTTTTAAAGTCTACATTTCAGTGGTTTTTAGTGTTTTCATAAGATTGTGCAGCCATCACCAGTATCTAATTCCGGTACATTTTCATCAACCCAGAAAGACACCGTGTACCCACTAGCGGTTACTCTCCTTCTGTGTCCCCCTCCTCCAGCCCCTGGCAACCACTACTCTACTTTCTGTCTCTCTGGATTTGCCTATTCTAGACATTTAATATAAGTGGAATCCTATAATGTGTGGTCTTCTGTGACTGGCCTCTTTCACTCAGCATGATGTTTTCAGTGTTCATCCATGTTGTACACAAATCAGTACTTCCTTCTTTTTATAGCTGAACAATATTCCACTGTATGGGTGTGCTGTGTGTTGTTTATCCATTCTCCATTTGATGGCCATTCTGGGATATTCTTACTTCCATTCTCCACATGGCTTCCTTCTCCTTTCTCTTCAGTTCTGTGTTGAAACTCACTCTGGTTTCCTACATAGTATTTCTTACCGTTTGTACTTACGAATATATTTGTTTCCCTGTTTGTTTATCTTCTTTCCCCTGTTCTGGACTGTGCATTTTGTAAGGGCGTGGACTCTATCTGCTTTTGTTCACTGTGTCTACCACCCTGCCCTGCACAGTGCCCAGCGCAGGGTACTGCTTAATAGTTGCTGGATGAATGACTCAGTGTATCTCATCTTGTTCTCATTTTACCTCCTCCTAAGGCAAAATGATTGTAACCCTGTTCTGTGGGAAATTCCATATCTAGCTTTCTACTTGCTGTATCTAGCTCTCTACTTTAAATAGTGGCAGGCTGCTGGAAGGATTTCTGCGGTGTAAAACACTGCTCCGTTGGTCATCTGCTGCGTAAGTCCACGGTATCATTTGAAAGTGCATGTGGCTGCCAGTAGGAGAGATCAGAAGTGACAATGGTGTAAACTCAATGGAAGGTGGTTTCTCTTGTGAGTAAAATGTCCTGAGATCTGCAGTCTGGGGCTGGGCTGGCAGCTCCACAGTCCTCAGGTAAAGCAAGATCCTTCTGTCTTTCTGCTTAACCATTGCTAGCACGAAGCTTTCAACCTTAAGGTGGCTTCATGGTCCACTGTGACTGCCGGAGTCCAGCCAGTGAGTCTGTAGTCCAGGTGGGAATCGGGGTAGGGAACGGGCACAAAAGTGTAGTCCAGCTCTTTGTTCTTGGTGAGGAATTTTCCTTGAAGTCCCACAACAATGTCTGCCTACCTCTTGTTGACCATCCCTAGCTGCAGGGGAGTTTGGGAGATGTAGTCTTAGCTAAGCATCCCGAGAAGAAGGGGGAGAATGGCTACTGGCTGGGCAGCTAGCACCAGCAGGTCTGTTTCCTGCCCCTGGTACCCTGGGCCATGGCAGCCAGCTTCTGCCCATTGGCCTGGGCCTTCAAACCTCCTCCTTCCCCAAGTGGCCAGAATCAGAGCAGTGACTGTTTCTGTCAGGCTGACCAGAGGGTGAGGTTTTGAAGCCCCTCAAGGGCCTTCAGTCGAAAACACTGACCATGTCGCCAGCAATAAGAATGATGGTAGCTCACCTTTGTTGAACCCTTACTACATGCTAAATCCTGCTCTAAACATTTTTCATGGAGTCATTTACTTCATCCTCATCTCCATTTTACAGATGAGGAAACTGAGGCACAGAGAGGTTAAGTAACCCTAGACATTCTCGCTGTTAATAATGTTGTTTTTGTTCATTCTTCCCTTTCAATATATATAATGAATAAGAGGATTAAAAATAAAGCCTGACCTATTTTGGTAGATTGACCAGCGTTCTGTCTCCCATCTGATGAGCTGAGGTCTAGAGAGTGCTTTGTGGAAAAGCACTCGGCAGTTGAAGCCACACTGACAGACTGGTTTTATAGGAGTGCAGGAAGGGGCTTAACTCTTGGCACATCCAGCAAATGCCTGGTGACAGGAGGAAAAAGGATCCACAAGCTATGCAGGATTTCCCCGGCCCCTGAGCCTGCGGCCAGCAGACCGCAAAGCAGTTGTGCCAGTGGGCTGGGCTTGGCCTTTAAAATCATGGTCTACCTGACTGCTCTTAGAGGTCTGTGGGGTGAAAGAAGGCTGTCTCCATTTCAGGTCCTCTGAGAATTAATTCAGGCACCAGGTCATCTTTCTGGATGCCTCTGATCAGCCATGCTTGGTGGAAATTTGTGATTCCCAAAGTTGACCTCTGAGTTGAGTCTTTTCGAGACACCTTCAGGTCCCTGTTAGTGGCTGTTTGCAGACTCTCTGGGGTGATGGCACAGCACGTGGCCGCTGGAGTCTGGAGGTAGCAGGTGTTTCGGTTAGGAGTGCATTTGGCTGCAAGTATCAGACTACACAGGTGGCATTGTCACTTTAACACATTGGAGGTTGTTTGTGTCTTATAGCATCTGGAGGGAGATAATGTGGCTCAATGGCTTGGCAGAGTGAATACCAGTGCTGCTCTGACTCTCTTGCCCCCTCATGGCCACAAGACGGCTGCTGCACCCCCCTTCCCCAGTGGGCCGGGGGACCCTGAGAGTTGAGCCCTTCTATTCTGAGTAGTGTTCTGGGGACAAGAGGGACCCTCTCAAATCCTGGTGTCATGTCCACATTCCAAGCTGGAAAAAGGCAGACTGACGAAGAGGCAGAGGACTGTGTGGATGAGTCTGACCCTCTTTGTGAAGAGAACAAACACGTTCCCAGATTCCCTGAATGAGAAACCTTCGCTTACCCCAATGTGAAGATATGCTTCTGCATTGTCTAGATACACTCGTATTTTCCTTTTGCATTTAGGTCTTGGATCCATCTGAAAACAATGTCTGAATGTAGAATGAGATGGGGCTCAAGGCTGAGCCTTTCTTCTTAACTCTGTGTTTGGGAAGTGGCATTGTTGGTAGTTCTGGAGCCAGACGCACTGAGTTCGAATCCTTCCTGGCTGTGCCACCTACTTGGCTGTGGGATCCTGGGTAGGCTGCCCCACTCTGTGCAGCAGTTTTCTGGTCTGTTAAAAGTGGGGAATGCTGGTAGACCCGACTCCACAGGGTTGTTATGATGGTTAAATGAGTTGCTAGTTAACTTGAAAACAGTGCCTGGCATGTAGCAAAATCAAAGCAATAACCTCATGCTTCAAGCCAGAATGAGAATTTGCAAGGCCACGTAGGTCTGGGAATCCCAGACCCCAGTCAGCTGGGAAGGCGAAGCATGTCACTGAGGTCACCATCTCTTTCTCTTGACAAGAAGTTGTCAAACTGTTACGAAGATGTCTGTTCCAGTGTACACTCGCACCTGCAGTGACTTCTCCTTATTCCATAACTTCAGTACGTTTGGCGGTGTCAGACTCTGATGTTTTGGCCAATCTGCTGTGCATGAGATGGTCATGCATTGATGCTTTTCCTGAGCAGTTTCTCTGCAGGGGTCTGTCGTGTGCCACTGTACCGCAGAGTTACTTGGGCTGGGCTGGAGGCAGGGCAGCCATTAGACCCTCCGGCACAGTGAAGTCCTCAGAGCCCCGTGTTCAGAGCCCATTACCATGATGCTTCCCTTGTGGGAGGGGAGGGGCTGGGGAGAGGACAGAAGATGAGGATGTAAGACCCTCGTAGTCAGCAGTACAGCCTTAGTCACATTTGTGGACTGAATCAATCAGTGAAAGAACCAGTGCTGAATCGTTAGCGTATGTTATTAATAGAATATAGGTCATAAGAGAAAACATGATTAATTACAAGGTGATCCCAGCAGCTGTCATACAGGATCGTGATTGAGGGCTTAGATTTTCCCAAGGCAAAGTCCTCTCTTCGCAAAGCAACGTTTCTTTGTTGGCAGGTGGGTAGAGGCAGTTAAATGAATGGAGATTTTCCTAAGTCACTGTTTCAAAGACAGGATGGGGATGGGTATAATGGGAATCTTCTCTAAATGAAGGACGACTGAACCACTTTATTAGTAGGGGAGTAGGTCCCCGATGCCGCAATGTGAATCTCTGGTAAAGTCTAAAAAGGAGAATGCAACTTGTAGCAGAAGGCCCCTGTGGGCTTGCTTCTCCTTCAGCTCAAATCTGAATGCCTAGATCAGCCACTTAGACACCTGGCCGCTCCCATCACCGCTTGGTCAGGAGGGGTGCATGTGGCCAGGCCCTCTTAGAGGTTGGGCGCCCAGGGGGTGTGTCCTGTTCCGAGACAGAAAGAAGAGAAAGCTGCCGTCTCTGGGCGCAGGGAGAGAAAAGAGCTAGTAGCCCTGGTCCCAGTCTTTGGGGCTCTTAATTCTGTGCACTGGAAAGGCGGGTGCCAGCAACAGTCACAGGCTCTGACCAGTCAGATTAGCCACCCCTTCTTCCTTCCTTGGTCTTCGTGGTGAGATGCGAATGGATGGTCTTTTCCATGTGAGTTGAGATGAAATACGAGGGAAGGAGTGCAGGAACAGGAAGGCTCAGGTGCACGGGCTGAGTCTGCCTTGGGGTCAGGAGAGCAGCGCCCTGGCTGGCTGGCTGGCCCTGCAGAAGCGTCTCGCCCGGAGCCATGGCATGCAATAATGCCGGCTTCACAGGATTTCAGCGAGGCTGGAAACTAAGATCATTAACATGTAAATACTTTGAAATGGGATATAAGCGATTGGTTTTCAGGATGTTGTTTGTGGAGTAATGGAACTTTTGTCAGACACTTCCCTGAAAGCCCATTTTTAAAAATAGAAAAAAGTGGAGCTGCTGTAGGTGAATGGGGATGCAGAGACCTGGAGCCTCGCCCGCTACCCCCCCCCCCCCCCGTACCCTCTGCTGTCTCCCCAAGGACCATACTCAGGGGAGTTCAAGGTGAAACCTCCTGGGACTCTAGGGAGGCCTGGCTCTGCCTCCAGCTGGCCCTGGGCCCCAAGCAAGTCATCTCAGCATTCTGAACCTCAGTTTTCTTATCTGTCAAGTGGGCAGATCAGACTAGATTGGAAGAGTTCTTCACCCAGTTCCTATGAACAGAGGCTTCAGAGATCTTTGACATCCTTGAAGTAGGGGTGTGTGTGTGTGTGTGTGTGTGTGTGTGTGTGTTTCCTGGAGAGACACGCCATAGTTTTGTTTTGTCAGCTCCTCACAAGGATTGTATTCACTGGAACATGAAGGAGCGCTGTATTGATTTCTGAGGTCCCTTCCAGTTCTATCAGTCAGTTATTTCTGTTGTAAATGACAGAATCTCCCCAACTCAAACTGTCTTAAACTGCAAAGGGAAGTTAATGGCTCTGGGACCTGAAATCTCAGAGCTAGCCTGACTGGAGTCTGCACTCAGGTATTCTTGTCAGGAATACACCCTTCACCACTGCTGGATCTGCTTCTTTCACCTTTGACTTTGTTCTTAGGTGTCCATCCCCTCCCTTAGGTGGCAAAGAAGCCTTCAATAGCCCCTGCCTTACACCCGTTTCTTTCCCCCAGTAATCCAGCAAAATTTCCAGGGCCAACTCTGATTGGCCTTGCTTGGATCATGTGTCTCTCCCAGAGCCAATCACTGTGGCTGAGGGGAGGAACCATCAGGCTCCGAGTCAGGGCCGGACCCGCTCTCACTCCCAGGTTCTCTCATCTTGGCTTCTACTTCTTGGTATACACCCTGGGAAGCGAGGTGTGCAGCCCTGTGACTGTGACTTATGTGACAGATGAGCGAGGGCTGTTGCTCTGTTAGGTGCTGGAGCTGCTGAAGCAATTCCAAGGGCATCTTCCCTTCCCAGGTGGTGTAAGAGGGGCTCTGGGATGTCTGGGGTCCTGGCTGAATTCCTGGCGCTGTAGCCTGCCTTTGCTGCCATTTCTACAACCCTTCAGCATCTGCTGCGGCCCCTCCTGTGTATCAGGGACCTCAAACTGATGGACATCACAGCTTCCTCCACTTGACAGGGAGTAGATTCTCAGCTCAGAGGGACGTGGCAGCACTGCACGTCACTGCTAATGTGCCTTTAAAGAGCCATGAACATCACTCTAGAGAAAGAAAGGGGGGAAAATGAGTGGCAGAAAAGCAATTTCTGATGCAATTTAAAAGGCAGTGATTACAATTTTACAGGAGCTTTATTGCAGGGGCTTTCTGATCATCCCAGGAATTTTTTTAATGGGAAGTCTGGTGATAAAGGAAAATGTTCTGGGTACTTCTGGTTCCCTCCTGGCCTGCCAAGCATCTTGAAAATCAAAATTGTTAGTGTTTCATAGACCAGCTTTAGGGATTGCAACTACCCAAGATGCTGTTTCTGATCTTTCAAAGGGTGTGTGTTTTTCTGTATTTGCTGATTCAATGTATAGTAACTGTTTCTAATTTTATTTTATGCTTTCCTAAGTGGCTTGGTCGTAAGCTCTGGGAATTGTCAAGAACCGTACTCACTTCTTCCCTTCTATGTTAGTTGAGAGTCATTCGGTTGCGTGAACAAATAGACATTCAGGTCAGCCTGCATAAGTATAAAAGGAAATGTTTGAACTCACAGCCTGGAACATTCTATGTGTAATGGCTTCAGGGCTGCCAGGACCCTGTTTTCTTCCATCTCTTGGCTGCAGTCCGTTGTTGGTTTTATGGTCAGATAGGCTCTGAGGCAGCTCCACATATATATGCAACCAATTTAGCAGCCCCAGAGATTTCCCCGTAATCCCAGCACATGTCCTGAGACTGTTTAGTGGACCTAATCAGCCCGGCTTTGGTTCCAGGGCCACCCTGAGCCATGTCTGAGGCTGGGGACGGGGAAGAGGAGATGCGGTGGCTT
The DNA here is from genome assembly GCF_949987515.2 of Delphinus delphis. NCBI lineage: Eukaryota > Metazoa > Chordata > Mammalia > Artiodactyla > Delphinidae > Delphinus > Delphinus delphis. Next base: position 14,072,468 of record NC_082702.1, on the reverse strand, counting down.
TATTGGCCAGGCCTGGGTTTTGTGACACCACTCTCTCCCCTACCAACCCATGGATTGGGTCATTCCCACAGGAATTCCATGGGCTGAGTGAGAAAGATGAGGTTCGGAGGGCCGACCTGGAAAGGGAAATGGATGCAGGATGAACCAAAACCACCAATGCTCAGGACCCCTTCCCATACGAAACTCACGAGGATCTGAATCTGCCACACACCCCCTAGTTGTTACGTTCCCTGGGCACATGCTCCACCTTTACCCTGTCTCAGGGCTAGCATAGGGGTTCTTAATCTCAGGTCCACGGACCCTTGAAGGGTCCTTGGATGGAATTTAGAGGATTGTGAAGTTGACTGGGGAAAAAATTACATCTTTATTTTCTCTACTATCTAACTAAAATTTAGCATTTCCATTCCTTCTGAACAAGGGCCAAAAACCACGTTGTATCAGCAACGCCTGTGACTTTGTCGCTGCTAGAGATCAAAACGTTTTCCATGGGCTTCCCTGGTGGAGTAGTGGTTGAGAGTCCTCCTGCCGATGCAGGGGACACGGGTTTGTGCCCCGGTCCGGGAAGATCGCACATGCCATGGAGCGGCTGGACCCGTGAGTCATGGCCGCTGGACCTGCGCGTCTGGAGCCTGTGCTCCGCAACGGAACAGGCCACAACAGTGAGAGGCCCACGTACCGCAAAAAAAACAAAAAACAAAAAACCAACGTTTTCCATGTCACATTACAGTTGTTGTAGATATTACAAGGTACTGTTTACACTCATCTCTTTCTAAATTACTGTAGTTATTGGACCCACCACTAAGATCTCATAATTTAAAGCATTCACAAAGAAGCACAAATATTACTGTATCTCAGGTTAGGTTTTGTTTTACAGATATTTTCTTTCGTTTATTTTTTGTTTGTTTGTTTTTGCAGTATGCAGACCTCGCACTGTTGTGGCCTCTCCCGTTGCGGAGCACAGGCTCCGGATGCGCAGGCTCAGCGGCCATGGCTCACAGGCCCAGCCGCTCCGTGGCATGTGGGATTTTCCCGGACCGGGGCACGAACCTGTGTCCCCTGCATCGGCAGACGGACTCTCAACCACTGCGCCACCAGGGAAGCCCTGTTTTACAGATATTTTGATATCTGAATATAATCGATTTCCCTTGTAATCTTGTGTATTGTATTTTGTACATTTGAACACATGATTCTGAGAAGGAGCCCAAACCCTTCTTCACTAGGCTGTCAACAAGGGTCCCTGGCCTGAGAAAGGTAAAGAACCCCTTTTGGCTTCTCCAGAACCCCTAAGGGCAAGATTATTGAAGCTATCCTGATTCCTGGACTCTGGAAAGTAGGCCAGCTGCTTGCTAGGTTTCCTTCCTCTGAGGTCCCCTGGAGAAGCTGGCTGGCATTTGAGGTCGGCCTTGGCATGTGGACAGCATGTGGACATGGCAGCATTGGGGAAGGATGGGGAGAGGCCTTGCCAGCCTGCAGTTAGCCCTGTCTTCATTGACCGCCATGACCACGTGACCTGGCCAGGTGGTCAGGAACAGGCACTGGAGGCAGGTTGCCTGGGTTCATCCCACCTGCAGCGTACTTTTGACTGGCTGGGCAGCCTCTAGGGTTACTGGGGGAGCGAAATGAGTCGGCACGTTCTGCTAGGATGGAGCCTGGCACATAGGGAGTGAGAGTCATTGTTTAGCGTATAGGAAGGTTCTAGGTTGTCCTCTCAGATCTCATCTCCCTGGCTTAGTAAGTGCCTGGCCTAAACCAAAATGTGATGGTGAGCAATGCAGACAGTAGCTTCTTGGCCTGGAGACATTGATTCATCCATGAAATACCCACTCAAATATGCACAACCATACTCAATATTCAAAAACATAAATTAATAATACAAAGTTACTGGGGCTTCCCTGGTGGCGCAGTGGTTGGGAGTCCGCCTGCCGATGCAGGGGACACGGGTTCGTGCCCCGGTCCGGGAAGATCCCACATGCCGCGGAGCGGCTGGGCCCGTGAGCCATGGCCGCTGAGCCTGCGCGTCCGGAGCCTGTGTTCCGCAACGGGAGAGGCCACAACAATGAGAGGCCCGCGTACCACCAAAAAAAAAAAATTAAAAAAAAAAATAATAATACAAAGTTACAAGCCAGTGCTTTTTCTCTGCCACTCCTCTGCTCACAGTTGTCTGAAGGCAGTGTCTTTATAATGGGCTTCCATCTGCCCCGTCACCTCCCTGCCCTCAGGTCCTTCTCTCTCTCTCTCTCTCTCCACAACCCCCCCCCACCACTGCCCTCCTGCCTCAGGTCCTGTGCAGTGGTCGTCCCTGTGCCTGGAAGGCTCTTTCCCAGATAGTCACCCAATTCGTGGTCTCCTGTCTTCAGGTCTCTGTCCTCAGGCCTCCTCTGACCTCCCTGTGAAGCAGCAGCCCGTTGCTCTCCTCAGCCTACTTAGTCTCCATCAAGGTGCCGCCGCTCCCTGGCTGAGGATTGCGTTTGTTCAGTGTCTCCCTCCCCTGTTGGAGTGTCTGCCCCCTGAGGACAGCGACTTTGTCTTGGTCACGGGTGTACCCTCGGTGCCTGGCACGCAGCAGGCGTTCAATAAATATTTGTTGAGGGAGTGACTTCGTGAATGACAGGTGGATACTACAGCAGGAAGGCTCATGCTGGCCAAAGATATAACCTCGTTTTTTTTCTCTCCGCAGATGCACAGTCTTTGACCTCGGCCCTCCTGGGACCCTCAAGGAGCACTAGTGTCCAGAACATACTAAGGTTGAGTACTGAGATTCGTGTGACTTTCATTTGCTTAAGTTTTACGGCTCATACATGTAAGCCTCTTTATTATTTAAAAAATTTTTTGTTTGAAAGAGTGCCAAGGGAAAGATGTGTGACTCCTTCCCTGTCCCTCCCAATACCCACAGTCTGACATCTTCCCTCCGAGGTCATTGCAGTCAGTAGTTGGGTGGGTGTCTGGCTGGACCTTTCTTCCTGCTCGTGAACATTCCTCCTTATCCAAATACACCCTCATTATTTTAATTTCTTACATAGAGAAAAAAGAAGCCGTGCTAGATGACGCTTCTGCAGCATGTTTCCCACTGTCCCCAGTGGTAGTGTATCTTGAAGATCTTCGTTCATAGCATCCATCAGTGTATCACAGTCTTTTTTTTTTTAACTTTTCAATTTCCATTTTAAATTTTACACAGAGTGGAATTCACTTTTTGGTCTATGGTTCTTTGAGTTTAGGCAAATGCATGCCGTCGTGTGACTGCCACCACAGTTAAGATACAGAATGGCCCCATCACCCCATGTGTGGATGCGCTGTTTATCTATAGGCTAAAAGTATAGTGTAGGTAGTTACACGAAATTAAACTATGTACACATGATAAGTACTTACCTGTAATATAAAGATTTTGAATGTGTTATAATTAGGTTTCTGGGTTTCTTGCTAGTGAGCACCCTCTTTGGTTTCTTTGGCCCCGACCAAGTAAAGAAGGGGGCCTCAGGGTGTGGGGCAGTCCAGGTGGTAGTGGGGCATTCCTAAACGAGGATGTCAACCCTTGTTGGCAGGATGCCACAAGGGGCTTGGGAGAGGGGGTGCTGTCTGATCCTTGAATCACCAAGAGACCCCAGTAGCGTGGCAAGTGGGAGAACAGAAGATTCTGGCGTCCAGACTCTGGACGCAGATAGTGGTGTTGGCTGAGTTGCAGGGACCAGTCAGTCGTGTTTGGGAACTGAGTGCATCTAGACAGGGGGACTTCCCCAGCGGGCCATTGGTTAGGACTCTGCACTCTCACTGCCGAGGGCCTGGGTTCGATCCCTGGTCGGGGAACTAAGATCCCGTAAGCCGTGTGGCGTGGCCAAAAACAAAAGTTAAAAAAAAAAATCTAGACAGTATCCTCTCCCTTGGCTGTTTCTTAGGTCCCTTCATGTTCCTTCATCCTGGCCTAAGGCTCTGCCCGGGTACCTGGAGCTTGTTTGTGGGACAGTCTCTTGGGGCCAGATTTCCATTAAGGGATGTTTCTTGGCACAATTCTGGTTTTTTTAAACATCTTTATTGGAGTATAATTGCTTTACAATGGTGTGTTAGTTTCTGCTTTATAACAAAGTGAGTCAGCTATACATATACATATATCCCCATATCTCCTCCCTCTTGCGTCTCCCTCCCACCCTCCCTATCCCACCCCTCTAGGTGGTCATAAAGCACTGAGCTGATCTCCCTGTGCTATGCGGCTGCTTCCCACTAGCTATCTGTTTTACATTTGGTAGTGTATATATGTCCATGCCACTCTCTCACTTCGTCCTAGCTTACCCTTCCCCCTTCCCGTGTCCTCAAGTCCATTCTCTGTGTCTGCATCTTTATTACTGTCCTGCCCCTAGGTTCATCAGAACCTTTTTTTTTTAAGATTCCATATATATGTGTTAGCATACGGTATTTATTTTTCTCTTTCTGACTTACTTCACTCTGTATGACATTCTCTAGGTCCATCCACCTCACTACAAATAACTCAATTTCGTTTCTTTTTATGGCTGAGTAATATTCCATTGTATATATGTGCCACATCTTCTTTATCCATTCATCTGTCGATGGACACTTAGGTTGCTTCCACGTCCTGGCTATTGTAAATAGAGCTGCAGTGAACATTCTGGTACATGACTCTTTTTGAATTATCGTTTTCTCAGGGTATATGCCCAGCAATGGGATTGCTGGGTCGTATGGTAGTTCTATTTTTGGTATTTTAAGGAACCTCCATACTGTTCTCCATAGCGGCTGTATCAATTTACATTCCCACCAACAGTGCAAGAGGGTTCCCTTTTCTCCACACCCTCTCCAGCATTTATTGTTTGTAGACTTTTTGATGATGGCCATACAATTCTGTATTAACTTCTTTATTTCAAAGGAATTTTAGACTTACAAAAAGTGACAAAAATAGTACAGAGAGTTCACATTATCTACCCTTCACCCAGCATCCCCAAATGCTACCATCTTATACAACTGTAGCACAACTATTAAAACTAGGAAATGAACACTGGTCTAGTACTATGAACTAAGTTATAGGCTTCAGTCATATTTCAACTAGTTTTTCTACGATGTCCTTTCTCTTTTCCAAGACGCTATCCAGGATCCTTACTGCATTTAGTTGTCATGTCTCTTTAATCCTCCTCCAATCCGCATCGGTTCCTCAGTCTTTCCTTGTCTTTTATGACCGTGACACTCTGGAAGAGAGCTGTCCTGCTATTTTGTGGATTGTCTCAGTTTGGCTTTGTCTGATGTTTCCTCGTGACAGGGCTGAGCTTATGCATTATTTGGCAGAGGTGAGGGGCCCGCCTCGGTGCACGGCACCAGCGGGTCCACGTGTCTCATCACTGGTGCTGTTAACCTGGATCACTTCATTCAGGTGCTGTCTGCTGGGTTACTCCACTGCCCAGTGTCTGCTGGGTTACTCCAGCAGGTACTGTCTGCTGGGTTACTCCACTGCCCAGTAACTGGTTTTTCCCTTTGCAATTGATAGTTATCTCGGGGGAGGTGCTCTGAGACTACACTTGTTTCTCCTTGAACTTGCACCTGCTCATTTTGGCATGCATTGGTAGGGTGAATCTTGCCTGCAACAGTTATCACTGTGGTATCTCCCTAATGGTGAATTTTGTACGTCCCTCATTTCTTCTACATTTATGAATTGTCCACATAATTGGTTCTGTTAAGGGAGACCTGTCCCTTCTCCCTCATTTATTTCAGTTATTCGGTTATTAGCATATATCTGTGTGGCGTCATAGATACTCATTTTAATCTAGCTCGTCCCTTTTTAATGCGGTAAAAGGTTCCAGTTTCTGAGTGAATTCCTAGTATTGCCTCTTAAACCGCAGGAGGACCGGCGTCATTCCTACATGGTAACGAGCGCCTTAGGGACTGGAAAGCAGGAGACAGGGTTTCATTTGTTCCTTCATTCATTTCTTTCCTTCACTCAACAAAGGCCTCTGAGCACCTACTGTTATGGTCCAGGCGCTGGGGATTCAGGAATGAACAAAACAAACACAATCTTTTCCCTACAGGAACTGACATCCTACTGGAGGATAAAACAATAAGCAGACAAACGAGTAAATGTGGGGATAAGTACTACAGGGATCAGTAAAGCAGGAAAGAGGACTGACTGGGAGCAACAGTGATTTGATTTGATTTTGATTTTGATTTTTTTTGGCCACACCGTGCGGCATGTGGGATCTTAGTTCCCCAACCAGGGATCGAACCTATGCCCCCGGCATTGGGAGCACGGAGTCTTAACCAATGGACCACCAGGGAAGTCCAAGGGGGTGATTTTAGACCAGGTGATCCAGGAAGGCCTCTCTGAGGAGGCCCTGAAGGGAAGGAACAAGGCAGGACCCCGACCTAATTCTTCCATCTGCCAGCCAGGAGAGCTAAACGAATTCTCTCACTTCTGAACAGGGTTTCAGGAATTGTGGCAAACAGGAAAACGTGTTACCTCTCTGAGGGGCAGCCCCTACTGAGCTCTAGCCCATTTGTTGCCCTGGGGAAATGCCAAGTCTTGCCAGATCTGCTGATTTTTTTTCCCCAATAGAAGACAGAAATGAGGAATTCTTGCTTGTCCATCGAACCCAAATTATGCTACATCAGCTAACTTTCAGGGATATGTGGATGAATATCTTTTGTTCATTTTCACTGTATTTATTTATTTACTTATTTATCTATTTATTTATTTTAAATATTTATTTATTGGGCTGTGCCAGGTCTTAGTTGCGGCATGCACGATCTAGTTCCCCAACCAGGGATCGAACCCAGGCCCCCTGCATTGGAAGCGTGGAGTCTTAGCCACTGGACCACCAGGGAATTCCCTCATTGTATTTATTCATTAAGTTACCTTTGGAACAAAAGATACCAGTTTTTTGTTTTGGTAGGAATGTAGATTTTGTTTTACATATATGTATATATATTCAAGTTTAAAAGTGAGTTGATTTAAAGGAACTATTAAGTAAGTAATTGTACAGCTGGGACATAGATGCAGTTGAAAAGGAAGGGTGAAGCACAGCTAGTAAGGCTTGGTAAACGCTGTCCTGTCTTGACCTTCCTTCCACTCTTTCTCCTCTGGATCAGGGGTTCTCAGCCGGGGACCTGAACTGAGGCTGGCAAACCATGACCATGGACATGTGCCCTGAGCCATTTGTGTCATGATGGGTGTATCAGCCAGGAATGCTTTCAGCGGCAAAAACAGAAAACCCAGCTCACAGCAGCTTAAACAAATGAGGCTCAATTTCTCTCCCATAACAACAAACCCAGAGGTACTTGGCTGCCGATGTCAGTTCAGAGGCTGAGGGACGTCCGGGCTGGGGCCTCCTTGATTCCCTTGGCCTTTCCCTCATGGTTGCAAGGTTGCTGCTTGCAGCTACAACTGGAACAAGGAAGGGGGAGAGTCAACTCCAAGCAGTGTGGTTTTCTTTCAGTTCTGAACCACTTCAGCAATCCCAGAATGCCCCTCCCCAGAAGATTCCACTTACATCTCATTGACCAGAAATGGGTCACGTAGCCTCTCCCTATTCCAAGGAAGGTGAGAAATGTTGTTTGGCTTTTCAGCCTCTCCTGAGGAGGAAGCCAGAGAAAAAGGGAACTGAGAGTGTCAGTTGGGTTATCCAGCCAACAGTGTCTGGCTCCACAGGGGAACAAAAACAACAATAATGAACATTAATGGGTGCAGACTCTATGCCGAGCCCTGCTGTAAGCACTTTACGTACATGATCTCATTCAGTCCTTCCACCCACCCTATGATGTCACTGCTGTGATCTCTCCATAGTAATGACTTGGAAACTGAGGCAGAGAGTGGTGACGCCCTTTATCAAGCAGAGGAGCCAGGGTGGGAACCTTTGCAGTGTCTCCAGAGCCCTCGCTCTTGGCCACTACACTTTGTCGCTTCGTAAGAGGTCCTGGGGTCCCAGACTGCTAGCTATCTGACCTCAGTTTAAATTCATCTAGGAAGGGAGGGACAGGGCAGCATATTTTGCTTTAGGGAAGCTTTGATCATTAAAAAGCTTCCTCATGAATCACATCCGTTCTGTGTAACTGTCTCTCACTGGTTCTGGTCCAGTCCTGATGAGGGGCACCAGCCACACATCTTCCTCCTGGCAGCCCTTGGTGGCTTGCAGATGGCAGAGTCTTCTCCTGGCCTCCTTTTCCAAACACACTGTACCTGTGCTTTTAACTCTTCTTCCCAGAATGACGCTTCCAGCCTTCTTTCCTTTCTTGGGGTTCTGCTGGTCGATTCAACACACATTTACTTTGCGCCCCCTCGGTGCCCATCCCTGTAGTGTAGTGGTGTGGGTGAGACGGCCTCATGGCTCAGCGGACCCTGTACTTGGGGGGCTCCTCGTCAAGGGAGGGAGCAGGCCCTCAGACAGTGACAGCCCAGGGTGGTCAGGGCTGTATGCGGGAACCCCAGGGGCTGATGAGAGCCCACAGGAAGTGCCCAGGCAAGCCTGGGGGTCAGGGAGGTCTCCTGGAAGCAGCTTTGGGCTTTGAAGGAAGAATAGAGATTTGTCAAGGAGGAATTTCCCCCCTCTTCTCCACCTCCCCTTTCTCCAGTGAAACTCTCACTGCAGCTCTCCTTGCTGAATCTCCACCCCCTTCCTCTGTAAGATGAAGGGTTTGGACTTGGGTTTCCATCCGTCCATCCAGCAAACATATCCCATTTGAGCACTAGGATTACAGGGATACCCTCTTGGATAGAGAGTATTTGGGGAAAGCTCTGTCGTGAGAGTCATGAGAGTCCTAAGAGGGAAAGCCACAGGGCCATGGGAGCTCTGAGGAGACACCTGACACTGGCTTGGGGCTTCAGGGCCAGCTTCTTGAAGGCTGCGAAATCAATCACAACGGGCTGACACAGTGGCGGAGAGCACAGAGTCCAGCTAACCTGGGGTCTAGTCTTAGCTTGATCACTGACGAGCCCCAAGTAGGGAGCCTAACTCTGGGAGCTTCTGTTTCCTCCTAAGGTTGTTTTGGGAATTGCAACGTGACTGTGAATCTCAAGTACTTCGTGCCTGGCCGAAGTAGTCGTATAACAGATGAGATGGTGCTGGTGGCCACTTAGATTCATTAGCCTTTACTGCATGTCAGAAGTTAGGCAGCCTAGTCACCAGCCTGGAAGAGAATAATAAGCACTCACTGCTGCTGTTAGGATTATTTATTCAGCAAATAGGAGTGTTTACCTCGTGCCCAGCCCTGAGCTAGCATGGTGCCTGGATATAGCTGGACTGTGCTCTGGAAACAGGGCTTGTACAACGGAGGCCTGGGCCAGAAATTTTACGGGAGAAGAGAGGAGTTTCCTTGGTGGGTATTGGAAACCCATAGCTTCCGGTCTCCCAGTCCCCTTTCCAATTAGTCCCCAGGCCTTTCGCATTGGCCTCCAGCGTGTGGGCTGCCCTTGACCTCTGTGGCCAGAACGCATGGATGCTCTCTCTGCTCAACCCATCAGCCGGTCCCAAATTAGACCTGACAGTGTGATTTATTCTCTGGGATGGAGCTGGGAGGGCAGAGCCCCAGTGGATGATTCCGAGGGAAGGTTGTCAGCCCGAATTAGCCCAGGCCCTTCATGCAGCCTTGCTGTTTCAGCTTCCCCTAACTAATAGGGTTTTCCCAGGGTGTTGCTGGCTTCTGAGCAGCCTCTTCCCAATTCCCAGGGGCTGAGACTTGGCTGTGATCCCTTAGGAGCTGTGTTTGATGAGCGCCCGGAGGCCTCAGGCTCTGTCTGAAGGGAGTGGGGGCTCTGGGTCCTTTCATCTGCCTCATCAGGCACTGAAAGTGGCGATTCCCCGGGGAGTAGTTATGCAGTCTGCCCCTCTCGCCCTGAGTTCAGAACTGCCAGCTGAAGGCCACCGCCTTGCTCCTCACCTCCCAGTCTGTAATCACAGTTGTGTCTGCCTTCATTCATTCACACAGAATGCCAGTGAGAGACAAGATTCCGCTGCAGGAGCAAATTAACCCTGAAATCCTAGAGGTTGAACACAGCAAATGTCTATTTCTTACTCATGACCCAAGTCAGCTCCGCTGGGGGCTTTGCCTTGAACCTCAGGGACCCAGGATGGGGCGGGGGGGGGGGCTCCCCTGTCTTGTAGCATCACAACTGGAACACAGAGTCTCCAGGGTCACCACGGCAGTACAGGGGAACTAGAGGGTCACACCGCAGCACTTAGATGCCAAGGCCAGAGTGACGCAGGCCACCTCTGCTCACACCCAGAACTAGCCGTGTGGCCTTGCCTAACTAACTGCAAGGGGCTGGGATGTGGGAGCATGTGGGTATTCAGTGAGCAGTAAATATCCTGGCCACAATAGGCAAGTGTGGTATTTATTAAGCACCTACTGTGTGCCGGGTTTTCTAAGAGGGCTCTGGAAGTACAGAGGTTCGGTGGAGGAAACAGAACCTCAGTAAGAATTCGTAGAAGCCGCTGTGTCATTACATCTGCACTAAGTGCCCTGATGGAGGAGCCATGACAGCCTATCCGGGGGGACCTGACATGTTTCGAGAAGTCAGGAGATGTCTCTCATAAGGACTGCCGTTTGAGGGGAGACCTGAGGATGTGTAGACCTTAGTGGATGGGGGCAGCAGTCCCAGTAGAGGGAACAGCATCAGCGGAGTTCTGGAGCTGGGAAGGAGCTTGGTTCTGGGAAGGAACTGGAAGGTGGCCAGCAACACTGTAGGATACGGAGTTGGGGGAGAGGAAGCTGGGGGCAGACCATGCAGGGTCTGCGTGGCTGTGAGGAGGAGTTTGGTATTTGTTAACACCTACCTTTTGGAGCTGTTGAAAGAATCAAATGAGCTCAATCATTCTTTCAGCAAATGCTGAGTTTCAGCTCTTTGGCAGACAGTGTTTCAGGTCCGCGGGACGTAACTATGGACAAGACGGACAAACGTCCCTGCTCTCACGGAGCTGGCATTCTTGAAGGGGAGACAGATAAGAAACCAGAAGAGAAACAAATAATATAATTTTACTTCGTGAAAAAACTTCTGAGCAATGAAATAGGGTCATTTAATAGAGAGCATTTAGTTTGGATTCTTTGGGCTATAAGTAGTAGCAAACCCCATTTGTGCTGGCTTAAGCTGTCAGGAAATGTGTGGGCTCCCCAACCCCAAGTCCAAGTGTTTTGGGGCTGCCTTCTGGGCTGGTGATTCGGCAGCTCAACACGGACGGCGTGGTGGAGAACCCAGGTTCATTCTGCAGCAGCTGGGCTGTCCATGATGCAGTTTTACCTTAAGACAGGTCCCTTCCATGATCATTGGGTGGCAGTTGAGACATTGCAGGGAGTCTCAGGGGTGGGAACAGAAGCTTTTTCAAACTCTGTGTGTCCCAAGGATCTCTGGAGTCCACCTTTGTAGGCAGTGAATTTATAGGGCCAGTGGGAGAGCAGGGAGGAGGCTTCTGCCATAGTCCAGACGGGAGACAGTGGAGGACAGAGCCAGGATGGGAGGGAGTGGAGGGTGAGGAGGGGGGCAGGTTAGGAGGTAGAATGGCCAGGACTTGCTAACAACATGGCTGCTGGAAAGAAAGGATGCTGAGCACACACGCTCGCGCGCACTAGCGCGCACACACACACACACACACACGCACGCACGCACACAGAGATATCTATCCACCTTGTACTGTGTCCTCCTCTTGTAAAAGGCTTGGTACACATTTGCATAGTACAGGCTCTGAGAAATCTTGCAGGGAAGAAACCTGCTTCTTTGACTATGGAACCTTTTTATTTTCTGAAAGGCACTTAGTAACATGTTCTGCAGAAAAATTTGAAAATTTTTGCTTTAATAATAATTCTCATCTTTGTGGCATATTAGAGTCATGTGGGGAGCTTTAAGAAACCCCAAGGCCTGGGCCCCACCCCAGAACATTTCACTAGAGTCACCAAGGGTAGGACCAGGCGTGGGATGGGTTTTTTTTTTTAAAAGCTCCCCAGATGTTTCCAGGGTGCGGCTGAGGGTGGGAACTGTTGCTTTACTGTGCCCTTCGGTGAGCTTCACGTTATAAAGCTGTGTTGTTTATATGCATGTCTGATTATCAAAGTAATACTTGCTTGTTGTTTAAAAAAAAGATACCAAAGGACCCAGACTCTGCCAAGATAATCACTTTTTCAAGCCTGGAGTGTTCCTTCCAGATTTAAAAAATATATATTTGCACTAAAAAAAAAAAAATACTGTGTGTATCCCAAGACAAGATGATTCCCCATCTTTCCAAAGAGAAAAATTTTTTTAAAGTTTTGGGGTCTGCTTGAAATGTTTAGGGACATTGACGACATAATCAGCTGCCTATCTGTATTTTTCAATTTATTAATTTTGTGACACATTTAGAATCATGACATCAAAAATGTTGAATTCAAAATGTGGCTCAGATCCTCTCACATCATAAAATGTTACACTCTTCACAGGCCTCTTATCATCATTAGAGCCCCTTTTCTGAGTCATCTCCCCATATTTCCAGAATACATCATTTCCACCTCCATCTGAATTGCTTGTGATGTGGTACTTCTTGAATCTGTGTATTAAGTTGTTGCTGGAAACTGTATCCCAAGCAGTCATATATCATTAGACAACTTTTTTAAATTCCCCTTTTAGTTGTATATTGGTGATCTCTACAGTGTAGCCAATAACTTTTACTATGTTACATTAAGGGAGAAAAACACTTTGTTTTTTTTTTTTAAGACAGTTACTGAAAATGAATAAATGAAAAAATGGGAACATTTAAAAGCAGTTACATAAGCACTCATTTTTGAGTCAATCAGACTAATGATTCCGATATGAATAATAAATGACAGTTTAGGAAAATTCAGTTTCATCCCACACAGCAGCACTTTGCTTCAAGATAGTTTTCAGTCCTACTTTCCACAGTCTTTTTTCAGTTTTCAAAATTCTAGTTAATTAAGTGAATGTTGCTTACAATTATTTGTCCCTATCTTGCTCTCTATCTTTAAAGGGCCTCTTTAAGTGACTTATAACACTTGGAATCGTGAGGTCAAGCCCTCGGGAACAGTTCCTGAGTCTATTATAATATATGCCTCCTTTTTCATTGTTCCCAAAACTAGCATCACTGAAATCTTTAGATGCTAATGTGGCTTTTTCCAAATTGCACTTTGTTCATCAAGATAAAATGATATGAAGACTTTAAAACACAGCTCTTATTGCTGAGGGTCATTTTTCAGGGGGGAAATCTTGCTTTATATTTCGATAGGTCTTGTATTCAAACTAAATTAAGTAGGTTAAACACATACAGTTAGCTCAGTGGTATTTGATCTTCCTGCCGTGAGCAGTAACTTCTTGGAAAGCCTGAGTTCTCTCACTTGCCCAGCTTAATCTCATTCATTCATTCATTCATTCATTCAGTATTGATTAATTTCCTGTCAGCTACCCTAAGAACCAGTAAAGAGGACGGTAGTACAAAAGGCCCGTGTTGGAATCCCAGCCTTCCACTTCTACCTGTGCAAGTGTGGCCAAGGCACTTAACCTTCCCATGCCTCAGTTTCCCCATCTATAAACGAGAGATGATAACACTGCCTGCCTCGCAAAGTGGTTGTGGGGATTCAGGGGTTTAATACAGATCCACAATCCCAGGTGGAATGCTACCCCAATAGACAGATTATCATCACTGCAGAAATGTTGATGTGATGGATGCTTCCCTAGACCCTGCTGGGTATAAGCTCTCCATTGCTTTTCTAAAATCAAATCATCCAGAATCCCAGAACTCATTTGGCCTAAGAGGTTTGGAAAGGGCAGCTGTATATATAAAACACTTAGCAGGGCTTCCCTGGTGGCGCAGTGGTTGAGAGTCCGCCTGCCGATGCAGGGGACGCGGGTTCGTGCCCCGGTCCGGGAAGATCCCACATGCCGCGGAGCGGCTGGGCCCGTGAGCCATGGCCGCTCAGCCTGCACGTCTGGAGCCTGTGCTCCGCGATGGGAGAGGCCACAGCAGTGAGAGGCGCGCGTACCGCAGAAAACAAAACAAAACAAAAAAAACACTTAGCATAGTGCCTGGCACATAATAAGTTCTGTGTAAATGGTAACCATTTGTTATTGTTATTATTATTTAAAGTACCTGCCTCACCATCCTTAATCATCATCATGGAAATGCAGGTGCTAACCACAATGACATGCCATTACACACCCACCTCAGTAGGTGAAATAAAGACAACATGGGAGGAGATGAGGTCAGAGAGTTACACGTGAGGCCTTATAGGGACTGAGGCTTTTTCCTGAATGTATAGTGGGACAGTTCCGAGCAGTGGAGGGATATGTTCTGACTCAAGTTAGCAGAGTCCCTCTGGTTGTGTGTGGGACCAGGGGAGGGAGCCAGGAAATCAGGGAGGGAGCCCTGCTACAGTTCATGGTCCAGGCTGGCGGGGGTGGGAGGTGAAGCAGGGCGAAGCGGGCAGATCCTAACCATGATTTGAAGCTGGAGCCAATACTAACTATGAATGGACTGAATGTGGGGTTGAGAGAAGGTGGATGGCACTGAGGTTTTGGCCTGAGCACCAGGTGATTAGTGAAGGCGTTGAGTTGAGAGCCAGCAGAGTGGAGATTTGTGAGGAGAAGGTGAAGATGGTGGGAGAATCAAGGATAGAGCTGATGGGAGTGGATTCAAGAGAAACACAGCTTTGCTTTTTTTTTTTTTTTTTTTTTTAAGAGCAGTTTTAAAAGGTGTACAGAAGATTGATCATGAAATATAGAGAGTTCCCACGAACTCCCTCTCTGACCACTCTACATAAAAGTTTCCCCTTTTATTTACATTCGTATTAGTGTGGTACATTGTTTTAAGAACTGATGAACCAATACTGATACATCGTTGTTAACTAAAGTACATAGTTTACAGTTGGGGTTCATGCTTTGTGTTCTACATGCTATGGGTTTTGACATGTGTGCTATGTGTCCACTGTTACAGCATCATACAGGGTAGCTTCACAGCCCTGCCTATTTGTTTGCACCCTTCCACCTTCTGCCCCCCCTCCACACACACACACACAAAACCACTGATCTGTTTACTGCAGAACAACAGGACTTTGTATCCATCTCCCTGGCAGACACGAGCCTGTGAATGTGTCGTCCGTCATCGCCCCCCCCCCGCCCCGCCGTGTGTTTTGTTTGTTGCTGTGTCTCTAGTGCTTTGGCCACACCTGACACACAGTAGCTGCACAATAAAAATATGCTCAGTTAGTATCTTGTTGGATTGGGGAGGGATTAGAACCAGAAGGAGCCCTTGGAATCAGAGGCTATCGTGCCAGAGTGTGAGTGACAGTAGTGTGTTCCGTGGACCTGGGCTTCCCAGTGGGCTCCCCTCCACACACCGTGGGTATTAGGGGGAAGGAAAAATTGAAAGTGTAACCCAGACATCCGTGTGCCCTCTCCCAAACTAACCATTTGCTGAGTGCCTGGCCCCGTGAACAGGACTGATACGGCTTCCCCATCTGTAAATTAGGATAATGAGAGTATTGACCTCATAGAGCTATTGTAAGGGGTCCGTGAGACAATGCTGTAAGACACCTGTAGGTGTTCCATAAACGTGATGAGCTATTAGTCTGACTTCATGGCATTCCCCATCTACTGGGGGGAGATAGATATCAAATAATCACTCAAATAACCACGTAATTTAACTGGTAATTAAACTCTAAAAGAAAAGCCCAGAATGCCTTTGAAAGAGAGTAACAGGGCTGGAGGTGGGGTCTTATTCAAGGCTGGAGTGGGGTTGGGAGTGTCTGAGAAGAAGTGACCTGTAAGCCTCGACTTGAAGGATAAGTGGGAACTTGCCCAGGGGCAGGCTGGAGGCTGGTGTTTGGGGGCAGGAAGAAGAGCCTGTACAAAGGCCCTGAGATGTGCTGGAGGAACAGAGGCTGGTGTGGCCTGAGCAGAGGGATGGGGGGACAGGTTAGCAGCCTGGGTCATACTGGGCCTGGCGAGCCATCCATAATGATTTGGACCTCTTCCCGTGGCCCCGAGACCCATGATGCTGGTTTGGTTTGCTTTAGCTTTTTAGCTCCTGTGTGCACTTTCAAGGCCTGGTGTCCTGACTCCCTCCTCCCCCAGAACACTTTGTACCAACTGCTGCAAGCCAGGGTCAGGGTCAGAGACTGCAGCCCTCCCCTGTCACCTTGAAGTGCTGTGCTGCCTTCTGGCCCTCAGTCTGCAGTCTGCATAAGGAGAAGGTGCCCTGGTTCCAGACTCATCAGTCCTTAGGAAAGAAGCAGCTTGCTGATCCATCCCGGCCACTGGGAGGCCCGCAAAACAGGTCACTGCAGCATCGCCTCTTCCTCAGAAAGGCTCGGGGCCTCGCTGATTCATGATCCCATCCTCTCAGAGAAGGGACCCCAGCCTGCCCCCCTCAAAGATGGCCTTGTTTCCTCCTGGGCCTGGAGCTGCCAATAGCTCCACCCCCACCCATTTCCCTATTTCTTTTGTAAGATGCCAACCAATATGCTTCTGTCAGTTCCCTCTTGTGGGCCAGGCCCTGGAGAGAGGTAGGACAGAGTAGAGAGGAGAGTTTCCAGATTACCTTTGTCTCCTCAGCTCTGCACAGGAAATGGCTGTTTTGTGGGCCAAGAGTTTGGGGAGGCCCTGTGCCCCAGCCCCTCAGCAAGGGCTCAGATGAGTCCTCCAGCCTGGGAATGGTGTCAGATTCCCAGGGTATATGGAGAGGCCCAGGTACCCTGAGCAGTTCCTCTGATCCTGTCCTGGCATCTCCTCTGCTGGAGTGGCCTCTGCCAGTTGCTGGGTAAGTGGAGGGCCTTGCTGTCCCTTCTTCTGTCGTGTCCATGGCCGCCCATTCCCAGAGCTCCCAGAGCGGGGCTCTGACCCTTGCGGGGCGGGGGTGGGCGGTCTTCCTTCTGAGCACTTGGGTGCATCCTGTCTCGAGAAACCCACAAAACTTTTAAGTGTGGCTTCTCAGCAATGCGGTAGTTCAGAGGCTCTTATAGAGACTTTTGAACTGATGGAGTCCACATCCAGACCCGAGTGGCTGGCCCGGTGGCACTCAGGATCTTGTTCAGTCCTCCCAACAACCCTAGGAGGTAGGTATTCATAGGAACCAGATGAGGAAACCAGGGCACAGATAGGTCAGGTCACTTGCCCAAGCCCCACAGCTGGGAAGTGGTGGAGTCAGGATTTGAACCCAGGCTGTGTGGCTTCATAATCACTGTGCTGTGCCGCCTTCCTGCCCACTCTCCTTATCATATCACTGTTTATTTTCTTCTTAGCACTTACTCAGTTTGTTGACTTGTGTTCTGCCTATCTACACCACTTAGGATGTAAGCTCCTATTTGATAATGTGAATTATGTGTCTTGTTTGGTGGTGTAAACTCAACATCTAGTACCTGGCACGCAGGAGCTGCTCAATAATATCTGTCGAATGAATGATCCAGAGTTGCCAGTGACAAGGATGTGGAGGAACTGGGTCTCTCATACTTTGCTGGTGGGAATGTCAAGTGGTACAGCCGCTCTGGAAAACAGATTGGCACTTTCTTAAAAACTAAGTGTGCAACTGTCATATGACCCGGCCATTGCACTCTTTTTTTTTTTTTTTTTAATTCATTTATTTTTGGCTGCGTTGGGTCTTCGTTGCTACACGCGGCTTTTCTCTAGTTGAGGTGAGAGGGGGCTACTCTTCGTTGTGGTGCGTGGGCTTCTCATTGCGGTGGCTTCTCTTGTTGCGGAGAACGGGCTTCAGTAGTTGTGGCACGTGGGCTCAGTAGTTGCGGCTTGCCGGCTCTAGAGCGCAGGCTCAGTAGTTGTGGTGCACAGGCTTAGTTGCTCTGAAGCATGTGGGATCTCCCCAGACCAGGGCTCGAACCCGTGTCCCCTGCATTGACAGGCGGACTCTAAACCACTGCACCAACCAGGGAAGCCCCTATACAACATTTTTAAATGGCCAGATCATACAAATGGAGAACATATTGGTGGTTGTCAGGGGTTAGGGATAGGGGGTTATGAAGGAGTGAGTGTGATTATAAAAGGTAACATGAGGGATCTATCTTTGTGATAATGAAACTGCTCATATCTTGGTTGTGATAGTGGATACATAGACATACACAGGTGATGAAGTGGCATAGAACAGAAGACACACACACAAATGAATACAGGAAATCTGAATACAGTCTGTAGATTGTTTCAGTGTCCATTTCCTGGTTATGATATTGTACTTCATTTTTGCAGAAAGTTACCATTGGCCAAACTGGGTAAAGTGTATATAGTATCTCTCTGTATCATATCTTACAAGTGTACGTGAGTTTACAATTACCTCAGTAAAAATGGATATTAAAAAAAGTTTCCAGTGAGATGGGAAGAGAGAGAAAGGGGGATCTGGATCTGTCTGCAGAGGTGAGGGAGATGGGCAGGGCAGGGCAGAGCATAGGGCCTGTAGGCCAAGGGAGGGGTTGAGGGTTTACCCTGAGGTCAGCCCCCGGAAGGGTTTCAGGCAGGAGAGGGACCTGGTCAGATCTGCATTTTTAAGTGATAACTGTGGCTGCCACACTGAGAGATTGGGGTCAGGGAAACTGGAGGACAGAGCCTACAGCAAGTGGGCCTGAATGCAGATGAAAGCGAACTGGCGAGAGAGCCTTGTAGGTCTTCAACAGACCAGTCTGTGAAGAAGAGGGTCAGGGATGACTCCTGGAACAAGGCGCTCAGTTAATGTGTGTGGTTGGCAGCCTCTACATCTTGTTTGGGGTGTGAGTTACACAGGTGTAGACATGTGTCAGAATTCATCAAACAGGTACATGTTACTGTACGTAATTATACTTTATTAGATAGATACCATGAGATCATAATGATAATAAAATAGCTCACATTTCTTAAAGCTATTTACTCTGTGCCAGGCTCCATGCTAAGCACTTTGCACGTGTTAGTTCATTTTATCCGTACAACAGTTCTGTGAGATGGGTACTTCTGTTCTTATTTTATTTTATTTTTTATATTTTTATTAAAATTTTTTTTTCTTTTTGGCCGCACTGCACGGCATGCAGAACTTCCCCAACCAGGGATCGAACTTGTGCCCCCTGCAGTAGAAGTGCAGAGTCTTAACCACTGGACCACCAGGGAAGTCCCTGTTCTTGATTTATAGATGAGGCAGCTCAAATGAAATCACTTGTCAAGGGTCACAATGGCAGAGAGGCCATTGGCACCAGGGCAGGCCAGCTCCAGAGGGCAGGTCTCCTTGACTCCCCTTTCATCTCATTTGGGGCTTTCCCTTGATTCCGATGCGGTAGTGAGGCACCGCAGCTGGTGGGGTCTCCTCGCTGAAGTCCTCAGGCCGTGTGCCATGTCAGAGAGTCCAGCTGTGCTCAGATATCAGGGTACCTACATCCAGACGTCCAGCCTTTGATTCAGGAACAGAGTCGCTGCAGGAGAGCCAGGCTGGGCTTCTTGTCCTGTCTCTCATCCTCAGCTCCAGCCAGCTGGGGATTAACCCCCTGCCGTTTTCAGGAGAAATAGAACATAGGAAACTGGCTGCAACTGGGTTCTTGTGAAGAATGAAGGAAACGAAGTAACCCACTGCTGAAGGTTTCCGGACCCCTTGTGTGCCAGGGACAGTGCCACTGCCTGTTTCTGTGGCATCGCATGTGTGGTGCTGACCCAACAGGCAGGGGACATGCACCTGGAGACTTGTAAATGTTCTCTGTACTCTGGGATTCAGCATCCCTTCCCGTTGGTGTCTCAGATGCCCTATTTCCCTCTTGCAGGGATTTTCCTCGTTTAACAGTCGAAAAATGGCTGCCAGTTTGTGGTTCTCGGTTAGGATGCGTTTAGTTGCAAGTAACAAAAACACTGACATCACCTGGCCAACGGTAAAGACATTTAATATGTCTTGGGAGTCTAGAAGTGAGTGGGCGGCAGGCGAGGTAGGGTCAGCAGCTCAAATGTCTGCCATCAAGGTTCTCAGTGTTAGCTTCATCCTAGAGCTTTCTCTCTCTCTTGCTCTCGCTCTCTCTCTCTCTCTCTCTCTCTCTCTCTCTCTCTCTCGCTCTCTCGCTCTCTCTCTCTCTCTATATATATATGTGTGCCTCTTGGCCCCAAGATGGCTGCCAGTGACAGGGCCACCTGCTTTCTTGTCCACAGACATCAGGAGAGAGAGAGAGAAAAAAAAGAGCCCAGTCCCTCATGGGTTATAAATACTTCCCTTTAGTCTAGGATTGGTCCAGCTGAGGTCATGTGTTCTCCTTACCAGGCCAGTCAACTCCGCAGAGGAATGCCATGTCCTGATTGCCTTTGACCAGTTGGGGTCCATCTTCCAGGGGAAGAGGGGAGTGGGTATTGAGTAGACAACCAGATGCCTGCCACAGCTGAGAAAGGCCTCCAGACTCGGTCCCTGACCGAGGCAAAGTTAACAAATTGTGTCAGGCCCAACAGACCATGGCATTTGAGAGCAAAGATTTTCTTTTGAAGAAGTGTAGTGATTTGTGTCCAGTTTCCGCCTTCTGCCTCTTCTTCCGCCCTCACGTAACCCCAGAAATTGGAGGGCAAGTCAAGTCCTGCTCCCACAGACTACTTGTCTGTTGGTGGAAACGATGTGTGTGTTGCCTCCCGTGTCACTGGGTAAACTTTTGTTGTTATTTTTTCCTTCTTCATCCTCTAGCCCTCCTTCCATCCCCTCCCCCACTCTGGGGTGATTGTGTGTCTGTAGCTAGGTACATATCCTTGCAAAATATATATTGAGGTTTGAGGAAAGCATCTGCTTCCAGAAATGGTTTTGGGCTCCATATCTAATTCTTTCTTTTTCTTCCGGTTTTCACCAAATGCCGTGTTTTTGAGATCTCGTTGCTCTGTGGGCTCCAGTGCTTTACGTCTGCCTGCTGAACAGTCATATGTGACGTGCATCCACCACCCTCACATTTCTAGTCCCCTGGTGTTCAAGTCACCCCCAGCTCCACACCACCACGGCCAGTACTTCAGTGAGCACCCACATACCTGTGTCCTTCTGAACCCCTGGGGTTTATGTCCAGGGGTCCCATTGTGGCTGGAGACAGGCATTCTCTCTTCCCCCAGGGATAGCCAGGGTTGCTCTCCGTGCTGCTGCTCTGGCCCACGCTCTCCCCGGCGGGCAGGAGGGTCCAGCCTTCCCATTGGCTCCTCACCACTTGCTGTCATCATCCTGCTTCCTAATCTGCGTCACCCCAATAAAGTGGGGTCTCGGGTTTTAATGCTCTGATTACTAGTCTGGCTGAATGCATCTTCGTGCCTCTTCCTGCACCTCTTACCCTGAGTCAGCCTTCCCCTTCTGTGAGTGGCCCCTTCAGAGCTGAGGCGAGGCAGGAGGGCATGGTCATGAGGGGCAAATTCTGGAGCCAGATGGCCTAGGTTCGAATCCTGACCCTGCCATTTAACCCAGCGAGTGAATTAACCTCTCTGAGCCTCAGAATTTCCTTAAATAGAAAACAGGAATGGTAATAGGATCTATATCCTAAAATATTTTGAGGACTTAACAAGATAATATATATAAAGCACTTAGGACAGGGACTTCCCTGGTGGCGCAGTGGTTAAGAATCCGCCTGCCAGTGCAGGGGACACGGGTTCGATCCCTGGTCCAGGAAGATCCCACATGCCGCCGAGCAACTAAGCCCACGTGCCGCAACTACTGAGCCCACCTGCCACAACTCCTGAAGCCCGCGCGCCTAGAGGCCATGCTCTGCAACAAGAGAAGCCACTGCAGTGAGAAGCCTGCGCAACGCAACGAAGAATCGTCCCCGCTCGCCGCAACTAGAGAAAGCCCACGTGTAGCAACGGAGACCCAATGCAGCCAAAAAGTTTTTAAAAAGCACTTAGGACAGTATCTAGCATACATATGATATGAAAATATCAGCAATTATTATTATCACTATCATCATCACTATTGGGTGTTTAAACGTTTCTAGGGAATTCTCTGGCAGCGCAGTGGTTAGGACGCGGGCTTTCACTGCCATGGATCCAGGTTCTATCCCTAGTCAGGGAGCTAAGATCCCACAAGCTGCACGGTGCGGCCAAAAAAAAAAAAAAAGGTTTCTAACGATTCAAATATTTTATCCTCTCTTCTTCTCATTCACATCAGAATGTCTACCTGTGCAGGCACTTCTGGCTTCTCTGTGGTGCCTCCTTAGGAACCATGAGAGACAGTGAAGCTTGTAAAAGACAAATCAGGCCTAGATATACTCCTTCCTCCCACATTTGAGTTGGGTGGTATATGTTCATTTCCATGTAACTGGTTTTTAATTATTAAAACTATGATATATCTTAAGAAATTATAAAGCATTATAAAAGCCTATGAAGGAAAAATCCGAAGTCTCACTCCTCCTTTCCCTGTACCCCACCCCCAGTCTCACTTTCTGGAGGTAAAACAACCATGGTAAAGGGTTTGCTGTGTCAGCCATGTTGTTAAGGGTATGGGCTCTGGAGCCCTGCTGGCCTGGGCTCAAATCCTGGTTCCAGCACCGACTGGCTGTGTGACCTAGTTATATTAGTTTGCTATTGCTGCCATAACAAAAAAAACACAGACTGGGTGGTTTAAACAACAGTTTTTTTTTTCCAGTTCTGGAGGCTAGAAGTCCAGGATCGAGGTGCCAGCAGAGTTGGTTTCCTCCAAGGCCTCTCTCCTCGGCTTGCTGGTAGCCGCCCTGTTGCTGTCTCTCCACATGGCCGTGTCTCTGTGTGTGTAATTACCTCTTTGGCTTTATGTCCAAATACAGTCACATTCTGAGGTACTGGGGCTTAGGACTTCAACATGTATCTTTGACAATTCTGTGCCTCAATTTCCTTATCTGTAAAATGGAGACAGTAGTTGGATCTACCTTATAGGGTTTTCTGAACATGATATGTAACATACATACATACACACACACACACACACACACACACACACACACACACCACACACACACATATATATAAAGTGCTGGCACATGGTAAATGCTAGATTCATATTTGCAGATATTATTATTATTACTATTTATCAGACTTTTTCCTCCAGAGGTCACATACTTTTATATATATGTATGTATGTATGTATATATGTATGTGTGTATATATGTGATAATACTGTTTCTCCACGGCTTGGTTTGTCCCTTATCAATGTCTCTTGGGCTTTTTACCCTATCAGCATGTTAGATGTGCCCTCATTCTTTTTAATGGCTTCCTGGGGTTGTATTATATGGATTTATCAAAATGCATTTAATCAGTTCTTTAGTGAGGGGCTTTCAGGTTGCCTTCATTTTGTTCTGTCTCAAGCAGCGGGGGGGACTTGTCCAGGCAGCTTTGGGTTCTTGGGCCAGCATTTCTCTTGGTTTTGGAATCACTGGATCCACAGACGTGCATGGTTTTAATCTAATTGACAAATTACCTTCAAAAAAGGTTCTGCCAGTTTGTACCTCCAACAACAGAATAGGGACCGGTTTTCCCTTACGTGTTGGGTTGTTTTTTTTTTTTTAATAACTTTATTTTATTTATTTTTGGCTGCGTTGGGTCTTCGTTGCTGTGCGCGGGTTTTCTCTAGTTGCAGCGAGTGGGGGCTACTCTTCATTGCGGTGGGCGGGCTTCTCATTGCAGTGTCTTCTCTTGTTGCGGAGCACGGGCTCTAGGTGCACGGGCTTCAGTAGTTGTGGCATACGAGCTCAGTAGTTGTGGCTCACGGGCTCTAGAGCACAGGCTCAGTAGTTGTGGCGCATGGGCTTAGTTGCTCCCCGGCATGTGGGATCTTCCCGGGCCAGGGCTCGAACCTGTGTCCCCTGCATTGGCAGGTGGATTCTTAACCACTACACCACCAGGTGTAGTGTTGGTTTTGATTAATGGAAAATTTCAAACATATACAGCGGTAGTAAGAAGAGTGTACAAGAGCCTGTCTCCAAATCCCACAGTTTTCCTCACACAATCAATCTCGCTTCATCCATCCCCCTGTCTCTGGATTATTTTGAAGCAAATCTCAAACATTGTATCATTTCATTTGGGGCATTTTAAACTCCACACCCTGAACGCGCCTGTACGTTATGGAAGAGAGGCGTTTCCATAAGATAATCCTTGCTTTGCGTGGTGCTTTTCACTTTCCAAGTGTATCGTCTCCTTTCATTATCAGGTGCTCCTAAAATGTAGTCAAGGCAGGTGTATCTGTCAGGAAAACAAAATCCACTCTAGGTGTTTCAGGCAGAGGGAATTCAACATAGAGAATTTGGTTAAATTAGTGATGGAGGAGCAGAGAAGCCGAACAGGGGCAGAGGGGCAAGCAACCAGAGCTGGAGGGATGCAAGAGGGAGGGGTTATTACCAGCTCCCAGGGCTTTGAGGGGAGTGGGGAGGCACGTCCTACCCGAGATGCTGTCCAAGGTGGAGGGACAAGAGGGAGAACCATCCTGGCTTCTCGCCTCCTCCACCATCCAGGTTTCTGCCATTGACGCCCATTGGTGGAACCTAGCCAGAATTCTGGGAAATGTAGTTCCCTGTGATCCGGAGCAGGTCAGGCAATGGGTCAATCAGGGAAGTTTATCCCATTTTATTCATTTATTTATTTATTGACCGCGCCGTGTGGCATGCGGGATCTTAGTTTCCCGACCAGGGATCGAACCTGAGTCCCCTGGAGTGGTAGTGTGGAGTCTTAGCCACTGGACGACCAGGGAAGTCCCTGACCCCATTTTATAGACGAGAAAGCCAGAGGTCTAAATGACCTGGTCAGGGGCACGTCGCTTAGGGATAAGCACCATCTCAGACACTGTGGTCCCTTGGTTGCCAGGGAAGGCTGCGGCAGCTCTGTGGTCACTGCTGCCTGGGACAGGCCTCCCTTGGGAGGCTCCAGGCTGTTTGCCCATGGTTACGCGTTCTTCCTTTGCTGGAGGAATCCTCTCCAAGCTTCCCAATCCCGCGCTCAGAGCAGACACTTGCTTTTGTTCCGGGTCAGAGGATCGTGTGCCCTGACATAAGGAAGGCCCTCCTGAGGACACTCTGTGCCCGCAAGCAGAGCGGCTCCTCTTGATGGGAGAGTTATGGATGGTGTGGTGTTCTCGGGGAGCCCCTGCGTGAGGTGCCTGTGTCCTGGGCCAGGAGAGAGGCCAGAGGAGTGTCACACCACTGAGCAGCGCCAGCGGACATTTAGCGGGCAGCTGCACACCCAGCTGGGCGCTGGGCTTGTGGGAGGGGCAGGGTGTGCTGTGCGCCCTCCTGGAGCTGATGGTTCCCTGGAGGTGGGGAGCCTTGGGGGGGAGGGGTCGTGCCAGATCTGCAGACAAGGAAGTTAAACAGCACCGTGAGGGTTACATACAAGTGTAGAAGGTCAGTCACACAAGAGAGCCCCCACTCAGAAATGATGAGGATCGCCAACCTCCACCGGGCCCTTCTTAGAAAGCGGGCCTGGTTTCAAGTACGTGACACTTCACATGGATTAACTTATTTAATTCGCATGATAATCCTATGAAGGAGGTATTACTAGTAGCCCCGTCTCAGGAGAAAGGCAGAGGATTAAGTAACTTGCCCAAGGTCACACATCTAGGAAGGGGTGTACCAGGAGTCCATATACCAGTAGTGGTAATAGCAGCTAACACTTCTTGGTGGTGACCTGTGCCAGGCACTGCCCTCAGAGCTTTATATATTAACTTGCTTAATCTTCACGTCAACCCCGTGAGAGAAGTACTTTTGTTATTTCCATTTTACAGATGAGATAACTGAGGCACAAAGAGGTTAAGTGACTTGCCCAAGGTCACATGGCAGAGCTGGGATTCAAACCCAGGCAGCCTGAGTTCACAATCCATGCTCTTAACTGCCACACTGCACTAAGTCAAAAATAAGAATTAACGTTTGCTTGTAGGAAGCTTTATACTGTACTTTTTCAGATTTTATCTCATTAGAGCAGAGACAGATCATGGTAGCCGTTCGCCAGGCAAGGAAACTGAGAGGATAAAAGAGGCTGATAGAAGCTACCATGCAGCCCTGGCGTCACACCAGGTCCTGCGCTAAGTGCTCCACACGTATGGATACTGATGCTTCCTCCGGAAGGCTCACAGATGAGGAAACTAAAGCTCAGAGAGATGAAGTGCCCTGTTTGGAGCTGGAGGGTAGTGTAGTTGGCAATCAGACCGTAGCGCCTGTGCTCCCAACACAGTATACGCTCTCCAGAGACATCATTCAGGATCATTCACCACATGTTGCCTGTGTGCCCGCTGTGCCAGGCACTGTGCTGGTGCTGCGACACAACAGTGCACACCACTGGCACTGATCCCAGCCCTCAAGGAGCTCCCGTTCGAGTAATCAGATACAAGCAAGGCTGCTGTTCACCAGCCGCCACCTGTTCTGATTGCCTGTTGCCTGTGCCATATGGGGTTCTAAATAGTTTATATCTCAACCTGGTATATAAGTAACACAGACTCAACTCACAGTGGCTTATTCAGCTAGAAAGTCCAGAGAAAAGGCAGTTCTGGGATTGGTTCCACAGCTGCACATTGTCAAGGCCCCAAGTGCGTGCTTCTGAAATCAGCTTGACCTTTCCTCATGGTTGCAAGGTGGTGGCTGGGGCTCCAGGTAACACAGCCATGAGGCAGAAAGCAGGAAGCCAGCTAGGACCATGGTACTGCTCTTTTATGAGGAAGGATTCGTACCTTCTAGCAGACTTCTCAGCTGGAAAAGTGAGTGTCTGGTTTTCAGCCTCAATACTGGCAGGTTAGCAAAGAAGAAGGGGGTTGGAATGCGGGGAGACCGGTTGAGAGTGTTTGTTCTGGCTTAGGGGGAAAATAGTGAGCTTTGCCTTCCACTCAAGCCTGGCCCCGGGTGGCTCTCTTCATGCCGTGGACATTTGTACATTTATTCATACAACGAGGGAAGAGAGCCTAGAGGTTAAGAGCGTAGACTCTGGAGTCAGTCTTCAGGATTTGAACTCAGCTTTGCCATTAACCGACAGTGTGACCTTGGGCAAGTTACCTCACTCTATGCCTCAATTTCCTCATGTGTAAAGTAGGGTTGATAACAGTACCTCTCTCAAAGGATTGTTGCGCCGGGACTTCCCTGGTGGTCCAGTGGGTAAGACTCTGTGCTCCCAATGCAGGGGGCCCAGCTTCAATCCGTGGTCGGGGAGCTAGATCCCGCATGCATACCGCAACTAAGAGTCCGCATGCCACAACTAAGACCTGGCGCAGCCAAAATGAATTAAATAAATAAATAATTTTAAAAAAAGGAATTGTTGTGCTGATCAAATGAGCTAATACACATAAAGTGCTTCGAACAATGCCGGGCACATAATAGGCCCCATATAAACATTAGGCAGCGTGATTATCCATTCTCCTGTTCATTAGATGGACTTGAGCATGTCCTCAAGGTGCCAGCACTCCTGGGAGAGTCGATACAGACCCCAAGACCACAGGAGCCGCTCTTGTGGGGGGGCTGATGCACGTACATACAGCACCCAACAGGCATGCCAGGCAGTCGGCCTTTCCAGACACCACATCAGGCAGCGGATGGGCCAGGCGGGGCCCCAGTAACTTTCCTGAGGGGCAGTGCCAGATGGGCTGGGGAAATCAGAGAAGGCCTCACCCAGGAGGCGGCTTGGGAACTGGCCTAAGGAAGAGGAAGGATTGGTGTACACAGCAGTTACTGCAAGCAGAACACAAGGTCAAGGCCAAGGCCAAGGCTGGGAGGTGAGGAGGCTGCTCCCGTTACAGAGCAGCTGGGAATTCGTGGGGAATGCTGTGGGTATTTGGCCTGTGAGTTATAGCTAGTTTGTGTAGAGAAATCATTTTTGTGTCCAAGTTTTAAAAAAGAATCCTCTAGAGATGATGAACCCTTTTGGTCACGAGGAGAGGTCTTTGGAAGAGGAGATCCACGTTATACCCCTGTGTTGGTAATAATGGAACCAGTTATTGGGCACTAACTGGACACCCTGCCCTGTGCTTTCCGTTCATCCCTCATTGAACCCTCACAGCCTCCTGTGAAGCCAGTGGTGGCGTTCCCATTTTCCAGAAGAGTCAGTCCATCTTGCCATGCATTCGGTCATTGCTCTTTTGGGGGGGGGGGGTTTGAGCACCCGCCACCAGCCCAGCGCTGTTCTAGGTGGCAGAGAGCAAGCGGAGCGAAGGGAGCGCATGCTTCCAGTGAGGGGGAGATGGGCAAACAAACTACTAAATGGAGAAGTGAATTGAAGCCAAGTTTTCTCCAAAGCTAGTATTCTTCAGTAGGATTCAAGGAGCTACTATGAAGTGGTTAGGAATACAGGCTCACATTCCAACCTCATCTCTTCCGGGCTCTATGTGACCTTGGGCTAGTGACACTCCCTCGCTCCCTCGCAGAGCTTCTATTTCCTTATCTGTAAAATGAGGATCTGGGTAGGACCTCTATCAGTCAAGATTGTACTCTGCTACAAGTAACAGAAAGCCAGGGAGCAGCGACATAAATAAGGCAACTAGTCATGAGAAGGAAAGGGAGTGTGGGTGGACCAGGGCAGAGCCACTGGCTGGGAGAATGGGCTCCGTCTGAATCCTTGTGCTGCCGTCCTCAATTCAGCCTCACAATTACAAGATGGCTGCCACACCTCCAGATATGGTATCCACGTTCCAGGAAGGAGAATGATGCAAAGGTTGTGCTGCTTTTTATTGGAAAGCAGTAGCTTTACCAGAAGGCCCCTTCGCCCATCCCCAGCAGACTTCGGCTCAACCTCTTGTTGGCCAGAATGGGACCCATATTTAGCCATAGCTGCAAGGGAACCTGCAAAAGCAAGCTTTTTGGATGGGCATCCTGCTGCTCCAAACAAATTCAGACTTCTCTCAAGGAAGAAGAGGAGAGTGGGTTTGGATTTGACAACCAGCAGTGATGTCCATGCAGCCATGAGCGTGAAGCATTCAGTGTCGTGCTTAACACGGGAGCAGGCCGGGGTAGAGGGTCACAGTATTCTCACACTGAAGGCTTGAGTTCTTGCTCTTGTTATCAAGAAGCACAACCACTTTGTGCCCAGTTTCCTCATCTGCCCCCTGGGAGTGATTCTCCTTGCCTTAGGGTCCGCTGAGCAGCACACTTGTGGAAGCCTGGCTGGGAAGGATTTTGAAATACATCCCACCTAGTAAGAGGGCGGGGACTGGCTTTTGTTTGGAAAACTGTCAGATTTCTTAAAGCTGAGTCCAGCCCTACCAGGTGACTGTCAGCCCAAACACATTGCCCTGTAATGGCTCATTTGTTCATCTGTGTTCCCCTCTGGTCTGAGCAGTGTAGGTGTGAGAGCAGGAGGGGTGACCTGCATCTCTCTGACCTGTACCCACCTGGTACTCCGTTTAGGACTGAATGCCCTGGAGCTCCTCTTCATGTGAGGAAGCAACCAAATCGTCTCCAGTCTACCTGCTTCTTTATGTCAGCACCACCCCTGTTCTGGGCCAGGCCACTCCTGCGCTTCCCAGGGACGGCTACCCCAGCTCCCAGTGGGACTACACTGTGCTGCTCATCGGGTTAATCAGCTACGCGGCAGGCAGATCGGGTCACTGCCTCCTAAACCTGCAATGGAGGGCAACTCCCGACTCCTAAATACTCCAGGGTCTTTGCACTTGCTGTTCATCTGTACCCCTCACCTGCTACCACCCCTTTCCCTGCTCAACTTCGAATCCTTCAGGACTTAAACACCACTGCTTCTGAGAAGCCTTCCTTGACCAACCACACCCTGTTCCTGTCCTCTGTCAGTTTATCCCTTCTTTGCATTGTTTATGCTGACATGCGTATTTGGTAAGGGCACTTAATTTATATGCGTCTCCCCCTCCAGCCATAGGGCAGAGAGGGGCTACCTCATTCGCTGCTTTATTACATAGTCAGATTTCAGGAAACATTCATCTAATGAATGGAAATCAATTAAATGAATGAAAACTTACTGCTTTTTCCCCTTGATTTTGAAAACATGTTCATTAAAGGCAATTTGGGAAAATATAGGAAGGTATAAAGAACACGTTTTCAAAAATCACTGGCAGTCCCAGCACCAAAACGTAACCCCAGTGAACATTTCAGAGGTTTTTTTCCAATCTTTTTTCTGTGACTGCATCCTTAATGTCATAAGGATGTGCGGTAATTTATTTAACCATTCTGTTGTTGGACGTTGAAGTTGGACCTTTTTTTTCCCCCCCTTTATAACCAATGCCATGAATTTCTTTGGGATCAATTTCCAGAAGCAGCACTGCTGGTTCAGAGGGTACGAACATTTTTAAAAGCTGTTGCCAGATTGCCTCTAAAAGGTTTCCACCAACTGTGACCATTTAAAAAAAAAAAAAAAGTTTGTTGTCCTGGAAGTGAGTTGCTGATTTCCTAGTGTCCTGGCTTCCTTTGAGCTCACAGAGAGCCCCCGCCCTAGTCTCCTAAGGGCCCGGTGCCCCCTTCCAGCCTGTCTTCCTCTGCATTGGCCTTGGTCTGAGTACCCATCCTGCGTGCAGTCCTGGGGCAGGATGTTTGATCACAGTGTTGTTCAAACAGAGCTGCAGGCCCTCCCCAACTGTCAGCCAGTCCATGGGCCCGAGAGGAGGCTGGGTACCCAGTCTAGGGTCAGGAGCCCTTCTAGTGCTCAGTGGTATCACTGCAGGGGCAGGGCTGGCATGCATGCTCCTTACGGCAGCCTGGCCCCATAGCCTTATGCCCTGGAAGCCCTCCTGTATTTCTCAGGTGGGCGCCAGTCCCTCCCACTCTGTCCCCTGCTGTCACTTGGTGAGTTGTCCAGAAACTGCTGCTATGAGATAACCCTGCCCTCCCTGCCTGCCCCCTGCCCCCACCTCGGGGCTAGGAGGAAGTACACGTTCCCCCAGCCTGCCCAGGTTGTTTGTGTACATACAGGCGATGTGGCCCTGCAGGTTCTGGGAAGTGGAAACCTTTTATAGCAGAGAAAGTGAGCCAGGAGAGTGAGAGTGACTGGGATGGCTGTGTGTGTGTGTGTGTGTGTGTGTGTCTGTTTGTATGCACTGCACACAAAGGCATGAAACTGATTCTCAGGTCTTCAAAGTGGGTCTGCAAAGATCAAACAACTGAGACTTTTAAATTGTTTACCTGTTTTTAAAAATTACATATATAATACAAGAGTACGATCTCATTTTAAAAACCAATTCATACAATGCAAAAGACGTTTAAAAACTTTGTTGCTGGGAAATGTAACACATGCACAGGGAAGTACATCAGATGTAAATATACAGTTTAGCAAATAATTACAAGGCAAGCATTCCTGTAACCCCCAGATCAAGAAGAGAATCTTGCCGGAACCCGCAGAAGCCACTCCCTCCCCCAGAAGCCACTACTCTCAGGACTTCCGTTCGCCATTTCTTGCTTTCGAAGTTGGGTCACCTGTGTGAACAACCCTGCGTAACATGGTTCCATTTTGCCTGTTTTTGAACTTTATAGAAGTGGAATCATAACCCATATTACGTTCCGCGTCTGGCTTTTTTTTTTGCTCAGGATCATGTCTGGGAGCTGCCTCCTGGTTTTGATATCAGTGCATTTCTGGTATTAAAGCTCGTTTTCATTGATGTACAGACAAGCCTTACGAACTCTCATGTTTGTGCATTTTGTTTGATGAGTATTAGAAAAAAATAATGACTCCAACACTGATATTATTAAGGCTTTAATAAACGAGTTGGTTGAAAGGACCGTCTTAAGTAAATAATAGTACAGGTGGTCTGTTAAGTAAATAATAGTACAGGTGGTCTGCGATTGTGTCAGTGGAGGTATGTGACTTCGGGAAGTTTGGGAGCTTCAGGGTCTAGGACAGGATGATCACATGTACACACACGCCACTCCCCTCCCTGGGGTCACTGCTTACAGCTGGAGCTCAGCCTTTCAGATTTTAGCTCTGTGTTGACCTAGGTGGCTATATAGATATAAAATAGGTAGCTGGGGTTTTTTTTTTAATACTAATTTTTTTTTTTTTTTGGTAAGAGGGTGTGCCATTCTTCTAAATTACTTCTTGGGATTTCTGAGTTTGTTCTCTGATTAAAGCAGCCAGTTTCCTTATAAGATTGTATACTTCAGGAGGGGGGTGAGACTGGATATATATACATACATATGGTCTTGGCCTGCAGATGTTGGGAACTTGGAATCTGGAAGGGAGTTAACAGAGGGACCAGGCAGAGGCTGCCGGCCTGGAGCACATGACCAGTGGCGAGTTAACATGGGATTGTGACTCGGGCCTGAGATGTGCACGGCTGTGGTGTGGCCATCTGTGCGTGCACATGTGTGAGAGAGACACACAGAGGAACAAGGGCAGGGACATGGAGAGACGGGGACAGGGACACAGAGAGGTAGAGCAGAGACACAGAAGCATGGGACCAGTTGGCTGGCTGACTTGCTGGGTGGCTGGCTGGTTAGTCGGCTATCTGGCTTGGTGGCTGACTGGGTGTCTGGTTGGTTTTGGTTTTGAGGTGTTTTTTTTTTTATGGACTCAGGAAATCCAGGACTCCCTGGACTGTGGAGGGCTTCCCCTGATCTCGGCGCTGCTGTGAACCTAGGGATAGAGAGATTAACAGTGGCTGCAGGCATTTGGGTGTCTGATCGCCCCTCCCGCCATGGAGGTACTTTGAGTGCAGCTGCTTTGTCTTCATTATTACTGTGTTCTGTTTTGTTTTGTTCTGTTTTTTTCTTTAATCCTGGATGAGGATGTACGAGTGCTTATTATGTGCCATTACTGTGGGGAGTGGGGCCTTATGGGAACATCTTGGGCTCCTCCAGCAGTCCAGTGAGGTGGCACTGTTATCCTCTCTGGTCTGCGTTGGGGCCGGGATTTAATCCCAGGAGATCTGACTCCAGAGCAGAAGCCTAACTTCTGCCATAAAATTACCCAGGGACAGAGGGCAGGCACTTATCAAAGACCCACCATGTTCACGGCTCTATCCCTGCTTTTTAGAGATGACAGTAGTTACGATGGCCTTAGAGTCACCCACCTGGGTTCGAGCCCCACCTCTGCCTTTTCCCTCACTGGGTGATCTCAAACAGGTAACTTGCCGCTCTGAGCCTCAGTGTTCCTTTCTGCAGTGTGGGGCAGAATGGTAGAGCCTTCCCCCTGGGAGGCCGCATGGGTTGAGTTAGGGCCAGGTGTGAGGCCAGTGCTTCTTAGCGGGGCTGCCGTTGTTAAGTGTAGCTGAGAGAACTGGACCATGGGAGCAGGCCTCCAGCCTGGGCTCCTGGCTCCGTAAGTGCCAGATTTTGCTCTCACTTTTGACAACTTGGACTCCTGTCCATGAGTGGTCTCAGGACAGACTCTGGAGTGAGTCAGAGTTCAGAGTTCTGAGACCCAGGTTCAGACCCCTGCTCCTCCGACCTTGGGCAAGTAATGTCCCCTCTCAGAACCTTGCTTTCCCCATTCTGAAATGGAGGTGATGAGAACACTGCCTCCACTGGTCACTAGGAAACTTGAATTCAGTGTTTTGTGGCACGTACTCTGCAGGGGGGCCTGGCACTCTGGATGGGGGAGGGGGGCAGTTAGGATGGTTACTGTTGGCAGCTGGGTGCCACCCAGGCTAACAAGGCCCAGCTATGTGTGTCCCCCTCACGCCCCTCCCCTCCCACCACGGGGAGCCTTCCTGGCCGTGGTGTCCCTGGTGGGCTCCACTGCTCCCCGCCCCTCACCCCAGAGTCGTCCTCAGGTGAGGACAGGCAGAGCCCGAGACACCTCCGGCCTGGCCCCCCAAGAGCAGGATGGAAAGAACAGGGCTTTAACAGATGTTCTTTGCCAAGGATTCCCTGGCTCTGTTTAATCAAGATTGTCAAATATTGATTTAATCTCTAGACCCAACAGATGTGATCTTAGCAGGTTTCAGTGGCAATTAGCTGGGATTAGTTAGCAAGTCAGGCACCAAGCTGACAAGACAACCATCTTCTAAAGGAAGTTTGGCCTGGCCACAGGAGTGAGCCCTGCGGGGGAACGTACTGAATATTTAACCACCAGTCCGACCTGGGCAGCAGCAGCCACGAGAGCAGCCTCAGAAGTGGGGTCCTGGAAGCCTCTGTGGGCCCAGCGTTGCCCCACACAGTGATAGCGGGAACACTCGGGGTTTCGAGGCAGCAGCCGTAGACCAAAAAGCTTCAATATCAAAATAAACGGCACGGCCATACCAGTGCGTGTGGCTTGACATTGGGCCTGGCTAGAGCCAGGAGATCCCTCGAGGGATGTCCAGCTCCCTGGAGCAGGGGTTGTGCCCCTGATTAAGTCTTCCCAGAAGGGGCTCCCCTGACCACAGAGGCCCGTAGCCCAGCTCTGTCACTGTATCCCCACTCCACGAGCATGCTGCAGCTCCTGGGTGGGCCTGGTGCATGTGCCTGTACTTCAGGAAGCATCCTTTTTTTTTTTTGCGGTTCGCGGGCCTCTCACTGCCGTGGTCTCTCCCGTCGCGGAGCAGAGGCTCCGGACGCGCAGGCTCAGCAGCCATGGCTCACGGCCCCAGCCGCTCCGCGGCACGTGGGATCTTCCCGGACCGGGGCACGAACCCGTGTCCCCTGCATCGGCAGGCGGACTCCCAACCACTGCGCCACCAGGGAAGCCCAGAAGTAACCACTTTTAATGGTTTGGTGGATGTCTTCCTAGACCCTTTCTTGTACATTTTATAGAATTTACGTATATACACACTCACACTAACAAAATCTGTCCCCCTCTTATTTAAACCAAATGGGGTCATGCTACACAAACTATTCCACAACTTGCTGCTTTTCCTTCCCAAGTGGCAGCATAGAGTAAAAGAGTATAAGGTAGGAAGCTGGATAGCCTTGGTTCAAATCCCAGTGCTGCTGGATCCTAGCTGAGTGACCTTGGGCAAGTTACTCAGCCTCTCTGGACTGAGTTGCATTGGCTTTAAATGAGCATGGTCCCTCAGGCTTGTCATGAAGATTAAATGGGTGAATGTGTGTAAGCATTTCACCTGGTGCACAGTAAGCACTCAGTAAGTATGAGCCATGCTCATTCCCTTCAGGCCGTGTGGACAGTCCGCATGCACGACACCACATGGTGCTACCTCACTGTTTGTCACAGCTGCGGCACCTTCCCTGGAATAGAGGCACCCAGTTCACTTAACCCATCCTCTGCTCGTGGGCATTGGGGCTGTTCCCAGCGCTTCCATATTACAGCAGTGCGGCAGTGTGAGCACCCCTGCGGTTGAACCACCTTGAGTCTGTCTTTCAAGGTGCGAGAAAGACTGGGGTGAATATCCGAGGAAGAGATTCCTAGAAGGGGAATTGCTGGATACAAATAAAAACAATATGCACACCTACATTTTCAATGCATAATTCCAGTTCATTCTTCTATTTCCCCAAGGGGAAAAAACCGATACCGATTTAACTCTGACTTGTGTGGGACCCTCACCTGTTTTGAGCGTAATAGCTGTACATGGCTGCCCTTGCCCCTGTGGGGACTGCCCTTGACTCCTAGGTAGGAATGTGGAGCCCTCCTGGATGCCTGGGAAAGTTTAAATTAGAAACACCCATCCGCTGGGCTCTGACATTAAATATGAAAGTGCAGGTTCTCACAGCGTGATACCGTGATATAATGAGAAAAATATTTTGGTCTTCATTCAGGTTCCTGGCACAAGAGCTTCTAAAACCCTTGGAATTTCCTGAGAGATATGGGTGATACCGTCTTTTGTTATTCAAAATAAGCTCCTTTGAACCGTACCTGAGTTTATGCTAAAGAGGTGACTCTTGGTGGAACCCTGAATATCTTCAGGATGGGGCTGGTTGCCAGAGGAACCAACCACGTGATGAGAGGCTTGGGACTTTCAGCCCCACCCTCCTGACCTCTGGCAAGGGAGAGGGGCTGCAGATTAAATCACCAATAGCCAGTGATTTCATCCATCAGGCCTTCATAACAGAACCTCCATGAAGCCCTAAACAACACGGTTCAGAGAGCTTCTAGGTTGGTGAACGCATGCACATGCTGGGAGGGCGGCACACCCCAAACTCCACAGGAACAGAAGCTTCTGCACTCAGGACCCTTCTAGACCTCATCCTGTGTATCTCTTCATCTGACTGTTCATCTGTATCCTTTATAATAAACCAGGAGTAGTAAGTAGTGTTTCCTGAGTTATGTGAGCTGTTATAGCTAATTATTGAACTTGAGGAGGGGGTCGTGGGAACCTCTGATTTGTAGCCAACTCAGACAGAAGAGTGGGTAACCTAGGGACCCACTGCTTGCAGTTGGGGTCTGAAGTGGGGACGGTCTTATGGGACTGAGCCCTTTACCTATGGGGTTTGTGCTCACGCTGGGTAGTTAGTGTCAGGATTGAGTTAAATTTTGGGACACCCAGCCCTACGAGAATTGCTTGGTATGGAAAACCCACACATCGGATGTCAGAGTTGTTGAGCATACGAAACATCACAGTAGTATATGGCCATGGTCAAGGCCCTGCTCATTGTTCTTTGGGCTGATGGAGCAGTCTCTGCCATGATACTTTCTAATGAGATTTCTGAGATTTCCATCCACCTTGTTTCCTGGGGGAGCTCTAAAGTGGTCCTGGGTATGCTCAGGTTTCCAATAAAGTGGGGAAAGATATAGCGGGGAGGAAACAGATTCTTAATCTGAAATCTGCTGAGGTGTTGCTGACATTCCAGAGCTTTGTCCTTATGAATTGATTTCAAAGATACTTGCGTCATTCATGTATTCACACAACACACCCATTGCACCTGCTGTATCTTTTATTTAGAGCATAGATGTGGGAGCCAGACTGTCGAGGTTTGAATCCCAGCTGTGTGACTTGGCCATGTTACCCTTGCCTCATCTGTAACACGGGCATGCTAGGGTCCCTACTTAATAGGGTTATCATGACACACAAGTTAATACACCCCACGAGGGTAGCCCCGTACCTGGCCCATCAGGAGAACTCATTAGTATTGGCCTTATTGTTATAAGCATCACCACCATATCATTCCTCCCCTCTACCTGACCCATGTGGCGAGAACAAACATTAGACCTCAGTCCACGACAAACTTGGAGCTGTTCAAGGTCTAAGGAGAGCAAAAGATACTCAGAGGCTTAAAAATCCTGTGGGCTAACTCTTGTAGTCCAGAGCCCTGGGAGCTCAGGGAGGGGAGGACAAAGGTGATTCTGCCTGGGGTGTGGAGGGGCTGGCGGGAGGCGTGCTGGCCAGCAGCACCGGGGACAAGGGGCGTGGACAAGGCTCCCTGGAGCGGCAGTCCCCCGAAGTACCTCCTGCAGTGGTCACAGTGCCCTTCAGACCAGTAATTGTCACCAAAGGTGACCCTCTCAGCAGCATCCAGTCTGTGAACCACCTGGTCCTCCCCAGACCACACCCCCCCTCCAGGGCCTCTCGCACACCTGCCCTCCTGCCCCTCTGCCTGGGCCCGCTGTGGCCAGTGTGCTCACTCCCTCTGACATTTGCGGCCTCTCGAGGCTTGGTGTCAGACGCTCCTCTCTTTGCTCTGTCCATTTCTTCCTCTCTCCTCAGCCCTGGCTGCATGTTGGAATCAGCTGCAGAGCTTTTAAAAGACACTCAGGGGCTTCCCTGGTGGCGCAGTGGTTGAGAGTCCGCCTGCCGATGCAGGGGACATGGGTTCGTGCCCCGGTCCGGGAAGATCCCACATGCCGCGGAGCAGCTGGGCCCGTGAGCCATGGCCGCTGAGCCTGCGCTCCGCAACAGGAAAAAAAAAAAAAAAAAAAAAGACACTCAGGCCTGGGCCCCACCCCAAACCAGCTGATCCAGACTCTCTAGGGGTGGGGTGTGAACACCTGTATTTTTATTAAGCTCCCCGGTGCCTCCAATGGACAGCTGGGGGAGAGAACCACCGTCTCAGACAACCCAAGAGAGCCTTGTATATGGGCCGCTCCCAGCTTTCCTGCCCCAGCACGTCAGCCTCGCTCATCAGCACACCTGGGGCACGGCAGGCGCCCTCTCTTGATGCAGACCCCAGGTCAGAGGGCACCCCCTCTCTGAGCCTTCAGGGTGGGACCTCCTCCCAACCTGTCACAGCATTACATTTTATTCCTTTATGTGGCTGACTACCCTTTGAAGTTCCCTTGTTTTCTGTCTTTGTTTACTTATTTCTCTGGCTTCCTTCTACTGGAAGTAAGTTCTTAAGGGGTGGGGAGCGTGGTCTGCCCTGCTCAGGGCTATATCTTCAGCTCCTATAACAGCACATAGTAGATGCTTTAAGAAATTTATTGAATAAATTAATGGATTTTAAGTGCTTAGTGTTTGTGGAATAAGTGAGTTATATATGCCTAGTAAATGGTGAATAAGTGAATAAGTTTTCAGTGCTTTTTTTGACTGAATGAATTTTTTGGACTGAATGATTTGTAAGAACGTGATAGATGTGGGAATTCCCTGGCGGTCCAGCGGTTAGGGCTCCGCGCTTTCACTGCCAAGGGCCCAGGTTTCATCCCTGGTCGGGCAACTAAGATCCCACAAGCCCAGCAGTGCGGCCAAAAAAAAAGAATGTGGTAGGTGTTTGTTATATGAGTGAGTGAATGAATGAATGAGTTTTAAGGACTAACTAGTTCTTTTTTTTTTTTTAATTTATTATTTTTGGCTGCGTTGGGTCTTTGTTGCTGCCCGCAGGCTTTCTCTAGTTGTGGCGAGTGGGGGCTACTCTTCGTTGCGGTGCGCGGGCTTCTCACTGCAGTGGCTTCTCTTGTTGCAGAGCACGGGCTCTAGGCGCACAGGCTTCCATAGTTATGGCGTGCAGGCTTCAGTAGCTGTGGCTCGCGGGCTCTAGAGCGCAGGCTTACTAGTTGTAGCGCACTGGCTTAGTTGCTCCGCGGCATGTGGGATCTTCCCGGACCAGGTCTCGGACCCATGTCCCCTGCATTGGCAGGCAGATTCTTAACCACTGCACCACCAGGGAAGCCCAAGGACTAACTAGTTCTTACTGGACAAATGAATGACTTGTATGTGCCCCGAAACTGCTGAATCGCCACTGTGTCCCTGGAGGAGTCATTGTTCTCCGTGAGCCTCTGAGAGTAGCCCTCAGACTTGGTGCCACAACGCTGAGCTATCCAGAGCTCACGGGTCCCACTGAGCCCCCATCACAATGACTGGGTCGTGTTTCCATAAAGGAGAAACATCTGGAGTAGACCAGGGCAGCACTGGACACAGAGGCTGTATAGGATGGAGGCCCTGGATGCCTACTTAGCAACCCTCTCATCTAAGGCCCGTGAAGGGGCAGCACACATACACACACACACACAGACACTGTCTCTCCCCCCAACACATTACTTTCAGCTTCTTCCCAGGGGCAGACACACTTGGGCACCAAGCAAGCCCTACCTACCCTCAGGTCACGGACCCCAACTGAGACGGTGCTTCCTGGTCCAGAATGAAGTCATTCATCCACTCATTTATTTAGCAGATATTTATTAATGGCCTACTGTGCGTCAGGCTTGTGCCACAGGTGCAGGCAGTGACTCACATTCAGTGCCTCACAAACTTCACATATGGGAAACAATTAATTACGTGGTAAATTACTTACATATATGTATATATTTTTAATATTTATTCATTTTTGTCTGCATTGGGTCTTAGTTGGGGCATGCAAGGTCTTCCTTGTGGCATGCGGGCTCTTCATTGTGGCGCGTGGGCTTCTGTCTAGTTGTGGCAGGCGGGCTCCAGAGTGTGTGGGCTCTGTGGTTGCGGCACGCGGGCTC
The DNA here is from genome assembly GCF_949987515.2 of Delphinus delphis. Taxonomy (NCBI): domain Eukaryota; kingdom Metazoa; phylum Chordata; class Mammalia; order Artiodactyla; family Delphinidae; genus Delphinus; species Delphinus delphis. The sequence continues at coordinate 14,032,948 of NC_082702.1, read as the reverse complement.
TTTAGTTGAGGCACGTGGGCTCAGTAGTTGCGGCGCGTGGGCTTAGTTGCCCCGCAGCATGTGGGATTTTAGTTCCCCAGCCAGGGATCGAACCCAGGGATCAAACCCATGTCCCCTGCATTGGAAGGCGGATTCTTAACCCTGGACCACCAGGGAGGTCTCTACTTACATATATTGTTGCAGGTACCACCAAAGGGAAATGCAGAGAGCTCAGGTTGGGGATTGAACTGGTTGGTGAGAAACGAAGCTTAGGTGGAGAAAGTGTCATTTGTCCTGAGTCTTGAGAAAGAATTACCTAGGTAAAGGAAGGCGAGCAGGAATGGCATGTACAAAGGTCCTGAGACAGCAGGGAAGATGGGTGTGAGGGGAACTGAAAGAGGGACATTGTGGCCTGGGCTCCAAGAGCAAGGGGAAGAGGAAAGGGAGCCTGGAGGACTGAGAGGAAGATTTTGAATTTTTTTGTGTGGAAAAGGGCCCTTAGGAGCACAGGAACAGAAGCAGAGACACCAGTGAGGCTGTGGTGTAGTGAACCGGTGAAAGTCACAGCAGCTCAGACCAGAGGGCTGGTGGGAGAGAAAGATGGATTCGGATATGCTGTGGGGAGAGTCAACAGGACGTGGGGTGGTGAATTGGACGTGTGGAGTGAGGGAGAGGAAGTGTGAAGGATGACATTGACGTTTCCAGTTTGAGCCCTTGGGTGGAAGTAAGTGCCTTTTGCTGAGATGCAGAGGAAGCAGATGGCCAGTTGCATTCCTGTTCTGACAGATATTCTGGTGTACCACCCTGCTGACATCTCTTGTCTTGATTTGGCCAATAAAATGTAGTTTGCAGAAGTGACACGTGTCATTCCTGAGCAGGAACTTTAAGGGCCATTGCATGGTTCAACCATGTCTTTTCCCTCTGAGATTGGCAGGGTCTCAGGTGAAGGGCTACTCCCTCAACTGGGAACAAAGCTGACATGAGCGGGGCCCTTGGCCAACCCATGATGGACATGCAGTATGAACAAGAAACAAACCCTTGCTGTGTAAGCCTCTGAGCACTTGGGGTCCTTTGTTAGTGTAATGTAGCTCAGCCCGTCCTGACTGTCCTGAGAAGGGGCAAGTTTTGTGGTTGGGAGAGGTCAAGAGTCAGGCTGGGAATGTTCAGTTTGCAGTGCATATGAGATACAGACATGGTGGTGTCAAGTAAGCAGGTAAGTACCTGAGTTTGGAACTCAGAAGAGCAGTTGTATCTGGAGATCATTTGTTGTGTGTCACCACTGAAGAAAAGGAGAATCACGAGGCGCAGGAGGCTGCCTGTGATCACTGGGAGGGCTGGTGCCTGAGCTCAGGACTGCCTCACTTCAGGAATGAAGCAGCTGGGGTCAGTCCCAACTCTGCCACCTCACAGTCATATGGTCTGGGACACATTCCTTCCTTCCTGTTTCCTCGTGTGTAAGCTGGAGATAATAATGATATCTACCTCATGGAGCTGCTGTGAGGGTTAAGAGAAATAACAAATGTCGGGTGCTTAGACAAGGACCTGGACCACAGAAGGGTCATACGTGGTAGCTGTTGTTACAGATGTTGTTTTGTTGTTGTTTTGTCATGTAACTAAAATGTCCAGAGGTGGGAAGTGGAATCGGGTTGGCTTCAGGTCCAGGCTTGATGTAGAGACTCAAATGATGACTACAGCCCCCAGATGGTCTGTAACTCTCAGCCCCTTTCACAGATGGTTCTCCCCTCATGGTCACAAGATGGCTGCAGTGATTCCATCTTTCACATCCTCTCTGGCTCGGGGTAAAAGGGAAAAGCACAGTCTTCAGCCCCAGCACTTCTAGCAAAGACATCACTAGGTCTCTGGTTCTGATTGAGTTGTGTGATTTGTTCCTGACCTTGAGAAGAAGCCCTCCTCTAGCCCATTGGGTGGAGGTCAGAGCGGGCAGGTTCTCAAAGGGAAATCTGGGCTGTTGTTGGAAAAAGGAGTCATGGAGGCTAGGGGAGCAAACTACAAATGTCTAACACTGGAAGGCTTGTGTTTTTCCCTTTTCCTCTGCTCTGTGAGGTTCCGGCAGATATTGTGACCCCACAGAGCAGGGCCCTTCAGAGCCAGGACACTGGGGCCATGGTGCTGGCCTGTCCGCCTGCTGTTCTAGCCTCCAGGCTTTGGGGGCCTGATAAGGAAACATCCTCTCAGGTCAGAGTTCCCCAGCTTCTTTACAAATGACAGTCTGGGAGCTCTTACACAGATACACCATTAGTTGCCCGCTCTTCTAACAGACCCTGACGTTTTCTGGGAACCAGTGTGGCCAGCCCCAGGGATGAGTCCTCAGTGGCCCATGGGCAATCAGGATGATCATAGACTCTGGCTGGCTTCACCAGCTTCTCTGGCAACCGGAGTGGCCATAAGGGACCACATCCTGGCCAATGAGACATAAAAGAATGTCTGTGGAGGGAGGGGCAATGTTCTGGCAATGTTCTCCTTCCTGATTAGGGTCAGATCGGTAAGAACACTCTTACATCATCCCTTTCTTTACCCCTCGCCAGTAGTTCAGTGAGAGGCATGGCTGTGGCTGCCAGCTTGTGACCACGGGGCCACAAGCCAAAGATGTAAGCCAGCAGCACACTGCGGGATGGCAGTGGGGGAGAAAGAGAAAACGCCTGACGTCATTTCCCTGTACCAAGCGTGGAGCTGCCATATCTGGCCTCCTTGTTACATGAGATAATGAAGTGTCTTCATTGCCCAAGACACCATTGGACGGTATTGTTACTTGCAGCCAAATGCCTCCCACCTGACTCACCCACTGTCGCTTGCTTCTCATTGTGCCACTGCCTTGGCCCCATTTGTTCCCCTCCACCATCCACAGGTGCCTTCTTTGCACACAGCACCGTGTCTTAGTCAAGGTCCTCAGATGCTGGCAGCAAAAGCCTTGCTTGACAGTCTTGGGCAGAGGCAGATTTGTCAGTGGCTTACAGAATCAACAGGAGGCCAGAGGAGCAATTGTAGAAAACAGGCAGGAGCCAAGCAACACTGGAAGAAAGGAACACCAGGGCCCCTAGCAAGTGACATGTAGGAAAAGTCAGATCCACATCCCCCGCTACTGCAGGACACCCTCCAGCCTTTTATGCTCTGCTGAGGTCCTGTGCCCACCCCTGGCTGTGCTTCTGTAATTGCGGGGAAGAACTCCTGCCAAAGATATGCGAAGGAACGGTGATAATAGCAGGGACCATGAGGTAGATGGTATTATCCCCATTTTACGGATTGAAATTGAGTCACAGTTTCAGTAACCAGTCCGTGGCACACCAGTGTCTGAACCCAGGCAGTCTGGCTCTCATAACAAGAGGTTCCCCATCAGGAAGATCAGAGTGCTTCTAGGAAGAGGGAGTTCGACAGAGACAGCTAGAAAGGGACCAGTGTGCACCGGTCCCTGAATCCCAGAGAGGCTGTGGGTATCATACACTCAGTCTGTGAATGTCACAAGGAGACTCAGCTGCACCTGCTCGGGGAAGGGATTTGTGCAGAGACTGGGGCCTCAAGAACATCTGTGTGTTTTCATAGAAGGGAGCAAAGCGAATTGGGGGTTTCCGACTGAGCTGAAACAAAATGCCATCAGCAAAGCCCATCTGTCAGAGGTGTTTGCACAAGCAAGTCAGGGTCGCATCGGGGCCACTGCGTTTCCCAGCCAGCCCAAACGTGACCTCAAAGGACTAATCCTCTGCCAGGCTGACCCAAGGGCACAGCTGGGCTGCCAAGCGGCGCCAACAGTGCCCTCAGCTGGTCGGGATACCCCAGCCTGGCCTGGGATCCGGGGCCTAGCAGAGTTTGGGGCTGCCCTCAGGCCCTCATCTCTGGCGAAGCTGAAGACCAGTCACCGAAAGTCACAAACCAGCAGCCCCTGCTCAAATCAGGCCCACATACTTACTTTGTTGGCCCTCGTTGTGGTGTGTGTTGGTAATTCATCTGTTGACTAAGAATACATGTAAGTAATGCAAGTGGTAGCCAGTGGTGTGCAATAAAAAGTAAGGCTCCTTTCTGCCCCTTCTTCCAAAACACAGATCCTGGGGATACACAGTAGCTCACATTCTTTTTTTTTTTTTTTTAACATCTTTATTGGGGTATAATTGCTTTACAATGGTGTGTTAGTTTCTGCTTTATAACAAAGTGAATCAGTTATACAAGCTCACATTCTTATGGGGGGAGGGAGGCCAGGAATAAATCAGAGACATAAGTGAGTATAAGTACTAAAGAAAATAAATGAAGCAGGGATGGGGCTGGGAGTGGAGAGGAAAGATACCCAGTTTCCCTCCCCAGGGGCAACCACCGTGAGCAGTTTCTTGAAAGTCCTTTTAGAGGTCATCTCTGCATGTTAGTTTGTTGCTGTCGTAGCTGTTGTTTTTGTTTTTCAGGTTGGGAGATGTTGCATACAGTTCTAGATTTCTGGTTTCTCTTGAAAAATCCCATGATCAGGCATCCACATGCCCGCAAGGCTTGGTTGCAGAAGCTGAGGCCCAGCTGCCTCTTTAGAGGACGCTCTGCTGTCCAGGTCCCCACGGCTTCACCTGGCCTCCATCTCCCCTAACCAGCCCAACCCTGGGTACTCTCCACTTTCCTGCCCCTTCTCTGCCACCTCCCCTGTATGCCTCCCTATGGTACCTTCAGGAATGCTCATGGGGAACCAGGAAGAGGGCGCTTTGCGCCCCAGCCCCACCTCTCCCCTCACCTGGTTCTCACTTTCTCAGAGGCTATAGGCTCCCCTTCTTTTTTGCTCCATGAATCTGCTTCATGCTTCCCCGGCGGTGCCTCTCTGCCAGCTAACTCCGTACCTCTAGGCATGAGTTGTGAAATGCCTCCTACACGTGTACACGTGCGCGTACACACACACTCATACTCGTGCTCACACAGGAGGCCTTCCACTTACTCAGAAAGCACCAACACTCACTGACTCACATGAGTCAGGCACATCACTCACAATGGCCATGTCCAGTTCCACATTCCAAGGGAAAGTAATTGTTAGTCACCTTGAGTCAGATGCCCAGGCCGACCCAGCACTCTGCTGCCCTGAATAAAATCAGTACTGTTGGCAGGAGAAAGAGGCACAGCTGCTGGGACAAGCAGCAGGTTCTGCCACAGGCCATGATCCACTTTCCCCTTCCTTCCCCACTGAGGGTTTCATCTTCCAGAAGCTCAGGGTAGAGACAAAGGGAAGTGATCCTGCAGAGTACTTTATGTTGCCGGGCAGAAGAAGAATGAACTCCCTTCCCCAGAGGTGCGCAAGTCAGGATGCACTAAACACATCAGGTCAGGTGGAGGCTGTCTGTTCGCTCATTCATACACTTGTGAACAAGTGTCCTGGACACTATTCCAGGAGCTGGGGCTACATCAGTGAACAACACAGATCGCCCTGCCGTTCTGGAACTGATAATTTAGTGATGGAGATAACCAGTAGATAGCAAACTAATTTCAATTAGTGGTAACCTCTAAGGAAAAAGAAGAGAGCAGAGTGACAGAGAAAGGCTCCTAGAGTGGTTTGGGAAGGCTTCATTAAAGAATGAATATCAAGTTAGGGAACCAGCCTGGTGAAGGACCGAGGAAGGATACCCACACATCCTGGATGGGGCCTGATATGTCAGAAGAACAGAAAAGAAGGCCAGTGTGATGGGAGAGGCACATCCCTTAGTTGGGGCTGGGGAGAGGCAACAGGGAGACTGGCCAGTCCTGTGGGGCTCATGAGCCAGTGGAAGGAATTTGGATTTTATTCTAATGCAGTAAGAAGCCACTGGGGACCTGTCAGCAAAGAAGCAATAGGAGCTGATCTGCCAGCTCTCATAGTATCAATATTTATTAATCACATAGATTTCTAGAGACATTCCCTCCCCCAAATCCACCAGTGCTCATGGTGACTCCTCCATCTTTTTCATTTCCTTTCTGGCGGGGTGGCTGGTCAGGTGGACTACAAAACAGATGGACAACTGTGCAGCCTCTGTGTACAACCACCAGTAGACAGGACTCATGGGGGGCAGAGGAACATGTGCAGTGACACCACAGGGAACAGTCAGCCAGATCCTGAAAGTGAGAAGCGCCGCAGGACAAGTGACCTCATTCCTTCCATAAGTAAATAGCATCAAGATGGGGGAGGGGGGGTTGTAGAGTAGTGGAGACTTAAGAAATATATATGCCAAAGCAGGGTACAGATCTTGTTTGGATCCTGATTTGAACAAGTCAACTTTCAAAAGACATCTTTGAGACAGTGCAGGGAAATGTAATGCAGTTGGGGTATTACATGACATTAAAGAATTCTTATTTATTTAGATGGGTATGATAAAGGTATCGTGGTTACTTTTTTTTTTTTTTTGAAGGCCTTATATGCTAGAGATACAAGCTAAATTATTTATAGGTAAAATGGCCTGATGTCTGGGATTTATTCTAAAATATTGTGCCAGAAACAAAGTGGAGGAGTAGGGGAACAGATGAAACAGGAATGGCCAATAGTTAATAGTGTTGAAGCTGGTGGGGTGGCTTATCGTGTCCTCCTCTCTGCTTTGGGGTATGTTTGAAATTTTCCATAGTAAAACGGTTTTTGTGGTTTTGTTTGTTTTTAAATGAGTAAAGCTGTCAAAAACAAAAGGTCATTCTCTGGGAGCAGTATAACGTCACATCTCACCTTTGCCTTTTCTCCCTTTTCAGCATGGCAGGGAAGGCACCCCTGCAGCCTGCCAGCCCTCGCGCACACCTGCTGCTTGCTCGGCCCCGCTGAGCCACTCAGTCTGGAGGCCCCAGGACAGCGCCTGCCTCGTGAGGTTGTCCTGGCTCAGTTGTCCACAGCGATGGTGGAGAACTGGACTCCACAGGCTCACAACCTTCCCGACAGGCTTCAGGGGCCAGAATCCTTCATCCTGGGACTGGTGGCCCTGAACAATGGCTGAGGGCCAGGGGACCCCATAAAGTTAGTCTACAGCTTTCAGGGGCCAGTAGCACTCCAGTGCCCGTGGACTATGGCCACCTATCGGCCCATTCCCAACGATGGTGTGGACCTGGCCGTCAGCTGTGGGACCAGGGCAGCCGATGTCCTCCCCGGCCCGCACACAGGGGACTACGCTCCCATGGGATTCTGGGTCCAGAACGGCAGCATGCCCCAGGCTGTGGGTGAGAGCCCGGCCAGTGCCACCACCCGCCCCAGTCCCACCACCCCCGCGGTGCCCAAGATGGGCGTGCGGGCAAGAGTGGCCGACTGGCCACCCAAGCGGGAGGCCCTGAGAGAACAGAACAACCCCAGCCCCTCACAGGACACAGATGGCACAAAGGCCACAAAGGTGGCCCATTCCATGAGAAGCGTACAGAACGGACAGCCCCCCACCAGCACCCCGGCTTCCTCAGGGTCCAAAGCCTTGCACCGACTCTCCAGGAGAAGGTCTAAGGATGTGGAGTTCCAGGACGGGTGGCCCCGGTCCCCCGGCAGGGCCTTCCTCCCGCTGCGGCACCGCAGCAGCAGCGAGATCACCCTCAGCGAGTGCGACCTGGAGGACGCGGCGGAGCCCCGGGGCGCCCGGCACACGGGGGCGCTGCCGCTCTTCCGCGAGTATGGGAGCACGTCCTCCATCGACGTGCAGGGTGTGCCCGAGCAGAGCTTCTTCGACATCCTCAATGAGTTCCGCAGCGAGCAGCCCGAGGCCCGGGGTGCCCCGAGCCTCACTGAGCTCCTGCGGGCCGATCCCGGCCGACACGTGGCGGGGGGCGGCAGTGGAGCCAAGGGGGACGCCCGCAACGGGCAGCCCGCCAAGGACGGCCTGCTGCCACTGCAGCCCATGAAGGAGAAGGAGAAGGCCCGGAAGAAGTCCACGCGGGGCCTGGGCGGTGGGGATGCGGTGGACTCGTCCATCTTCCGGAAGCTGCGGAGCAGTAAAGCCGAGGGCGAAGCGGCCCGGTGCCCCGGGGAGGCCGAGGACGGCCGGAGCCCCCCGGAGGCCAGCAGGCCGTGGGTCTGCCAGAAGAGCTTCGCCCATTTCGACGTGCAGAGTATGCTGTTCGACCTCAACGAGGCGGCCGCCAACCGGGCGTCCACGGCCCAGCGGCGGAACACGACCACCGGGGCCTCGGCCGCCTCGGCCATGGCGTCCCTCACGGCGTCGCGGGCCCACAGCCTCGGCGGCCTGGACCCCGCCTTCACCAGCACGGAGGACTTGAACTGCAAGGAGAACCTGGAGCAGGATCTCGGCGACGACAACAGCAACGACCTGCTGCTCAGCTGCCCGCACTTCCGCAACGAGATCGGCGGTGAGTGCGAGCGCAACGTGAGCTTCTCCCGGGCGGCCGCGGGCTCCACAGGCAGCAGCGGTGGGGGCGGCGGAGAGGGCCGCCCTCCGGAGCCCACCCTGAGCGCCTACCGCACGAACGCCAGCATCTCGGTGCTGGAGGTGCCCAAGGAACAGCAGAGGACGCAGAGTCGCCCGCGGCAGTACAGCATCGAGCACGTGGACCTGGGCGCCCGCTACTACCAGGACTACTTCGTGGGCAAAGGTGAGGTGGGGGCAGACAGGCGGGCAGCACCTGGTCTCTGAGACTGTCACTGCTCATTCATTCGCTGCCAGGCCCTTCCTTGGGCACCGAGGGTGCAGAAAGACACAAGACCTCCCTCAGAGAGGGGCTGTGACGATGCAGGGAGTCCAGCCTCATGACACATGGGTAGCACTTTAAAACCCCGAGCTACATGAAACAGTAGATATGCATTAACTTAGCAAATATGTGCTTGGGTCAGCTATGTGCCAGGGCACCTTCTAGAGCTGGGGGATACAGTATTGACCAGCTTGAAACAAAAACCTTGTCTTCCTAATGTCTTAGTGGGGTAAGACAAACAATAAAACTAGATAAATACGTAAGGTGTGGTGAGTGGCAAGTGCGGTGGAGAAAGGTAAAGCAGGGAAGAGGGAAACAGTGTCAGTGCTGGGAGTTGCATTTTCAGTAGGGAATGGTCAGGGAGGGCCTCCTAGTGAGTGCCCTTTGAGTACTGAGGTGAAGGAGGTGAGGGAGGGAGGCTTGTGGAGATTGAGGACAGTGTTCCTGACACGGGAAACAAGTGCAATAGTCCTGGAACACTGGAGGAATAGGATGGAGGCCAGTGTTGCTGGGACAGAGTGACTGAGGGAGAGTGGAAGGAGCTGAGACAGGTGACAGGGGCAGATCATGTGGGACTTTGTGAGCCACAGTGAGGACTCTCACTTTTACCCTGAGTGAGATGGGGCCGCAGGAAAGTTCTGAACAGGAGAGGGCCTTGATCTGACTCAGGTATTCTCAGCCTCCCTCTAGGGAACAGGCTGTGGGGGCAGGGGGAGCTGGGAGACCGAGGAGGAGGCTGCTGCAATGGTCCAGGCAGGAGATGGTGATAGGGAGGTCTAGGGGAGCCTAGGAGGGGGGAAGAAGCTGGCAGGTTCTGGATTCCCTTTGACGGCGGAGCCGTTGATGTTTGGAGGGTGTTAACACAGGCATCACACATGGTGAAGTTCATTAGTGCTGATGAGGCAATCCTAGGAGGCAGCAGAGCATAGTGCAGAGACCACAAACCCAGGCAGCCCCGGGGACCAGGCAGGAGACAATAGAGGGAAGCAAACCAGGCAGGGACTGCACAAAGGGCAGCTCCTGCTCAGCTCCAGCTCACTGTTGTCATCAGGAAGTATAGACAAGCTCAGTGTTGCCAGCCTTTCCAATTTTTCTAGATTCTCCTGAAATTCAGATTTTTTTAGTATGGATTCTCCTATATCAATTCAGAATTGAATTGATATAGTAACAGGCTTAAAACAACATAGAAGTTTATTTGTCTCACATAAAGAAGTCTGGAGATGTGCAGCCCCGGACTGGTATGGTTACTCCTCAGAAACAGTGGAATGCCAGCCTTAGTGCAATGGCCTCTGAGCCCTCAGGGTGGTCTCCTGGTCCAAGATGGCTGCTGGAGTTCCAGCCATCACACCCATGATTCCAGGCAAAGAAAAGGAGGAAAGGATTCGGGCAAAATGTCAACTCAGCACCCCTACCTTTTTTTTTTTTTCAAGTCAGCCCCTTGTAAAGAACATTTTTAGAAGTCCCAGCCAACTGCTTCTGGTTATTGGCCACACCTGTCTGCAAGGCAGGCTGGGAAATGTTAGTTTTTAGGTAGACATAGCCCCTCTCTTTTCTTCCTCCAAGAACAGAGGGTTTCTCTTAAAATGAAAGAAGGGAAGAATAGGTAACCGATAGGCAGCCAGTACTCCACAGCAACTAGTTTAAAATTTTTTTTAAAGCAGTATCCTAGTCAAATACAACAAATGTCAACTAGATCGTCCAGAGTACAGTCTCTGGAGGTCCACCAGTGTTGGAGTCCGACAGCCCTGGGTTTGGGATGTCTTTTTCATAGCTTATTAGCTACGTGACACATTTTACCCCTTGGACTCCGTGTCCTCATGTGAGGAACAGAGATGATTGTAGCAGCATCACATGCCCAGAAACAAAATGACACAGAGACTGAAAATTAAGGGGTGAAAAAAGAAGTTCAGACAGTCACTAACCAAGAGAAAACTGGTGAGGTGACATCAGTATCACACAAAATAGATTTCAAGGCTAAAAGCTTTGTTTGAAGAACCAAAAGGGCCATTTCTTATTGACTTTCTAAAAATTTACCCAGAAACTGTAATAGTTTTGAACCTTTGTATACCTGGCAACCTGTTTGAGGGGTATATAAATAAAAAACTAATACAGCGACAGGGAGACGTGAACAAATCCACAACCCATGGGAGAAGTTGACAGGGTCGCTCTTTGAAATTGACGAATCCAGTAGCCAGAAAGTAAGGCTGAGAGGATTTGAAACCTGGTTTTGCATTTATACTATATTAATTTTCTGCCTAACCAACAGAGAACACGTTCTTTTCAACTTGCACATAGGAATACCTACACGGAAGGACTGTGGTTAGGATCAAATAAGATTGTACATCAAAACAGTTCTTCATCAGGCAGATAGTGCTTATCATGGAGCATTAAAAAGAAGCTTTTCTTTAAAAGAATGATTTCTTTGTAGTCCTGGAAACTCATAAATAAGTTAGTCATTGGTCAGTGTTTATCGATTGCCTATTCTATGCTAAGACCGCAAGGTACTGGGTATGCATTGGCGGAAAACAAAACAGATCCTGCAGCTGTTTCAGGAATGAACTGATATCTGTGGAGCACACTTACTCTGTTCTCTGACCAGCTGGGGAGATTGTTTAACCCACTGCAGGTGCTGTTCTTATTGGGACCATTAATTAACACACATTTGAGCCTTAGATAAGCCTTTGAATCACCAAGAGCATCTTATGAGAATAGGAACCAACATTTAAATATTGAGAGCGCTGGGGTGGGAAGGAATCTCTGGCAGTGCGGAGCTGCTGACTTCACGGACTTAAGACAGACTGCTGGCAGGCATCTACCACAAGCAGGAGATACTTGGGTTATATATCAATTAGAACTGTTTGCCTGGAAGGATTATAAGACAGCAGCATGTTTTTTTAAAAAGGGGAGACAGCTGTCATTTTGGGGAGAGAACAGGAGACTTCCTCCATGACTTGGTAAAGTCTCTGTCACCATAAGGAAAAAAAGAGTAGTGTTTAAGTTTCCTACATCTATAGAAATATGGTTAGATAAAGGTGACGCTTGGGGACTGGAATCATGGTCCTTTTCTGTGACAAACATCATGCCCTGGGGGTAGTACTAGCCAACACATCTCATGTGCTTACTCTGTGCCCGGCCCTGTGCTGAGGGCTCCATGCTTATTGACCTGTTTAGTCCTTACAACCGGCTGAGAGAGGGCTCCATCCTTCCTGACACCGTTGTACAGATGAGAATGCCGTCAAGCGACTTGGGCCACACATCTAATGAGTCCAGGGCCCGGATTTCAGCCGGGCAAAAGCCTCTCTAGACTAGAATCTAACCACTTCACGAGGGCTAATTGGCAGCTAAGCTGCTGAACATTTGCAAATATGGGATAATCACAGCGAAGCTAGGTTTATAACATGGCACGCACTGCACTAAGCGTTTTTGGTTCGTAGCCTCGTTTCACTCTCACATTGGCTCTATGAATCATGGGTAGCGTGAGGGCCCCCCATTTCCCAGATGAGAGCGCTGAGACTCAGGAGATTTCTGTGGGGTATAGTAAGGTGGGCTTTAACCTCCTAACGGTCTCTCCATTGAGTGTGATCGTGACCAGCCATGAGGTTTGTGTGACCAGGATCCCAAGAGCCTGCGCAAGAGCTCTGTACGGGTTGCACAAGAGCCTTCCCCGGCTGTCCTCTCAGCAGCCCTGCCGTGGGACGTCACCCCTCCTTCCCAGAGAGCTGACTCTGAGCTCACCTGCTCTTCCCTCTCAGAGCATGCCAATTACTTTGGCGTGGACGAGAAGCTGGGACCAGTGGCCGTGAGCATCAAGCGGGAGAAGCTGGAGGACCACAAGGACCACGGGCCTCAGTACCAGTACAGGATCATCTTCCGGACCCGCGAGGTAGGTCCCATTGCTATTGTTATTATTACATAAATCACAGCCACTCACATCTATGAGCCCTTACTCTGTGCCAGGTTCTGTGGGTAAGTGCTTCCCCTGTTTCAACTCGTAATCCTTCCAACAGCCTCAGGAGAACAATCCTGTCAGTCTCCCCATTTTACAGAAGGGAAGACTGAGACTCAGAAACATGTCTGAAATCGGTGACTAAGTGGCCAGGATTGGAATCCAGTGTGTCTGACTGCAGAGCCCAAGATTCTGACATTTGCAAAAGATTAACTGTGATGAGTATAAAAAAGAAAGGGAGAGATATAGGGGATTCTTTCAGGATTGTGAGATGCCCTGCAGAGTGGAAAGGAGAACTAAGGCAGCAGGTCTCGGGCAGGGCAGGAATTGGGGAATCTCAGCAGCAGGCACTGCCGTTGATGTTGATCAGCTCAAAACAGGCCCAGCCTGCCTACTTTCCTTCAGAATAGAGGATCCCATTGTCCTGGCTTGGTCAGAGGTCTTCCCTTGGAGTAAATGTCAGCTGTGGCTAGGGAACAAGGCCCGTTGGGGGCACCCTGCTCGATTAGGACTCTTAAGTTGTAAGTGGCAGAAATCTACTTCTATCTGGTTTAAGCCAGAAATAGAACTCATTGGTTTATGTAACTGCAGATCCAGGGGTAGGAATGGCTTCAGGCATAGCTGGACCCAGGCACTCAAATGATGTCACCAGAACTCTGCCTCCTTATCTCTCCCGCTCAGCTGGCTCTGCTGCTTTTTGCATCGTGAATGTCATCCTCTCCTGCTACCAACAAGCTCTCCCCACGTCATGGGAAAATGGGGACCGGCTGCTCAAATCTTTTCCATCTTTATACTTTCTCCTCTGCGTTCTTATCTGCTGAATCTCTGGGAAGGACTCTGATCGGCTCTGCTTGGATCACAAGCGTGGGCCAGTCACTGTTGTCAGGGATGATAGAGGACTCTGTCTAGATCTAGCACATGTGCTCCACCCTGGGTCCAGGGGCCGGGCTGGGCACTGTGATCGACAGTTCTGTCAGAGCCACCCACAGGTGGTGGTAGGGGGGTGGTTCCTCAGCAAAAGGTGGGGAGCTAGGCCAGTAGAAATGATAGAGACTTCCAAAAGACCTCAAAGGAAGACCTTTTCAGAAAAGGAGCAATCATCAGCTGGGCAGGCCCCCCCAATGGATCTCCCTCACCCCTGCATTACCCCATCCCCCTTGGGCCTGGGCTTTTGCACAGACATGGGAGCCCAACAGGCAGGCACTGCCAGGGAGTTTGGATGTGGGGCCGGCCGATCCTGGACCTCATCCAGGCCGGCAGATGCTGCACCGAGGGCCGTGGCCGCATCCCCTTGCGAAGACCTTCCCGCTGAGGGGGAGTGAGATGACACAGATGGCAGCGTAGGGGAGGCAGCCCCAAAACCTTTGTGCCCCAGATCACAGGTGGTCACCGGCCCCGGAGTCTCCCCAGCATCCTCCTCCTTCCCTCTCCTCACCTTTCTGGCCAGATGAACACCAGGGCAGAATGTGAGGTGACAGCTCACACTGTATCCAAGTGTTGCAGGACACGTGGGGAGCTGCCAGGTGAGATGACAACGGCCATCATATACTAATCAATAGTATTACAGCTGCTGTTGTGTTGTAGATTTATTCAACACTGTGTGCCGGGCATTTTCTACACCGATTATGTATATTCACTCCCTTTGCTGTGGTTCCTATTCAGTAGGTTGGAAACTGGCTTGGTGCCATTCCTGGCTCGTTCCTGCTTCCGTTCACTTCCCACGCCCAGCGCCCACACACTAGCCTCTGATCCACCCCAGGCTGGGCACAGGGCCTTCGCAGCTCAGGGGCACAGGCCTGGGGTTCATCCACTCCACGGAGATTCACTCAGCACCACCACCGGCCAGCACTGTGCTGGGCACTGAGGAAACAGTGGAAATAAGGCAGCAGAGATGCTCATGGGACTGCATTTTTGCTGGGGAGGCAGACAATACGTAGATACTCTTGTAAATTATACTACGTGGTACATGATGACAAGGTGGAAAGTAAAGCAAGGAAGAGAGATAAGTGCGGGGGTGGTAAGATTTTTAGACAGGATCGTCAAGGGAGGTGTTACTCGGAAGGGAACATTTGAGTAAAAGACCTGAAGAAGATGAGAGGAGCCATGTGGACATCTGGAAGAGTGTTCCAGACACAGGGAACATCCAGTGCAAAGGTCCTGAGGCAGGACCAGGCCTGGCACAGTCACTCAGCAGCTGTGAAACCTTGGGCACGTGGCTTCTTCTCTCAGAGCCTCTGTTTCCCCCATGGGAATCCCACTCTCACAGGACCATAGTGTGGGCTTGGTGAGGTTGCCCATATAAAATAGGCAGTGCTGGGCCTGGCACTCGGGGAGAGCCCAGTGAGGATAGCCGTTGGGAGAGGTCTCAGTTTCCTGTCCCCGTGTCACATTCAGTCAGCCCTGTTGACTTTTGGCCCACCGTGAGGTTCATGGCCACAAGCAGGCCTTTCTCTGCCCCTCACACACATGCAGGCCACACGTGTACTCAGTCCTGGCCCCAGCCCCTTGCAGAGCCGCCTATTGGGCACTAAGGCCTGAGGACCTCGTCATCCTGTCATCTGGAGGTAGGGGCAGAGGCCAACAAGGTTCGCCTTGCCCCTTCCTAAGGCCCTTCCTGCCATGGAGGCAGAGAGTCACATAACCCGAAAGTAGTAATGACAGTAGTAATAAGAACAGCTAACACTTAGCACATATTCCTGCCAGGCACTCTTCCGAGTGTTTTATATGCATTGACCCTTCAGATTCTCTCAGTAGTCCCACGATGTGGGTCCCATTCCCCCCATTCTACAGATGAGGACTCTTGAGGCCTAGGGCTGTCACTCATGAGGGTCCCCCAGTGGCAGAGCCAGGATATGAACCCAGACTGCCTGTGTCCCCAGCCCGTGCTCTTAACCACTCCCCACGCCCTGTGGGGTTGAGTTTGTATTCTGGCTCTGGGAACAGACAGCTTGGGGTTCGGTTGGGCTCTGCCACTCACTAGCCTTGTGAGCTTAGGCAGATGGCTTTACCCCTGGATGCCTCAGTTTCTTCATCTGTAAAATAGACTTTGTACCGTTTGTTCCTTGTGTCCTGGAGAGGCGGGAAGGTTCTCCTGGACCGGCACGCACGAGGTGGCATAGCACAAGGCTGCAGGGTGGTGAGTGCTCTGAGCGGCAGATACTGTGATGACGCTGCTGTCGTGTTGTCACTGTTTCCCGAAAGGTCAGAGGGCCTTTCTGGGGAGTGAAGGTTCAGCTTATGGTCAGAGTTCTGCCCTTCTCCTGTCGACACACACATCTCGGGCTCCGGTTAACCAAGGCATGGGGGCCAGAGCGAAGGGCCCAGGCTGTTTTCCAAGCCAGCCGGCTGGCCTGCCCCAGATGGCCGCCCCCGGCCGCCAAGCAGACCGAGTGGGCTCACATCTCCCAGCAGATGGGATGGGAGTGTTGGCAGCTCTGAGCCTCCCGCTGGGGCGGGAACAGACTGGAGCTGGGCTTCAGGACCACACGCCGAAACATCAGCCCCACCCACCCTGAGCCTGGACAGGACAAGCTCCAGGCCAGGGCTGCCCTGTCCTGAGCCCCTTGCCGGCAGGACACAAGGAATGCCAACTAGCCGAGGACTCTTTGGCCCAGCAGGCTCGGTGGGTTCCCTTTGGCCCCAGATATGAGTTTTTGACAAGCCTTAGTTTTGTGAGGGTTAGAGATTTAGATTTTTTTTTTCTTTCTTTATTGAAAAAGTAACTGTCACTCATTAAGAATTTAAACAGTATATATGTATACAAAGCAGAAAAGGAAGAACCTTGTATTAAGTGTAAAAAGCAAGTGTAGTAGCGAACCTCATTTGGGACCTCACTTGTGTTCAGTAGGCACCGATGATGGTGTGATGTCATCTCCAAAGCATACTGTTAAGTGGGGGGAGAAACAAACTGTAGCTTCCTATTAAGGTTAACTTTTTTTTAAATTTTTAACTACACATATGGCTTTGTGTAAAAACATCCGACGTGTGTGATGTGGTAATGGCGAGCACATGTATTGAGTGCTCACTGTGTGCCAGACACAGTGGTAGAAAAGCACTGTACATGGACTATCTTCTTGAATCTTTATAACCCTTTGCGACAGGCACTGTTACTCCCCATTTTATAGATAAGGGAACAGGCACAGAGAAATTCAGCAGCTTGCCCAGAGTCACACAGCTAGAGAAGGGGGAGAGCCGGGATTTGAACCAAGGCAGACTGACTCCCAAGTGACCTCCCAGGAAGAGCTCTTGGAGGGTGGACGCAGCACAGGGGAAGGCAGGGATGCATCTGAGTCAGTAGCTGGTGGAGAACAACCTGTGCCGATGGTTAGTTGCTGATGTGGCCCTGAATCCCTTTCACAGCTCAGTGAGATGATGCCAGATGTCATCAAGGGTCAGAGCACACAGGGTCTCGCAGCCTGAGCAGCGAGTGTAGTTTTGCTTGGTTTTGTTTTAAGGCAAGGGTTTTTTTTTTTTAATTTTTCTTTTGGCCGTGTCGGGTTTTAGTGGCAGCACGCGGGATGTTCGTTGAGGCATGCAGGATCTTCCATTGCGACGTGCGGGCTTTTCTCTTCTCTAGTTGTGTGTGGGTTCTAGGGCACGTGGGCTCTGTAGTTGTGGCGCACAGGCTCCAGAGCACGTGGGCTCTGTAGTTTGCGGCAGGCGGGCTCTCTGGTTGAGGCATGCAAGCTCAGTAGTTGTGGCATGTGGGCTTAGTTGCCCCGTGGCATGTGGGATCTTAGTTCCCTGACCAGGGATCGAACCCACGTCCCCTGCATTGTAAGGCGGATTCTTTGCCACTGGACCACCAGGGAAGTCCTGCGAGTGTAGATTTTATTGGGAGAGAGACGGAACGCTGTCAGCAGGTTCTGCACAGAGGAGAGACACCATCTGATTCAAGCTGCTGCGGGAAGAATGGACCGGCGTGGGGTGGTGGTGGGGCAGGTGCAGGGAGACTGGGAAAAGGCTGCTGTCACAGTCCAGGTAGGACATGATGGTGGACAGGACCAGATGGAGAGCAGAGGTGGCCACACGTTGCAGCCTGCCAGTGCCCTACTTATTATCGCCAGCAGAGAAGGAAAAGCTGGGAGCTTTTCAAGTAGTGGCTTTTGGTCAAGTCTTCAGAGCCAAAAATGTGACGGTAGGCCACCTGTCTCGAGTGTTGGAAGAGAATGAGGATTTCTGGTCCACGCTGTCTCTTGGCCCCAGCAGAGGGCACTGTGGGGCAGTGTCAGCAGGATAGAAAGGCGCTGATCCCGTTGGTGCGTTCATTGAAATTCACAATCCCAGGGCCACCCAGATTGGCAGGGCAGAGCATCCACACCACAGTTTTTCGTGATGTACTTCAAGACTATCCGGCTTATCCTAAGAGAGGTTTGTTTATTAATTCCCAAAGCCAGAACTGGGAACTCCCAACCATGAGATCATTCATTCCTAACACGCATGCCTCTTGCCCAGGTCCTGTTTGGCAGGGTTAGGCTGTATGCTTAGAGGCAGTGTCATGACACGTCATTTTTGCCACCTCTTGCATCTGTTGACTTTTTGGGGTGAGCGTGTTTTTCCAGTTAATGTTGATCCTCCCTAGTCTTTAAACCGTAGCCCCAAGTGTATTTTGGGTGCTGACAGCAATCCCCTTGGGGGAGGATTTTTTTTCCCTGTTCTGCTGCAGACTAGGGAGTCTTCTCGCTGTGGTGCTGGAGCTGCCGTGCCTCACCCAGAGCACAGCGGAGCCTGGCGGCCAGCAGCACAGCGTAGATGGAAGCCTGCGCTAGTGATAGTGAGGACGGGAAGCAGCAGGGGCTCTCAGACGGGGCTGGCGGGGTGTAAATTGGTACAGCCACTTGGAAAACGATTTGGCAGTTCAGTAAAATTGAAGATTAACATGCCTGGTGACTCAGCAATTTCTCTCCTAGGTATAAACCCAGACGAAAATGTGTCCATGTGCACTAGGAGATGCTTCCGTGAATGTTCCTAACAGCACTGCTCACAGTTGTCAAACGCTGGAAGCAGTTTCCGTGCTCGTCAGCAGTAGGATGGATTAAATCCATTGGGGTAAAAACGTCAGCCTCTTACTGCAACATGGTCGTATCTCACATCCATAGCATTGAGAGAAAGAAGCCAGATAGAAAAGAATACAAACGACATGAAGCTCAGAAGCAGGCAGAAATAAATTCTGGTGTGAAAAGTCAGGATGGGGTTGCCATTAGGGAGGTGGGAAGGGGCACGAAAGAGTTTCCGGAGTCTAGTAGTGTGTTTCTTGGTCTGGGTGGTGATACCTAGGTATTCACTCTGTGATCATTCCTTGAGCTGTACTTATATGTGTTGTAGACTTTTCTGTATACGGATTATATTTCACAGTTAAAAAAATATTTCAAAGAGAAGAATCATGAGCTTTGGAGACGTCAGACCTGGGTTGGAATCCTGGTTCAGCCACTTAGCTGTGGTGACCTTGGCTAAGGCACCTAACCTCTTAGAGCTTCAGTTTTCTTATCTGTAAAATGGAGATAGTAAAACCTCCCCTGAACAGACCTATACCTAGATAGCTGCTATCATTCCTGGAATACAGTGCAGTGAACTATGCCTTCATAATTGTGACTCGTTATTAAGATGTATCTGTTAGAAATTGCTTTGTCTGCAAAATAACAGAAAACATGACTAACAATAGCTAAAACAAATACGGGGTTATTTTAATTATCTAACAAGAAGTCTGGGGGTAGGCAGTGGCAGGACATGACTTCTGTGTAATTTTTGTTGTTGTTGTCTCTTTACTTACGATCACAAGATGGCTTCCACAGCTCCAAATATCTTATCCTTATACCATTGTCCTTAGAAAAAATGGGCAGGTGGAAAGGGGCTTTCCTTTTACCAGGGAAGAAAATCTGCCCTAGACGTCCTCCCCAAGCTGAATTCCATCCCATCTCATTGCCTGGAACTAGTCATGTAGCCAACTATAGGAAAAACTTGGAAAGCAACATCTGCGTAAGAGGAATGAGATGGTCATGATTGGCTTGACTCAGGTTTTCAACCCTGGCTTCACATCAGAATCACCTGAGTAGTATTAAAAGAGACAGAGAGGGGCTTCCCTGGTGGCGCAGTGTTTGGGAGTCCGCCTGCCGATGCAGGAGACACGGGTTCGTGCTCTGGTCCGGGAAGATCCCACATGCCGCTGGGCGGCTGGGCTCGTGAGCCATGGCCGCTGAGCCTGCGCGTCCGGAGCCTGTGCTCTGCAACGGGAGAGGCCACAACAGTGAGAGGCCTGCGTACCACAAAAAAAAAGAGAGAGAGAGAGAGTGAGTGAGTGTGTGTGTATAAGTATACAAATATGTAAGTGTGTGTATACATACATACGTGCGTGTATACATACATGTCTGGGCCCCACCACAGACCAGCCGAATCAGAACCACTGGTGGTGATTTTATCAGGAAACCAGGTTGAAAACCAGTGTCACAATTCAAGATCCAAGCTGGTACCGGTGTCCAGGGCAGGCAGGTGTTTTACATAAGAGCTTATGGTAATAAGTGTACACATAATATTATTTCTGATAATGACAGTAAGAGTGTTTGTTTGAGTGTCTACATTGTGGAGCTTGTTTTATCCATTATACCTCTTATTACCTGACATAATCCATCTCCTCACCCGCACGTCGGCTCCAGGAAGACAGGGGTCTTTCTTCTTTCATCATTCGTTGAACAAATGAAGGATGTTCCATCCACCGTCTCATTTAGTTCTCCCAACAGTCCTTGGAAGCTGAGGCTCACAGATGGGCAGTCACTTGGTCGAGAACACACAGCCAGGAGACAGCAAGTTCAAGTTGGTCCAGACCTAGTGCTTTCTGGCAGAGCCCAGGCTACTAACCATCCCACGTGTTGCTTTGAGAACAGGACACCCTCATGTGCTTTCATCCCTTCCCGAGTCCTGAGAGCCTCCTAACCTTCCCTCCTCTTCCTCGAGCAGCTCACCACCCTGCGTGGCTCCATCCTGGAGGACGCCACACCCACAGCTATGAAGCATGGGACAGGGCGGGGCCTGCCCCTGAAGGACGCCCTGGAGTATGTCATCCCCGAGCTCAACATCCACTGCCTGCGGCTGGCTCTCAACACTCCCAAGGTGACGGAGCAGCTGCTGAAGCTCGACGAGCAAGGGGTGAGCCGGGGCCCAGGGAGGGGGGTGGGGGGACACTGGGGCAGCAGCCTGCAGCCCCACTCCCGGTACCTCCTTCTGTCTTGGTCACTTGTTTTTTTCTCCAAAGAACAGAAACCCACTCAGGTTAGTTCCAGTAAAAGGAGTGGTCTCCTATCAAATTCTAGGGGTGCCAAGAGCCGGAACGTGACTGGGTCTTAGGAGGGAAATAGTCTAGGAACAAAACAGCCACCAGGTTCCCGTGTGTGTGTGCGTGCTCCCTCTCCCTCACTGCACACTGCCTCCCTCTGCTTCTCTGGCCCTCCCACAGCTCACAGAATTACTGTTAGGATTATAGGCACATGCAGGCCCCAGTTAGCTGACTCTCAGCCCCAGGAGAGCCTCTGACTGGCCCACCCTTAGGTCACATGACTGTCAATGGTCCAGTCACCAGTGAACAGAGGAATCAGGGATACATAAAAAAAACATGGAGGACTTTCCTGGTGGCACAATGATAAGAATCTGCCTGCCAACGCAGGGGACACGGGTTCGAGCTCTGGTCCGGGAGGATCCCACATGCCGCGGAGCAACTAAGCCCATGCGCCACAACTACTGAGCCTGCACTGTAGAGCCCTTGAGCCACAACTACTGAGCCTGCGAGCCACAACTACTGAAGCCCGTGCTCCTAGAGCCTGTGCTGTGCAAAGAGAGAAGCCACCACAGTGAGAAGCCCACGCACCGCCACAAAGAGTAGCCCCCACTCGCCGCAACTAGAGAAAGCCCGCGCACAGCAACGAAGACCCAACGCACCAAAAATAAATAAATAAAATTAATTAATTAAAAAAAGAAAAAACACGGTTATCAAGGGCTCACCCCCTAAAAAACAATGTCGACTAGACTGAGTCCTCCAGAATTTCCTTTTGCAGAACCTTAGCCAGGTCCGGTCCACCTACTGTGGGAAGCCGGCCAAGGTCTTTCCCTTGAGAGAATGGCGTCGCCAGCCGCCCTCGGCCCTCATGTAGAAAGCATGAGAATGGCGGCACCAGCACCTTGTTGTGCCTCCCTGGAATGGCAGGGTGGGAGAGGGACAACTGGGACGTGCCCCCATGCCTTTTTTCTTCTCTGGCTGTAGCACTGAATTCCTGTGTGACCCCGGCAGCTCCCTGGGCTCCGCGCCCGAGAGAGCCTGCTTTGTTCCATGCCCCCGCTCCATTCTGCCTGGCCTGCCTCCCTGATGCCGCTCTCGCCTCCGCAGCTCTGCCGGAAACACAAAGTGGGCATCCTCTACTGCAAGGCTGGCCAGAGCTCGGAGGAGGAGATGTACAACAACGAGGAGGCCGGGCCGGCCTTTGAGGAGTTCCTCTCCCTCATCGGAGAGAAGGTCTGCCTGAAGGGCTTCACCAAGTACGCCGCCCAGCTGGACGTCAAGAGTAAGTGGCAGTGGCGGGTGGCCTTGCTGGGGGGAGCAGGGTGAGTCCCAACCGCACCCTCATCCCGTGAGCTAAGGCCCAAAGGCCTGGTGATACCCAGGTGAGGACTCCGGGCAGCGGGAGCTCGAGGACTCCATTGGTGGGAGTGCGGGCAGTGCAGCCACTCTGGACAGCAGTACCTCCTGTTCTGGTAGAGTCTGAAGACTCACTTGCTTTGTGTATCAGCCCTTGTGCTCCTAGACACGTCCTCTGAGATCCTGTGCACATGTGCGCTGGGAGACGTCCTAAGGGGTCATAGCCACAGACACCCGCATGGTGCCCAGTGTGCACGAGGACCCCGGGGAAGACAGTGCTCCTGGCCAGTGTCCCCAACTAACAGGCAGGGCTGCCCTGGCCTCACAGCCACCTGGAGGTCACCTGGCTCTGGCACTGGCCAACCAAGGCTTCAGTGACCTCACCTGTCACAGCTTCTCCCCTAGGATGGAAGCCCACAAGAACAGGGATTCCTCGGTCTGTTTTACTGCTGTTTCCCCTGCACCTACAGTTAAATAAAGCTGGTGGACCTCAGTGCTCAAAAAGGCCAAGGAGTAGGCTTCCAGGGGTGAGTGTGACACCCTGGAGTTACTTGCAGTGTGGTTTGTGGGTTCACTCACACATCCAGCAAAAACAACCTCCTGGCTGTCCTCCCTGGGCAGGAAGGAGCAGTTCAAGAGGATACGATCAAATACGGGGAACCCAGCCTCATGTGGGGGCTGGGCCTCAAGAACATGGCATGTGACCCGAGAGGGATGAGTTGGAATAAAATAGGCAAAGAGGGAGCAGGAAGTGCGTTCCAGGGAGAAAGAACAGCACATGCAAAAACCCTGGACCCTGAGGTCTAAAGGCTGTTGTTCAGGGAATTAATGTGAAGGAGGAAGTGAGGGAGGCAGGCGGGGGCCTTACCGTGCAGGACCTTTAGGGCTAAAGATTAGGGATTTTGGTCTGTTTCCTATGAGAATTTTGAAACTCATAAGAGGCAGCATTGAATACTGTTAAGGAAACACTCTGGAGTCAGATAGCCTGAGTTCCAGTCCAGACGCCACCACTGACTGAAGTGTGCGTGACCTTGGGCAAGTCACTCCCTCCCTGTGCCTCAGTTTCCCCCATAGAGCCCCTAATCAGGTGTTTCTCCCTGGTCATAACTCCCTCCCATTAGAGATGAACAGTATTCTGACTCGTACGATTATCGTTTCCTTCTTTTCGTCATAGTTTTGCCATCTTCATACGCATCTCTAAATAATATAATTCGTTTTGCCTGTTTGACAACATAATGTGAATGGAATCATACGGTTTGTGCTCCTTTGTGTCTGGCGATTGTATTCGTGGGATTTGCCCATGTGATGGCTGTGACTCATTTCTTTTCACAGCCGTGTACTTTTCCACATTATGAACTGTTTATCTATTCCTTGGACTAACATTTGGAGAATACTTGTACCCGTATTCCGGGGCATCTGTGTACAATTTCTCTAGGCTGTGATCCTAGGAGATGAAGTGCTGGGTCATCAATTAAGCCTATCTAAAGGTTCAGTCGATCTTACTAAAGAGTTTTCCGAAGTGGTTGTACCACCTGACCAGCCACACAGAAGGTTCCAGTTGCCCCACATCCCCACCAACCCTTGGCACTGTCAGACTCTTAAATGTTTACCAGTCTGGTGGGTGCTTAATGTATGACTTCCTTTTTATCTAAATTTACTGGATTTTAAAGGGTGGAGTTAAGTGAAAACATCGAGTTGAAAACTAACACAGGGCTTCCCTGGTGGTGCAGTGGTTGAGAGTCCGCCTGCCGATGCAGGGGACACGGGTTCGTGCCCCGGTCCAGGAAGATCCCACATGCCGCGGAGTGGCTGGGCCCGTGAGCCATGGCCGCTGAGCCTGCGTGTCTGGAGCCTCTGCTCTGCAACGGGAGAGGCCGCAACAGTGAGAGGCCCGCGTACCGCAAAAAAAAAAAAAAACTAACACAGATGGCATGTGGGATATGGCAGGAGCCCAGGGGTTTTGGAGGCGTGGTGCTAACTGGTGTTTCTGTTTCAGCTGACTCCACGGGAACCCACTCCCTCTACACGACTTACCAGGACTATGAGATCATGTTCCATGTCTCCACCCTGCTCCCTTATACCCCCAACAACAGGCAGCAGGTCAGTGGGGCCCAGGGTGGGGGCCCCAGGTGACTTCCAGTGGGTACACAGCTGAAGCCATGGCACTCTCCCTCCCCACAGCTGTTAGCTGGCTGCCTGCCTGGCACTGGCTCCCCTGGCACCATCCTTTGCAGCACGTGGAGGCCTTTGGCCCTGGAGACCCTCTGCATCACGGTCTCATCACCTGGGGGTTGGAGACTAGGTCAGGTGTCATTCACTGTCAGTTTTCTTCCGTTTCCTTGGCCATCCTTCTACCCCAACTCCCCTCAAGAGTCTCTTGAGTCATCAGGGATCCTATGGAAAAAAAAAAGTGAATCAGTCAACATTATTTCGACTGCAAGTGATAGAAGCACAAATCAAACTGGCAAAAGCAAAAAATGGGATTTACTGGGTTAGGTAATTCTCAAGTACTGGGAGAGGGCTGGCTTTAGGTATGGCCGGATCCAGGAGCTCAAACAATGTTAGGAATTCTTTGCATTTCTCGCCTCTGGTTTTCTTCGTAGTGGCCTTATTCACAGACCTTCCCAAGTAGTGCAGAGTCGCCCCCCAGCAGCCCTCGCCTTACATCCCACCAGCTTTGCTACCACGGGAGAAAGAGAGCTGTGCCTTGCAGAAGTCCCAGAAACGTTTCAGAAATGAATCTCATTGGATCACTCACTTGCCAGGCCCAGGGCAGGGATGGAATGGGCTGACTGGCCAAGCCTGAAGGACATGCCCACCCCTAGAGAGGGCGAGTGAGGTCAGCTCAGCTTGAAACATTGACAGAGATCAGGGAGGTGCTTTCCCAAAGGGGATGGACACGACTGCCAGAAGGAAGAGGAGGAGGTGCTAGGTGGGTGCAACAGCTGACGCCCACCACCAGGAGCCTCCTCACCTGGACACGCCATGCATGCTCAGTCTGGGAGCAGTTTCTAATGAACAGAAACCCCACAGACTTATGGTTTAGTGTATATATTTTTTTCCATTGGTACAGGTGATGTTGTAGATTTTACTGGCCGAAAATGGTCAAATATCGGTGATTTCAGAAGGGTCACCTAATAGCAGCTGTAAGAGCATTGCTGTCATTAAGCCTGGGTTGGAGTTCTTTCTCTGCCACTTCCTAGCTGTGTAATCTCACCTCCCTGAGCCTCAGATCCCTCCTCTGTAAAATGGGCGGAATGGTAGCACCCATGTCGCAGGGTCATTGGGAAAGGACCCTGTACTCATGCATGAAACTGGGGCTTGAGTCAGGGCCTGACATGGGAGGCGCACAGGAAGCAGACAGAAACCTACTCCTGGACGTCTGGGAGGCATGGTGGGCAAAGCTTGGGTTGTGGAGTCCAGCAGAAGCGGGTTCAAATCCTGGCTGTTTCCCTCCATGACTGTGTGACTTAGGGCAAGACGTTTAACCCCCGGGAACCTAACTTTTCTCATCGGTAAAAGGAGGTAGGATGAGTTAATGACTCACAGCCTTGTTGTAAAGATGAAACGAGGACTTCCCTGGTGGCGCGGTTGTTAAGAATCCGCCTGCCAATGCAGGGGACACGGGTTCTATCCCTGGTCCGGGAGGATCCCACATGCCGTGGAGCAGCTAAGCCCGTGCACTGCAACAATTTAGCCTGCGCTCTAGAGCCGGCGAGCCACAACTACTGAGCCCGCACACCCTAGAGCCCGCATGCAGCAAAGAAGACCCAGTGCAGCCCCCAAATAAATAAATAAATAAAAATTAAAAAAAAAAAGATGAAACGAGGTTGCAGCTTTCAGATGTGGATGTAAAATGCCTAGTACAGGGCCGGCCACAGTAAATGGGTACTTTATCTAGCAATTTAATTTCATCCAGTGTAAAACACACATAAAGAGCTAAGAGTTCCAAAGTGTGAGTTGTGCCACTCTGTGTGACTGGATTTCACACCACGGGCCACCTCATGTAGAGCTACACGTGTCTCCTATCTGCGGACCTCACGTGGCCAATGGGGATTCCTAACAGTTACATGAAGACTAAACTTGTACAAATAAGAACAATGTAATTTCAGCAAACAAGTAAAATGTCGTGAGTACATCATCGCCTACAAAGATGACAGAGTTTTTCTCAGAGACCGTGACAGGCAGGGGAGAAAGGACAGGGTTCCTGTGGGCTGGTCTGAAGCTGCTGCCCCAGCCTTCTCAACTCAGGTGTCCGAGAAGGGGCGGCAGCAGGGATGGGCCCTGCCAGTGGTCTCGGGTCTGACTCTGCCATCGTCTGTGAGCATGGCCTTGAGCAAGTCGAAAGCCGCCAGCCCATGCTCTTCTCCAAGAGATGTTTCTTGAGCAGCTGCTGTGTGCCAGGCTCTGCTCTAGGCACTGAGGATACAGCAGGGGGCAGCAAACAAAGCAGACAAAACCCTTGTTCTCACGGAGCTGACATGGTGGTGAGAAAAGACAGACAAGAAACAAAAGGAAGAGGGGAAGCCGCTGTACCCTAAGTGTTAAGTAATAAAGGCAGAAAAGCCGCTGTACGCTAAGTGTTAAGTAATAAAGGCAGAAAAGCCACTGTACGCTAAGTGTTAAGTAATAAAGGCAGAAAAGCAGAGGGGGTGACATCATGGGTAAGACAGTCAGCGAAGGCCTTGTGGGAGGGTGACATTTCAGCCAAGACCTGAAAGGAGGGAGGGCGGGAGCGAGCCATGTGGGGATCTGGGGGAAGAACGTTCCAGGCAGCGGGAAGAGTCAGGGCAGGGGCCTTGAGGAGGAAATGTCTCTGGAGTGTTTGAGGGGCAGCAGGAGGCCAGTGTGGCTGGAGCAGAGTGAGCGAGGGGGAGCACCGAAGGAGACGGCAGGGAGGTGACAGGGCAGATCGTGAGCCTTGAGCCGACCGTGACGTTTTCCTCTCCCCGCCGTTTACCAGCTACTAAGGAAGAGGCACATAGGAAACGACATCGTGACGATCATCTTCCAGGAGCCCGGGGCGCTGCCTTTCACCCCCAAGAACATCCGCTCCCACTTTCAGCACGTCTTCATCATTGTCCGAGTCCACAAGCCCTGCACCGATAGCGTCTGCTACAGGTACGCGCCTGCACCCTACCCCTGCATGCACCGGAGACCACAAAAGCTGGTTTCCAGCATCCAGGCAGCGTGCGGCAGAGAGAGAGAGTGGGGACAGCTTGCGGCAGAGAGAGAGTGGGGGGACAGCTGGCCCAGGTGGGCTGCCTCCTGCGTTTCTTGTTGTGCTTCAGTAGGGGAGCTCTGTTCACACCTTCCCACACCTTCTGAGAGAGTGATTCTTAACCAGAAAGGGGCATGTCACCCCAGTTTCGATAAGCCAACCATCAGGGATTTGTATTTCCCTGGAATCTTTTGCTTGCAAGTGACAGAAAACCCACCTCAAAAAGGCAGTTATGTACGTTGGTTCTCAGAAATGACACGTTCGGGCCTAGCCGGATGTGCTCCACTTCCCTGTCTGTCACTTCGTTTGCTGGCAGCTCCAAGCTTAACATCTTCCCAGCTGCAAATCCAGCAAAAAGACAGCTTTCCTGTCCCAGGAAAAGAAGCCCCAGGATTGAGGCTCATTGACCTGCTTGGGGTCACGTGCCCATCCTAGAGTAAGACCACCAGCTGTGCCTGGGCACAGGGCGCATGGGCTGAGAGGCACAGGAAAATCGGAATATGGAAGGATGGAGACAGGGCAGGCAGGGGCCCCCCTCGGGAGGCAGAGCTGAGGCTTCTCTTAGTTCGCAGATCAAGAAGTGACACAAGCCTCAGACCCATTCAGCGTCCTTCCAAAGCACCAGTTCTCACCTGGGGGCGTGGCTGGCCCCCAAAGGGCAAGTGGAAAGCTCTCTGGCCTCTCACCTCTGACCCCCAACCACCCTGTTGCCTGTCACAGAGGCAACTACTATTAGCTATTTCTCACGTATCCTGATACCTTCGGGCCATACAGGCAAATGCTTACAAGTATTCCTTTTCCACCTTTTAACACACATGGTACCATATCCCACACACTGTTCTGCATCCTGTATTTCTTCACTCAACAGCCTTTGAGAACTTGGCACACCAGTCCTTAAAGTGCCTCTTCCTTCTTTATGACTGCATATTAGTCCATCACGTGGATGCCTGAGAACCTCCCCCCATCCCTTATCAGTGGGCGTTTGGGTTGTTTGCTGTTGCCTGCTGTTACACTCCCTGCTGCAGTGCATAACCTAGTTTTGTGGGGGGTTTTTGTTTTTTGTTTTTGTGTTTTGGCCATGCTGTGCTGCTTGTGGGATCTTAGTTCCCTGACCAGGGATTGAACCTGGGCCCTCAGCAGTGAAAGCACTGAGTCCTAACCACTGGACTGCCAGGGAAGTCTCCATAACCTAGTTTAGACTGTGATCGCACACGCGTCCAAGTACACAGCTGGGATAGATAAAGTCCCGAGCATGGAGTTACTGGGCCAAAGGGTATGTGCGTAGGTACACTGGGTGGTCTCAGTGGAATTGCCAGAATCTACCAGTTTCTTCTTGGCCAAATGTGTGAGAGAAGGGAGGTGGATTCCAATATGCAGGACGTGCTGTTTGACCACCAGGCTAGATGTGTTGCCCAGTGGCCACTGGGAGCCAGTACACGGCATGACAGGGCCTTCACATGGCCCAGGCCCAGGCCTGCAGCCCCCCTCCCTCACCCCCACCCATTTGTTCCCGGGACGGAGCAGCAGCTACGAGGCCCTGCACCTCCAGGCTCCATGTGGGCCTGAGGTTACTGAGATGCTGTCGATGTTCCTCAGCAGCTCAAAGGTAGCCCTGGTGAGCAAAGATGGAGTTGTTCTCGAGCTCACACACACATACACACAGACACAGAAGGACACAGCTCTCCTGTAGCACATCAGAAGCAGGGGGCTGCTGGGTGGGCCTTTCTCCCCTCTCTCCTAACTGTGAGCTCCCCTCTTCCACCTGGTTTATCACAGGAGCCTGCGGCTGACCTCCTGCCTTTCCAGGCCGGCCTTCACGTGGTTTCCAGAACGATCTCTTTTTTTCTGATGCTCGAAGCTTTCTTGTTTTTTTTGCAGTTTAATTTGAAATATTTTTATTATGCAATGTTTTAAACGTTCTGAAAAGTACAGAGGATAATATAACAGACACCCATGTGCCTAGCACCCAATCTAACAGATGTTAACACTGCCACATTTGCTTCAGCTCTCCCTTTATTTCTGAAGAAAGAAAATGTTAGAGATACAACCAAAGCTGCTCCTCCTGCAACCCCTTTCTTCCCCTCCTCTCCTTCCCCACACGCAGCTGCTCTCTGGACTGACCTTCCCCTGTCCCCACTCCCACCCCCCCGGTGTCTCCAAACACGTTTCTGTCTCAGCATTCATCACCCTGTAGGAACAAACTGTTGATGTGACTCTCGCCTCCCTCGAGGGTAACCCCACGTCATACTCACCTTCATACATCTATGCTGGCCCGGCGCTTGCCATGTAGAGGACCGCAAAGACGCCTTTGCCAACTAGACACATGCCTGGCCCAAACATTGTAGGCCCTGAGAAGATAGTTGTTGAATAAATAATTATGAGTGTTCTAGAAATACTGAGCTACAGCGACCAGGTGACCTGGTGGTCGCACCATCTCCTGGCTGCATAAGGAGGTGCCGCCCTTTCCCGCTCGCTTCAAGTGCGTACTTTCTGCATAGCGCACCGGCATCCCTGCAGCCTGTGGGCTGGGGAAACCCCATCCCTCCTGCTGGGGAAGTGAGGGACCAGCTGTTCTGATTGTCCAGAAACCTTCGGCAGCTTGCAGTTTCATAATTCTTAAAATCATGAATCAGGACTATGGGAAGAGCCCAAATCTGTCACTATAAGCGGCCATGTCCTGAATGAAGAAGTTGCAGAGCCATTCACATCTGTAAAGTACAGTCTGAACATGGCTTTAATTAGAGTAGAGAGACTGGCGAGGTTGTCTTATCCATCCCCCTGCCTGGAGGCAAGGCCACGCCCACAGGGTTTCCCACAGAGGAAAAGCTGCCTGGTTTGTGTGGCCTTTGAAGAACCTCTCCACCGGGAAATGCCTTTTTCTGTCAAACCTACCCATTGGTAGGAATCTGTTTCTTCTTGGTCTGTCTGCTCAAGTTTAAATCATTACTTTAATCGGTATTGAACACCTGTGCTGGCTCTGGGGCATCAGCTGAGCCCAGGTGGGTGGCACCCGCCCACACACATTCCGGGGATGTAGAGAAGGTTTCACTGCCCAGTGAACCGTGGAGGTGGAGAGCAAGGGGTCTGGCCTGACCCACCTGGGTCTGCAGTAGCTCCCTCCATGGTCTCCTGCACATTCTCTGGTCCCGCCCATCCCTTTCTTCATGGGGCAGCCACGGTGATCGTTACAGATGGTCAGCCTGGCACCTGCATTCATCAGGGACCCGCAAGAAGCAGGTGCCCCCCACTCTGGGTTTTAACTGAGGGATTAATGAACAGACTAATAGGTGTGGGTATGTTAAGGGAACCAATACAGGAGAATGAGACATCCAGGGACCAGCAACAGCAGGGAGCCATTACCCCACCCCCAGGGATGAGGTCAGAAGGGGATGGGAGAAGTTTCTGGAAACTAGGGAGAACTATGGCTTTGGGAGAGGGGCTGCACAGCAGAAGTTGTGGCTGTTGAGTAAAGGGCCCAGGACTACAGCCACTGCCGCCGTCCGAGCCCAGCAGGGAGGCAGTGAAGAGAAATAAATACTCCACCTACTCTCCTCTCCCCTTCCCGTAGCCTGGCCAGGGGAACCCAGTGAAGGTCGTACAGCCTGTAGAAACCCACCTTCCAGGGCAGAAAATGGTAGAGACTGCGTCTGGGGGCACAGGCGGTGAATAGCCAGCCCAGATGGTAAAATGGTTGCTTGTTTCGGGATGAAAAGCGCTAACTCGCCATCAAGGCCCTGCCTGGCCTGGTCCCTGGTGACCTCACCAGCCTTCCACCCTTCACTGCCTGGGCTCCGGGCACCCCGGCCTCACCTC
This sequence comes from Delphinus delphis, assembly GCF_949987515.2. NCBI lineage: Eukaryota > Metazoa > Chordata > Mammalia > Artiodactyla > Delphinidae > Delphinus > Delphinus delphis. Next base: position 14,001,760 of record NC_082702.1, on the reverse strand, counting down.
GCCCTGCACGTGCTCTTTCCTGTCGGGCCTTGTTCCTCCCATGCCCACTGCCTGCACGGCCCTTCCCTTAGCTCTTCCTCTGTCTCCTACTCAGCTGCAGATGCCAGTGTAGTTTCTCTTCCTCACAGCGGCCTTCCCAGAACACTAAATCCCCAGGGCCCAAGAGGGGGCGCGTCCCAGAAGCGCTGGTCAAACAAATGCATGAATGTCACCCTGTCCTCTTGTCAAGTTGGGTGGGGGCTTGGGAGTCGAAACCTGAACAAGCCTTTCATTGTGATTGGGTTTCACAATACAGGTTTTAATCAAGAATCTCATTATTTTAAAAATTGTCTTATGGTGTGAAATCTCTCCCAACACCGTACTCACAAGCTGACATTTCTATAGAAGGTGAAGGCAGTACTCTCTAAGGAAAACCTCGTTTTCAGCACCTCATACTGTTTGTTAATCGTCATTATGTAAACAGCACAACTCATGGTGTCTCTGGAGCCCCTTTAAATGTCTTTCCTTGAGAGCTGTCTTCCCCTGCACCCTGGGTGTTCACTCTGGCAGGTGCTATAGCCTTTCTGCCTAATACTAGAAATCGTCTAACTTGTAGCCAGCCACTGGGTCTCGAATGTCACAGACGAGGTTCATCAGGTCTAAACTTGACTTATCAGCAAATCTCCTGCCTCCCAGCTCAGGATTGCCTCTGCCTGGGAACCTCGGTGGATGGGGAGCCTGCTTCCCTGTCCTCTGTTTCCCTGCCTTGCACTTCCCCTCCCCCAGGCCTGCTCGCTGCCAGTTTCTGACCTGTCCAGGGTTGGAGCACAAGGAGAAAACGGGAGACAGGGAAATGTCACTGGGGCTCTGGTCACAGCGGGCTGCGTGCTCTCTGGGCTCTGCGGGGGCTCCCTGCCCACCTTCTAGATCTCCCAGGCAGGAGCAGACCCAAGTCTCCTCCCAAATATAAGGGTCACCTAGGGACAGCCCCTATTCATGGGGCCACTTTCTCCAAAGATTTTCCTCCCAAGGAGATCCTCCCTCTCTAATTTGCGTAGTGGGTGAGAAGGTTATTTGGGGGAACAGGTTTTAGATCATTTCCTTTTTACTTTCTCACTCAGTTGCTATCTGATTTCGATCATAATAGCATCTCAGTCAAAACTGAAGTAGGAAGAGCCCCATCCTAACTTCCCCATACAATGAATTTTCAGAACAACCTTTGTAGAGATGATTTATAAAGTGTGTTAGTCTGACACAAGTGTCTGAAAGAAGTAAATCACAGAACGTTCCACGTCATTCAGGTGTTCCTACAATGCTGCTGCTTAACAAACCACCCCAAAGCTCAGTGGCTCACAAACATTATCATTTCTTCTTGGCTCACACATCTGCAGGTCAGCTGAGGTCTGGCTGGCCCTGGCTGCAGGTTTGCTCCAGGTGTCCTCATCCTCCTGGACCAGTAGGCCCCGGGGCATGTTCACGTCATGGTGAGGGCAGGTGCATAGGAGGTGGGCCTGGCCCGCACACACATTTGTGCCTTTGCTCGAAAGCCATTGGCCAAATCAAGTCACATGACCAGGCTCAGGCTTAATGGGGTGGGGATGTACCTGCCCACAAAGGTAGAGAGGAAGGGGTGAATTTTTGCCAAACTAATTTACCGCAAGCCTGTATGTATGTAAAACAAGATTAACTGAAGTTGAACAATGCTAGGAAAATTATCCTTTGAATATCAGTGGATGTTCTAACATCTGTGGTATAGGAAGTAAAAATGCATTCATGCGCCCTAAGACTTTCTCCAGTTTCCAGTCTAGTCGGCTGGCAACTTACTAGTTAGACGTAGACTTCCGTTCTTAGAAAGGAAACTCCTCCTTCTGGTCATGTATTGTCTTTCTAAAGGAACTCTCAAGTGCCTATCTTTCTACCATGTAAATAATTTCTCCCTCCTCAGTATGGCTGTGACCCGATCCAAAGACGCTCCTCCTTTCGGACCCCCCATCCCCAGTGGAACCACATTCCGCAAATCTGATGTCTTCAGAGACTTCTTGCTGGCCAAGGTGATTAATGCTGAGAATGCCGCGCACAAGTCCGACAAGTTCCACACCATGGCCACCAGGACCCGCCAGGAGTACCTCAAGGACCTGGCTGAAAACTGTGTCTCCAACACACCCATCGACTCCACCGGCAAGTTCAACCTCATCTCCCTGACCTCCAAGAAGAAGGAGAAGACCAAAGCCCGGGCAGGCGCTGAGCAGCACAGCGCTGGGGCCATCGCCTGGAGGGTGGCGGCTGAGGACTTCGCCCAGGGGGTGGAAATCGACTGCATTTTGGGAATTTCCAACGAGTTTGTGGTGCTCCTGGATCTACGCACCAAGGAGGTGGTGTTCAACTGCTACTGCGGGGATGTCATCGGCTGGACCCCAGACTCCTCGACGCTCAAAATCTTCTACGGGCGAGGGGACCACATCTTCCTAAAGGCCTCTGAGGGTTCTGTGGAGGACATAAGGGAAATTGTCCAGAGGCTGAAGGTAAGGGAGAGAGCTTCTCAAGGGTGCTGCAGTTCTGTGGCCTGGCAGAGGCCTTAGGAACCACTAAAATGCCTCCCTGAGCCCAGGCAGTTAGGCCAGGACACTCATCGGCCCCAAGAAAATCAGAATTGTCACTTACACACCAGGGGTCTAGTGGGTCCCACAGCCTGGGTTCTTTGTGGGGAAGGTGTCCGAGGCTCTCCGTGCCATCACCTTGGGAGGACAAAAGGCATATTTACTCACTCAAGATGTTGATAGGAAAGATAAGTTTAAACTCATGTTCAAAATGTAAGGATACTTTCCAGAAGAATTAAAACAGAATAAAAGGTTTCCAGACCATTAAAATATAGGACAGAAGCAGGATGTTGCGGTGGGGGGTATACAAAAGCATAATAAAAGAAACAAAACAAACAGAAAATTATATGGCAGGAATAATTCCACATCAGTAATCACAATAAACGTGAGTGGTTTAACATCTCCTGTTAAAAAACAAAGACTCACAGTCTGGATAAAAATCTTAACCCTAAGCTCTCGGTAGCTCAGGCTCAGACTGTTGCCAAACCAAGGGTAGCAGATTGGTTTCAAGTCACATGACAACTTAGTTGGTAATGGCTGTTTGACGCATTGGGCTAAGAAGTACTAAGGCCACATCTGAGCCCCGTGTGAAGGAACGCTGTGGTCGGTGATTGGCTCTCAGTGGGTTTAGCAGAATGGCATGTCATGCGTGGAATAGAGAAGGCAGTGTATCACGGGAGTTAACACAGGTTCTTGAATCAGAAGGCCTGGCTTCAACTCCCGGCACTGCCACTTACCAGCTGTGTAACCTCACCCTGTTACTTAACCGCTGGGTGACTCAGTTTCCCCATCTGAAAAATGGGAACAGTAATCATCCTACATCATGTAAAAGTTTTAAGGATTGAATGAATTATGTGGCCCAGGCAAGCTGGCCTGACTTGGGAGGCCGTGACCTCCGGAGGCCACTGTGACAGCTGGCTGTCCTCACCCTTCTAGGCCTTTGCACTTGCTCTTTGAGTTCAGTTGGATCGGTAAAGCCCTGCTCTCAGCTTCCCTGACTCCAAAATTCATGCCCCGCCTTAGACTACCACAGTAGCTTGTGTGTGGATTTCCCATTAGGATGGGAGGTCCGTGAACGAGGGCCTCTGACTGTTTTGCTCACTTGCTTATCTCATGTGCACAGATCAGAGCTGGCACATAGCAGGTGGTCAGTAAATGCTGATTAGTTGGTTAGTTGAATGAGATGACTGAACCCTGACTCTGTGCTAATGAGCCATTTACGTGCATGACCTCACAGTTCTTCACCCACCCCGTGGAATGTAGGCACTGTTTTTATCCCCACTTGACAGATGAGAAATGCAAGGTTCAGAGAGGTATAGATACTCACAGAAGGTCATACAGTAGGTGGCAGACTGGGATCTGATCCAGATTTTTCTGACTCCAAAACCTGTTTGTGCCCAGACTTGAGGCTGATAACTAACTGCTTGCCCGGCATCTCCACTCGACCTTGAAACTTAACATGTCTAAGAGCAAGCTCCGGGCTTCCCAGGTGGCGCAGTGGCTGAGAGTCCGCCTGCCGATGCAGGGGACACGGGTTCGTGCCCCGGTCCGGGAAGATCCCACATGCCGCGGAGCGGCTGGGCCCGTGAGCCATGGCCGCTGAGCCCGTGCATCCGGAGCCTGTCCTCCACAGCGGGAGAGGCCACAGCGGTGAGGGGCCCATGTACCGCAAAAAAAAAAAAAAAAAAAAATCTGATTTAAGAGCAAGCTCCTAGTTTCCTGTCCCCATGCCTCCCAGGGTTCTCCTGTGTCAGCAGAGGACAAGCCCGTCACTTATTTGTGGGATCAGAGGCCTCAGCTCAGCCTCACTCCTCTTTCTCTCACACCCACATCCAATCTGTCAGCTCCATCTCCAGTAGACAGGCTCCACTACTTCTCCCCCTTCCATAGCCCCTCCTGGCCTATCCGGTAGCCTCCTCGCTGGTCTCTGCATCAACACTTGCTTCCCTGTGGTCTCTTCTCGCTAAGGTCGTCAGAGGGATCCGATCATGTCACTGCTCTGCTCAAAACCCTCAGCTCACTCTGGGTAAAAGCCCAGTTCCTTACGGTGGCCCCTGAGGCCCTGCATGGCCTCTCTGTCAGCCTCTCTGGTCTTGTCTCCCCTTGCTCTCTCTGCTCCAGGCACACAGACCTCTGCTGTTTCCCGAGTGTGCTCATCAGGCATCCAGCCTCAGGGCCTTTGCACTGACTGTGCCCTCCTGCTGGAACACTCTCCCTCATCCCCACATGGCTCCCTCCCCTTCTATATGCCTTTAGTCAGATGTCACCTGTCAGTGAGGCCTCATTATCCAAAATTGCAAACTCCCCTCCCCACCTCGGCCCTGAGCTTATTCCACCCACTTTCCCCACTTTAATTTTCTCGATAGCACCTACCACCACCTGACGTGTATTTTTATGTATTTGTTGTTTGCCGCTGTGTCCTCAGCACCTAGGCCAGCGTCTGGTGTGCAGTAGGCACTCAGTGACCGCGGACTGAATACTCGCATGCGTGCTACCCTGTAGTAATAGCAAAAGTGGCCATTCATGGGGGCCTGACTGTCTGACTGCTTGCAGCCTTGCACAGCCTTGCATTTCTTCTTCCCAAAAGCCCAGTGAGGGAGATACTGTTATCACCCCCGATTCACAGATGAGGAAGCTGAGGCCCAGAGAGGTAAAAGGGACTTGCCCAGGGCCCAGAGAGAGTGAAGGGCCTGGGTTCTTAAACATGAGAGGTCTTCCTCCCAAAATCCTGACGGCAGCTTGCGTTTCTTGAGCAGTGACCGTGCCAGGCACTGTGCCAGGCTACATGGTTTACCCACATCCTCTCTGTCCCACGCCCACCCCCGTGCCTACTGTTGGTGCAGAGCGTTTAGAGCACATTTCCACAGCCCCCCTCGCAATCTCAATGCCCCAAAGCCCGCTGAGAAACCGGGCAGCCAGGAAGTGATGACATAAGCCATCTTCTGTGAAGCGACAGGGCCATCTTAAATGGCTCACAAGGTGAGTCTTTCTTTATGAAGTCCTTCAGGGTGAGGGGTCCACACCCTCCCCTGGCACAGCTGGGATTCAGACATTATGTGCCGGGCCCTGGGCCGGGCAGTGCTGGGACTCAGCAGTGACCATAGTGGGCCCAGGCTCCCATCTGAGGCAGACACTGAACAGGAATCACAAGTGCCAAGAGGCTAAAAGGCAGAGCGTTGAGGATGCCAGGGGAGCCTATCATGGTGGGCAGTCTCAAACCCACAGATGGGATGCAGCCCCCGGACATATTTAATTAGTTACCAATGCTTAACATTCCGAGGATTTCGTATGAACCTAGCTTTCTGGCTTCTCTTGGAAAACTGGGGGATCTGGCTATCCAGGGCCTATGTTTATACTGGTCAGGAGTCAGCTGAAGCAGGGTGTTGGGTGCCCCCTTGACACAGGGTGTGAGTGCACCATTTGACCATGGTTGTCACCAGCCTGCATCTCCCATTACCCACCAAGCACCCCAGCTTGTGAGCCTTGGCCCGGGGTAGAGCGAGGCTTCCCTGAGGAAATGACTTAAACTGAAACTAGAGTAGTAAGTAGGAATCATCCTGGTGAAGAATGAGGGGGAAAATAAATAAAAGAGAAAAAAAAAAAAGGCAGGGGAAGCAGCACAGGGGCTAAAAGATAGAGTTAAGGAGTCAGATCTGCTTTATGACCTTGGGCCACTGACATGCCTCAGATTCCCCAGCTGTAAAACAAGCAAATTATTGTATGTACATCATAAGTGAGATGTTAGAGAAACTGGGCATTGAAAGGACTTAACCAATGCCTGGCACACAAAGATCGGTCCCCAAGAAAATTAGCTTTAAAGGGGGCAGGGTGGCCGCATGACACAGCAGAGGTTCCTCTGAACTCGCTGTGTGTTTGGTCTCATAAGGTGTTCCGTGTGCCATGGAGCTTTTCTGGAAGCTTGTGAACATCGGGAATGGTGTTCTTCTTTGGGTGGGGCTGCCTTCGGATTGTAAACAAAAGCAAATGGCACAGAAGTTTCAGGACACTAAGCCGGAGCAGCGCGAGTTCCCCTACTGGCTCTCTCCCCCATCCAGAATGACCCAAAGCAGCTATACTGGGTAGTTGCAGGCTGAGCTGCTAAAAGAAAGAGAGAGAGAGACTGAGAAATCCAGTGGCTGAAATAAGAGGGGAGTTTATTTTTTTTGTAGTTAGCGCTCAGCCTGCTCAAAGCTGGCAGAGACAGCTCAGGAACTCACGTCCCTTCCACCTGTGGCTCCTTCTTTCCCTTCGATATTGTACTTTTCAGCATGGTCAACGTGGAGTCACTCCATATCCATGTTCCTGTCTGCAGGAAGGGAGAAAGTGTCAGCGTGGAGGACAAGCAATTTTATTTTTAAACACACTGTTCCATCGCTGCCCAAAACCAAGACATGTCCACACCCAGCTGCAAGGGAAGCTGAAAAATGTGGTTCCCAACCAGGTGGCCATGCACCCATCAAAACTCTTGATTTGCGGTGGGCAGGGGAGTCTCATTACTCAAAGGAAGAAGGGGAGGATGGAGAGTAGAAGGCACTTGGCAGTCCTCCTGCACAGCAGTGCCTGAGCCGTCGGGGCCTCTGCGGGGGGCTGGCTCTCAGAACAGCCCGGGACTCCCAGGGCTGGTGCTGCCTAATCGGGCACAGGCACGGACACACAGGACTCTCCTGTGAATCCCCCACAGCCAGATTCTTCGGACACAAGGGTGACGGCTTCAAAGGGAAGAAGTTTGACTCCCAAAGCAGAAGTAGTGGTCTAGGCTGGAGCCACCCACAACTTTCTCCTTTGAGGCACTGAACAGTAGACTTTCCTTTCCAACCAACTTTTTTAAACTTATTAATCGTGGAAATTTTCAAACATACAGAAAAGTAAAGAGACTCACACGGTGAACTTGCAGCTCCATCACCAGTTTCCATAGTTATCAGCCCGTGGCCCGTCTTGATTTTCCCTTCCCTCCCTTCTCTTCCCCTGATTATTTTGAAACAAATCCTAGACATCCTATCATTTCATTGGTAAACATCTCAACATTTATCTCTAAAACATATGGCCTCTGCAAAAATAACTATTTTGTCATTATCATACATAAAAAATGAACAGTAACTCCTTATTTTTTTGTCACGTAAACAAGTTGGGTTATGAAATCAATTACTGGGTCTCAACCAACAATTCTCAAAGATAGCGTAGAAAAGATTGAAACGTATCCAAGCGGATCCCAGTGGGGAAGGACTTGGTTTCGTGGAGCTTTGTTCCAGTGTTACACGTTTCCTCACTTCCCAAATTCTCACTGTCCAGACCAGGAACAAATGTGTTTACATTTTCAGGCAAGTCTTTTGCCATCCAAACTCATTTCTCGCTACCCACACTCGGGAATGTCAGTGTGGACTGCAAGGAATATTTTTGTGTATATGGATACGTGCGTAAATGTGTGAATGCATAGCGTGGCTTGTGACATAAAATTCTTTCTTACGGTGCTGCTCTAATAGGTACATCAGGTAGCCTTCTAGCCAGGGAATGACTTCTCACGGGAAACGTGAACCATTACACGAACGCTTTCCTTAATGCAGTTGTAGGATAGGGCAGACAAATCCTGATGTAACTTGTTTAACAGCTACGGCTTGTTAAGTTAATCTTTTTGTCCCAGGAAGAGGAGGGAATCCCTCAGGACCTGCTGAAGAACCAGGGGTTCTGTTCAGTCAGTGGCTTCTCATATCTATGGTAATCATGACGAAAGTCTCATACAAATGAAGCAGGGAGTAAATTGGAGGCATGGCCCTGTGTGGTCTGGTCGGCTCCAGGATGGGGGACGGTCTGGGAAGGAGATTGGGAAGGGGTTTGTACCTCTAAGAATGATGTCATGAAGTAAAAAATATGGCCCGAGTCCCCAACCTAGAAAAGGTCGCAGGATCTCTGGTCTGTCGCCTCTCTGGCTTTTGCTCTGGTCACAGTCACCGTATCGGTCAGGATGCATTATTAGTGGCTTCAGATAACAAACGTTTATGTCACTCCCACCACGTATCCATCTTAGGTTCAGCTGGTGCCTGTGCTCCACGTTATTCTAACTTCGGGACCCTAGCTGACCAAACAACCACTCTCCGGAATAATCCTAGAGGCTGTGGCTGAGGGGAAAGGCCTGCAAAGGGTCTTGAATGGGCAGTGAAATGCCCCAGCCCAGACAGTATGCCATTTCCATTCCACACTTCATTGGCCAGAACAAGTCCCAGAGACCACCAATGGTGGGGCGGGGGGTGGGGGGAGGGCATTTGGAGATCACAGCTCATGACCGCTGATCACAGCTCATACCTGTGTGAGGTAGCCACGTTTCTCCACAAGTCAGGAACCCCGGGCTGGGACTAGGTGGGTGTTTGCGCTCCCGTACCCTGACATCACCTGGGAGGGTAGACGGGGGTCAGCAGGGTCTTTGGCCTCAAAGGGCAGAATCTGACCAGGAATCTCCCACAAGAGCTGACCCCGAGCAGCTTGTGAGGCTAGACCCCACGTGTTGCCTGCAGGTGATGACCAATGGCTGGGAGACGGTGGACATGACCCTGCGGCGGAACGGGCTCGGGCAGCTGGGCTTCCACGTGAAGTACGACGGGACCGTGGCCGAGGTGGAGGACTACGGGTTTGCCTGGCAGGCCGGCCTCCGGCAGGGCAGCCGCCTGGTGGAGATCTGCAAGGTGGCCGTGGTCACGCTGACCCACGACCAGATGATCGACCTGCTGCGCACCTCCGTCACCGTCAAGGTGGTCATCATCCCGCCTTTCGACGACGGCACGCCCCGGAGGTAAGTCTGTCCACCCTGAAAGGTCCGCAGCTCCCCAGGTGCTGGCACTTGAAGCCCTCCCTCGGTAGGAAAAGTGATAGTGGTGACGGGGTCAGAGCTAATATCTGTGGAACCCCTCCTGCAAGCCAGTCGCGGTCGAAGCTCTCCACGTGCGTGCTGTCCCATCCAGCCTCCACAACAGCCCTGTGAGGCGGGCGACCTCCTTAGTCGCACACAGCGTCAAGAGTCCTTGACTGAGGGCACGTGGCACATCACTCACTTGTTCAGCACATACGTGTTGAGCCCCTACTGTTTGCACGCTCCATTTGAAGTGCTCAGGATACAGCGATGGACAAAATAAAGTTCCCTTGGAGTTTGTGTCCTGAGGGAAGGACAGGCAATCATCAGATAGATGTATAATACAGGACCTGGCAGTGATGAGGTCTGAGAAGAGAAAGTGGGGTCGTTGAAGGGTTTGCAGCGTGGCAGGAGAGTGGCTTACGGGGTAGTCAGGGAAGGCTCCCGGGTGGAGGCCACCATGTAGTTTTCCGGGCTAGCGGGTCCGAGACAGGAACAAGCCAGGACAGGGTCTCCAAAGTGTCAGTGTGTGTGGTGTATTCCTGCAGCACAGGGAGGCCGGTGTGGCTGGAGCACAGAGAGCAAGGCTGCGAGATGGGAGAGACGGACAGACTGGGGGGCCCTTTCTGGACATGGTGATGAGCTTGGGTTTTGTTCACTAGGAAGCCAGTGCAGTGTTTGTTTCTTTTCGTTTTGTTTTCTTTTGTTTTAATGGAACATTTCAAACATATGAAAAGTATGCTGAGCCCCTTTTTTCAACATTTATCAACATGTGGCCAGTTCTTGTTTTGTTTTTTGTTTGCTTTTTAAATATTTATTTATTTGGTTGCTCTGGGTGTTAGGTGCAGCAGGCGGGCTCCTTAGTTGCGGCTCATCGGCTCCTTAGTTGCAGCACGCAGGCTCTTTAGTTGTGGTTTGCCGGCTCCTCAGTTGTGGCATGCAAACTCTTAGTTACAGCATGCATGTGGGATCTAGTTCCCTGACCGGGGATTGAACCTGGGCCCCCTGCATTGGGAGCATGGAGTTGTATCCACTGTGCCACCGGGGAAGTCCCAGTTTTTGTGTTTTTTTTAATTCCATACCTCCCCACCTTGGATTATTTGAAGCAATCCCAACTCCTTGGAATGTATCTCTACCCAGTCAGGACCTTTAAAAAATTATTATTACACTTAAAAAATGTAGCAGAAAGTCAGCATCAAGTGCCCAGTCTATCTTTCACTTCTTTTGTATCAGAGAGAGATTTTTTTAAAAACAGTTGTTTTGTTACTCAGGCTCCTCCTGTGGCATTTGGTTGATGTGCCTCTTCAGGCTTTTCTAATCTGTAAGTTTCCCCTCCCTCTTACTTTTTTCTTACAGCTTACTTTGGGAGGAAACCAGGTCACTTGTCCTTTAGAGTTTCCCACGTCCTGGCTTTAGCTGCTTGGACACCACCCCTCTGGTGTCCTTTAACCTGTTTTTCTAGCATGTATATTTCCTATAAACTGAAGTTCAGCATAGAAGCTCGATCAGATTCTGGTTGAATTTCTTTTGGTAACGGCACTTCCCAGGTGTGCATACATTAGGAGGCATCAAATGTCTGGTTGTCCCTGTGTGAGTGATACCAAGGGCGCTCAGAGGGTTCAGATGGTGGCAACCTGACCCTTGACCATACGTTTCCCTTCAGCTCTCAGCAGCCATTCGTGATCATTGCCTGGATCCCCTATGTCATTACAGGTCACATTGAAGTGATGTCCTCATTTCTGTCATTCCTGTGTTATTTATTGGCTGGAATTCTTCCCTTTTTTTTTTTTTTAATTTTTATTTTATTTTTTGGCCGTCCCGTGATATGCGGGATCTTAGTTCCCCGACCAGGGATCGAACCTGTGCCCCCTGCGTTGGAAGCCCAGAGTCTTAACCACTGGACTGCCAGGGACGTCCCTGGAATTCTTCTAAAAACAACTATCCTTGGGCTTCCCTGGTGGCGCAGTGGTTGAGAGTCTGCCTGCCGATGCAGGGGACACGGGTTCGTGCCCCGGTCCAGGAAGATCCCACATGCCGCGGAGCGGCTGGGCCCGTGAGCCGTGGCCGCTGAGCCTGTGTGTCCGGAGCCTGTGCTCCGCAACGGGAGAGGCCACAACAGTGAGAGGCCCGCGTACCGCCAAAAAAAAAGAAGAACTATCCTTCAGCAACTATATGATTCTTCTGAGGTATAATTTGTACAGGGAAGGCAGGATAGGTGCAGTTCTTAGAATAATGAGTTGGTACCCTCACAACCTCCAGAGGGGTCTGGAGACAGTGATTCTCTCTAGAATCACTACATTCCAAGGGTCAGAAACACAGCTGCACAGAGGACAGTCAAGGCCTGGGCCCTCACAGCCCTGCTGTATGGATCGGGGGAGACAAACAGTAAACAAGTAAGCAAGTGAGATGGTTCATATAGCCAAAGGGGGAGGCAACTGAGCGTAGTGGGAAGGCAGGCTCTGCAGGGAGCTTGCCTACGTTTGACTCCAAGCTCCTCCTCCTATTAACTGTGACCCTGGGCAAGTGGCCTCACCACTCTCTGCCTGTTTCCTCATTTGTAAAATAGGGACAAGAATAGATCTTTCCCTAGAGGTGGTTGTGAGGTCGGGGGAGGTAAGGCCTATAGAGCACACGGAACAGGACTTGGCCTGTAGGAGGCACTCTGAAGACACCAGCTGTGAGATCCTGTGTGTGAGGAGCATAAAGGGTGTGACGCGACATCGGGTAAGGGCTGGGGAAGGCCTGGAGACGCGAAGGAGCCAGGGGAGGGGCCTTGCGGGCAGGGAGTGGCCATCACAAAGGTGAGGACAGAGGCCCTTGGCTTGTTGATGGACGAGAAAGAGGGTCATGTGGCTGGAGCTGAGTGAGCCACAAGAGGCACGAGATGAGGTGACACTGAGTGCTTATATACATGACCTCGCAGGGCTGGTATGATCCCCGCTTTACCAGTGAGAAGGCTGGCGCCCAGAGTGGCCCAGTGTCTTGTGCAGAGTTGTACGGCTACTGAGTGGCGAGCAAAACTCAGTCCAGCTTCTGTGTCCAGATCCTCAGCTGCCTCTGAAAGCGATTGCGAGCTGTGGGCGTGTGCGTTCCGGCTGCACCAGCCCCATCTTCTTGAGTCTTTTTGCTCTGACCTTGGTGGGGGCTGGTTCTGGGCAGGCTTAAACCCTGCTGCAGCCAAGGGCTTAGCCACCCACACCCCAGCCACAAGGGCTTAGCCACCCACACCCCAGCCACACACACATCACACGCACATCTCTCTCTCTCACACACACACACACACACACACACACACGCACACACATGAAATACCCTACCTTCAAAACTTGGGAGCGCCAGAGGCTACAAAGGCGTCCTTGGACCAACAGACAGGGACCAGCTGAGGCAAAAGGAAATGTCTGCAGGCTCCCTTCTCCAGCTCTGGGGAGATGGGGCCAGGAGGGTGGCTCCGCTCCCTGCCCTATTTAGGAGAAAAACTATCATCCGGCTCCCTTTACAAGGCGGCCTCCGAAACAGGATCTCCTGTTTACAGGGGCGGGTGTGGGTTGGGACTTGCGTGGTTTTTGTTGTTCTTCAAGTGCAGAGGCGTCTGGCTGGCCTCATTTGCAGAGCTGATAACCCCAGCGCTGGGGTCCCTCCAGCCTCTTGCTGCAACCCTGGCCTCCTGGCTCAAATGTCACGATAAGCTCTGAGGGGAAACACACCAGGATGAGCAGAGGGTTCTCCCTGCCTCCAGCCAGGCTCTGTATGGCGTGTGTCTGGACCCCATGTTCTTCAGACACCGAGCAGAATACAGGGGATCATCCTCACACCCCCCAGGCCGCAAGGCTGGGGTTCTCAAGTGAGCCCTGCACTGCCAGGCTGGGCAATTGCCAGGCGGGGCCAGGTCGCCAGGAGGACATTCCAGAGCCCCCAGCGAGTGTGTCGTCGTGACCTTAGGTGCTTGCACAGACTCAGAAGGGATGTTCTCCTCTTGCCGTCTCTCGCTGCCTGACGGGGAAGGCGATCTGGGATGCTTTTGTCCTCTTCAGTTGGACTTAGATGTCTGAAGGGCGAGGGGGTAGAAACTCCTCCCTGAGAAGGGAAATTGAAACCCCACAAGTCAGTGAGTAGTAGAGATAAGAAAGGAGTCCCCATGGCCCCCAGAAACTAGGCTGTCAGGAATCAAGGACAAGGAGGCAGAGAGGAAAAGTGGTCTGCAAACCAGGGGCATCCGCCCTCAGATGTCTCCCGCACGTAGCTGAGGGCAGCGTGGTTGGTCAAGCAAAACACTAGAAGAAACCTCAATATCCAGCCGCAGGGGACTGGCTGAGTAGATCCCAGGTCATCCACGTGATGGAACAGTCATGGGTTGTTTATAAAGAGAATGCAGTGAGGCTCTTTGTGCTGAGAGTTCAGAAATGCCGAACTCTCTGGTGAGAAATGTCGTTAATTGGGAAGAATGAAAAAAAGCAAGATGGGATCTGGAGTTAAGTGTAATATTCTTTTTATTTCTATTTTAAATCATCTTTACGTATGTGCACAGGCTATTTCTGTAAGAATATGTAAAAACCTGGCAGCTGTGGGTGCGACTGGGGGGCGGAGACGGGGACAGGGATGCCCTTTTATACCACTTTAATTTCTAAGAACAATTCAAAAACGAAATAAGTGAAATGGGCTTCGTAAACTTTTCCTCATGTCAGCATCATCCATGGCAGCTTGGTAAAACGCAGCTTCCTGGACCCCACCTCCAAGAGGACTCTGCTTCAGAGGAGCCGAGATGGGGCCCAGGAATCTGTGTTCCTTTACTGAGCGCTCAGGGGTAATTTAGATGCTGACGGATCTCAGATCACTGGGAAGGAATTTGTTCCAGAGCCCCCAGGTGGGTGTGGTTGGACTTCAGAAGGCAGAAGGGAGACTTTCACTTCTGAGCGTGTGGGAATGGCAGGTAGACAGTCCACAGAATCGGCTGGGGAAGGCGACAACAGCAAGAGCTCCTGTTTGTCAAGCACTTGGCACGCGCCAGACTTTCTGCTAATGCTCGCAGCCATCTTACAGGTTAGGAAACTGAAGCTCTGAGAAGGAAAATCCCTCACCCAAGGCCACACAGGCCATAAGTGGCAGAGCTGGGATCCGAACCAGCCGTCTCTCCTCAGAGCCCTGGCTCTCCATCACTCTGTGCTGCCTTCAAGATGACTGTTTCCCTCTTTGACGTCATGCCCAGGGACTCTTGACCAAAGATGAAGCTGTCAGTAACTGGGGCAGAAGGGACCCAAAAAATCTACTCACTGGTTCCCAAACCACTGTTCAGTGGGCCAGTGTATATGGTGGTTAAAGCTGTGGGCTTTCAAGTCAGCTTACTATCCAGTTTCCGGGAATTCCCTTGCAGTCCAGTGGTTAGGACTCCGCACTTTCACTGCCAAGGGTGTGGGTTCGATCCCTGGTTGGGGAACTAAGATCCCACAAGCCATGTGGCATGGCCAAAAAAAGAAAAAAGAATAGATACATACACACATACATACATACATACATACATACATACATGGGTACATAGATAAGTACATGGATACATAGATAAATCCAGTTTCCACCTCTTACTGGCTGTGTGACCTTGGATAGATTACTTAACTTCTCTGTGCCTCGATTTACTTCTCTCTTCAGTGTATCTACTGATTAGAATTCTGGTTACCAGCAACAGAGGTGAAGCAAAAGAGAGACTTTACTAGCTAATGCACCTGATAAGACTAAGAGATGGGGCAAGATTTAAGTGTGGCTTTATGCAGGGACATCTTCATCAGGAATCTTTATCACCTGTCTCCTTTTGTGCGTTGCTGTTATTCTCAAGCCATCTCCCACTTCACGGGGACAAAGATGACCTCTCCCTCCTCACAGCTCCAGCTTAGGTCTCCCCAGCTCAGCAGCCCAGGGAAATAGATCTTTCCTCCGGTAGTTCCAGAGCTGATGCTCACCGTCTCTGATTGACTCAGCTCGGGGCACATGACAATCCTGTGCCTGTCATTGTGTCCAGAGAGAGAAGAGTTTCTGACCAGCAGGCCTGGGTCATGTGCTCGTACCTGGAGCCAAGAAGTGGGGTCAGCTCCACCTAGAGCACACAGACCTGTTCTCAGGAGAAGGGGTGTAGAAGCTGAGCAGGCAGGAGTAGCAGGTGTGCACTGCCTGGGGCCACGATGGTACCCCCTCCGCCTCTGCTCAGGCCTGGCGTATCTGTGGGTTCTGGTAGACATTTGTATGTTGTCATTCCTCACCTGGTACCTTGTGCTAATCCAGAGCGTCTGCTGGAAGGAGCTACTGAACGTCAGCTCAGCTCCGACTCTAGTGCTACTGAGCAGCACTGTGTGTCTGACCCCGGTGCCAGAACACATCCTCAGGTCACCTTTTGATGACTCCTTAGCAGACATGACCTGGGCCCATAGGCGCCCAGCCACCAAGTCCGCCAGATCTTTTGCTGGATGCCCTGAAAGTTCCCCAGGCTCCAGGGGACTCAGGAGAACCACAGAGGATCGGCTCAGTGTGGGCAGGAGAACTTCCAGGCCAAGGGCTCCTCTGAGCTCAGCTCCCACAGCTGCTGGGAGGTGGATTTTGTGAGCACGGCCCCCTCCTTGGGCTCAGAGCCCCCTTCCGTGCTGCACTGCAGCAGTGGTGGAGATGCCAGCCCAGCCTGTGGATCTCCGCAGCTAGAGCCAGGAACGCTGTGGTGCGTGTGTGCCGGCCTGGTCTGGGGGAATTCACGGGCCGTTCTGCATCTATTTCAAGGTTCTGGATTCCGGGGCTTTTTTTTTTTTTTTAACCACCCTGCAAAGTAGGTCACCTGCTCCTCTTCCAGCTGCCTTTGAGCTTCTTCGGAACAAGGCAGATACTGTCCTCTGATTCCGAGGGCATCCGCCTTCCTGGCCCCGAGAACCACCAAGGGGGGCTGAGCCAGCCCATGGAGGACTCTGGCCGACCCAAGGCCTGGGTCAGGGAGAAGGGAGAGGAAGGGAGACGAGAGAGGAAGAGGAGGGGAGAGGAGATGAGGTAGAGAGCGCCAAGCGTTGGAGCCACATTGTTGGGCCCTGTCCCGGTTGAGGCCTCCACGCTGCTACATGTCAGACCAGTTTAAAGGGTACCTACTGGGCCTTTAAAATAGACCGTGTCCGTTCAGATTGGGTGGGAAAGCCCAGCCCGTGCTGGTGCCATGCTCGGCAGGCGTGCGCGCTGGTGGGCCGGGGCCTGTCTGAGTAACGCAGTTTTTCTTCCCAGGGGGTGGCCAGAGACCTACGACATGAATACCTCGGAGCCCAAGACGGAGCTGGAGAGCCTGGTCGCGGGGGGCCGGCCCCCCTACCGCAGCAACGCTCCCTGGCAGTGGAGCGGGCCCGCGTCCCACAACTCTCTCCCAGCCTCCAAGTGGGCCACTCCCACCGCCCCCGGGCACGCCCAGTCCCTGAGCCGGCCCCCGAAGCAGACCCCCATGGTCCCCTTCCGGGAGTCCCAGCCCCTGCACAGCAAGAGGTAAGGACTCCCCCCGCACCCCACCCGGGGCACCAGCCCAGCCTGCACCTCCCTCCTGTCTGCAGCCGCCCTTTGCCCTTTTCTCTCTCCTTCCCCTGCCGTCCAGTCTCTTCCTCTCCTCAGTCTTCCTCCTTTTCTTCTTGTGCTTCTATGCCCCCCACTTCCTCCTTCCCTTAAGCTTGCCTTATGAGCCTCTTGTGTGAGGGCCCAGGGCTGGGGAGCTCAGGGTCAGAGGTTGGAAATCCACCCTAATGTATATGATTAAAACTATATATTTTTTTAAAAGGTCAAAGGACTGATAAGCACAAAATTTAGGACAGTGATTCCTTCTGGCAGGGAGGTGGGAAGGGGAGGAGCCCACCAGTGGGCAGGTATTGCCACCACCCTAGCTCTTGGGTTGGGTGGTAGCGTCAGGGAGTTTGTTTTATTATGATGGCATATACCTTAAAGATAAATGCTTTTGAATATATTATATATTAAAAGATAAAGAAAATTTTCCAAGTAATGAAGGAATCCACCTTGCAGAGGAGCGTCTTGTCCCAGGCGTGGGCAGGAACGGTCTTCGCAGCCCCATCAGAGCCCCGTCAGGCCACAGAAGCTGAGGGGCAGGCTCAGCTGCAGTGGGAAGGCAGGCAAGGGGTGCCCTGGCTTCCTGCTGCCCTTTGCTCAGCAGCCCTCTCTCTGTCCCCATGGGAGGATAGCAGGTGAATCAGATGGGATGTGGTTGGGCCTAGGGAGAGGTGTGGCTGTCGCTCCTCGGAGGGCAGGGGTATCCTCCCCGCTCACCCCCACTGCCTTCCTCCCTCCTATCTCTGTTCCAGGCCCGTCAGCTTCCCAGAAACCCCTTACACAGCATCACCAGCAGGGGTCGACAAAGTCCCTCCCTACCGACAGCCTTCTGGGAGCTTCTCCACCCCCGGCTCGGCCACCTACGCAAGATACAAGCCATCCCCAGAAAGGTCAGAGTCTCTTCGCTCTTTTCAGTTAAGGAAGCTGGTGAAAGCCAGAATCCTTCTTCCTCAGGAAATGCACTTACCCCACAGGTTTATTTGCCATTTTATGGGGCTTCTGGACCCCTGAAGGTCATCAGAGGACCTCCAGGAGGGTGGGCTGTGTGTGTTAAGATGCAGGGCCAAGCCGGCCTGGGCAGGACTTGCTGTGCCTGTCCTTGCAGCAGCATTTCCATTGCCGTTTTCCTGACACCTGAATCACTTGTCTGAGCAACAGCAGGCGCCCTCCAGAACAAGCATTCATCTGACTCCAGCCTGTGCGCCCCAGGACCAGGCCACCAGCATTACCCAGTTTTCATGGCCTGTCGGGCTTCAGTCCTGTCCCCTTCTCCAGTCTGGCAGCCTGAGGGATCCTCCCAGCTCCTCCCTGGCTCCCCAGCGCCCTCGGGATACACCCAAGCTCTCTAGCTTGCTCTCCAGCAGCCTTCAGCCCTGGTGCCCTATAACCTTCCTCCTCCAGGGTCCCTGTCTGAGGGTCAGCCCCACCACTGCCCTGTCTTCAGGCCAGAGCCGTGCACCTCATCCTGGATGTGTCCCTCCCCCCCTCCCTTCTACTGCGGTCCACCCCTCCACCTCCTGAGCATCTCCGCCCCCTCCTCCTTTCCCCAGTGCCCCACCCTGGCCACCTCCCTGAGCCCCCAGCCTCTGTGCCACCTCCTCTGGTCCACCCCCCACTCAGTAACTGGGAGGTCTTTGCATATCTGGCCATGTCTGTCCCCTACTCCAAACCCTCCCTGTGTCCCGGAGCCCTCAGGACACAGCCTCCATGCCTCACTCTGGCCACTGGGACGCACCCGCCTCTCCAGCCTTGTGCAGTGCCCTGCACATGAGCCGCCCTGGCCACTTCTGATTTCCTAGGCAGGCTGTGTGCATTTCAGAATCCTCCCCACGGAAATTCTTCATGAGCTTCACCCCCACCCACTCCACAGACACCAGTGTGGGTGCTGCTTCTCCTCCTCCAGGAAGGCTTCCCTGCACCTCCCCCCACACTAGGTGACGTGCTGCCCCTGTGCCCTTGGCTTCATGTGTATTTCCTGACCACCTTGAGCGCTCTCCGTTCTGTTAGCCCAGTTAAGCGTGTGTGCACACACACGTGCATGCATACTCACGTATGTGTGCGCGAACAAGCCTGCTCTCCAAGATACGATACCTTTCCAGGTCGTTTTGTATAATATTATTACCATCACACAGCACAGGGTCTGGCACATGGTAGATCCTTGGTATATATTTGATGAAAATGGATTGAGTGAGTGAGTTGGTTTAAATAGTGAGCTTCAGAATCACCCGGAGGGAGGGCTTGTTAAAGTACAGATTACTGGTCTTACCCCTGAGTTTCCAGCTTGGTAGGACTGGGGTAGAGCATGCGATACCAAGGCTGCTGGTCCAGGGAACACACTTTGAGAGCCACCACACTAAACATCGTTTGATTCTAAGCCTCTGTTGTAAAACTGGGGAAAACATACTCAGTCTTTCATCTTCTAGTGGCCACCATTTAGCTTTCATCAGCAAAGGATCCCCAGAGCCTTCCATGTGCCAGGTGTCAGAAGAAATATTTGAGATACTCACTTACCCCAGGGGTTCCTGTTGTCAGTGCTGCTGTGGTGGAGAGAGGGTCTTAGAAGGGTTGTGCACTCTGATGAGAGCTCTAATAGACTCAGGCCTCAGAGGAGGGAGCTCAGCCCAGCGTCAGGTCTAGGCTGGCTGCCAGGAGGAGGTGGCATTTGAATAAGGCTTTGAGAAATTAATAGGAGTTTGCCACAGAGAAGAGGGAGAAGGTCATTCCAGACAGCAAAGGCTACAGATCTGAGTAAGCAGAATGGTGTGGAATGCAGGGGGAAAAAAAAGTTGAACTCAAAGAAACAGAGTAGAATGGTGGTTGCCTGGGGGTGGGGGAAATGGAGCGATGTTGGTCAAAGGGCACAAACTTTGGGTTATGAGATGAATAAGTTCTGAGGATTTAACGTGTAGCATGGTGGCTGTAGTTAATAATTCTGTACTGTACACTTAAAATCTGCTAAAAGAGTAGATCTTAAGCATTCTCACCCAAAACAAGATAACTATGTGAGATAATTAACTCAATTGTGGTAATCATTTCACAATGTATACATAATTCATTACTCTGTACACTTTAAATATATTGCAGTTTTATTTGTCAGTTACACCTCAGTAAAGCTCCGGGCCGTGGGCGAGAGATGTTTCTAAGAGTGCTATTTACTCAAGGAGTTGAGAACATTGTTATTTCTGTGAAGGGGTATGCTGACCATTCTGTGTTATGTGTAGAGAAGTGTTTAGGAAGAAAAGAGAATACAATTGCTTACTTTGTGGTAAGTCCATTTTTAGTTTTAAAAAGAGCTGCCGAACTGTTTTCCAGAGTGGTTGTACCATTGTCCATTCCCACTGGCAAGGTATGAGTCATCCGGTTTCTCCACATCCTTGTCGCTCTCTGGTGTCACCACCGTTTTTCGTTGCAGCTATTCTCATAGGTGTGTGATGGTATCTCATTGTGGGGTTTTTTTGTCTGTTTTGCTTTTGGCTGCGACGGATCTTCATTGCTGAGTGTGGGCTTTCTGTAGTTGCAATGAGCGGGGGCTACTCTTCGTTGCGGTGTGCGGGCTGCTGATTGCATTGGCTTCTCTTGTTGCGGAGCGCGGGCTCTAGGCGCACAGGCTTCAGTAGTTGTGGCACGCGGGCTCAGTAGTTGTGGCTCGCGGGCTCTAGAGCGCAGACTCAGTAGTTGTGGCGCATGGGCTTAGTTGCTTCGCAGCACGTGGCATCTTCCCGGACCCGGGCTCGAACCCGTGTCCCCTGCATTGGCAGGCAGATTCTTAACCACTGTGCCACCTGGGAAGCCCTCATTGTGGTTTTAATTTGCATTTCTCTAACGGCTAATGATGTTGAACATCTTTGTTTTTCAATGTTTATATATTCTAGATACAAGTCCTTTGTTAGCTTTGTGGTTTGCAAATATTTTCTCCCAGTCATTAGTTTGTCTTTTCATCTTCATAACGGGTCTTTCACAAAAGTTTTTAATTTTGACGAGCTCCAAATTATCATTGTTTTCCTGTTATGGATCATTTGCTTCTGGTGTTAAATCTTAGAGCTCTGCCTAGTCCTGAGTCCTGAAGATTTTTTTTCCTAGAAGTTTTTCCTTTTTTTTTGCCATGCTGTGCAGCATGCAGGATCTTAGTTCCCCGACCAGGGATCAAACCCGTGCCCCCTGCAATGGAAGCACGGAATCCCAACCACTGGACCGCCAGGGAATTCCCTTCCTAGAAGTTTTAATTGTTTTCTATTTTACATTTAAGTTCATGATCCACTTTGAGTTTTTCAAAGCTAGTTTTTGCCTAAGGTGAAAGGTTTAGGTTGAGGTTCCTTTTTTTGCCTGCCGATGTCCAGTACCATTGGACATCGGGCTCTCCCTCCTCCAGTGTATTGCTTTTGCTTCTTAAAGCAAAAATTCATTGGAAGGGGAAATTAATTGGGCACATTTGTGTGAGTCTATTTCTGTAATCTCTAGACTGTTCCACTGAGCTACCCGCATGATCTCAACGCGTGCTTCCAGCAATTCTATGAGGTGGGCAGCGTGTCCCATTTTACAGAGGGAAAGGGAAAACTGAGGCTCAACAAGGTGAATCCACTTGGCCAAGGTTGGCCAAGATCACTTTTCCAGGAACCCAGGCCTATGTGATTCCAAGGGACCGACTCTGACCCAGAGCTGTCCTGCCTGCCCACGAGACTCTGAGCGCATCCTCCAAATCAGGGTGACATGCATGGTCCTTACTGGAGTCCCCACCCCACAGTGACACTTGATGCCTGTGATTTTGTGTTTCAGGCTTTCTGGCATTGGCAAGTGAAAAACTCTCACTTT
Source organism: Delphinus delphis (assembly GCF_949987515.2). Lineage (NCBI taxonomy): Eukaryota > Metazoa > Chordata > Mammalia > Artiodactyla > Delphinidae > Delphinus > Delphinus delphis. The sequence goes on along the minus strand of NC_082702.1, from coordinate 13,979,977 downwards.
TCCCTTGGATTCCAACTCTTCCCAGCCCACCCCTCTCTTCCCAGGGCACCAATGGAGCCTGACTCGGCTCTCTGTGGCCTAGGTCTCAGCAATTTTTATCTCTGTCAACAGCTAAGTTCCAAATTTTGCCAACCATTCCTAGCACACCTCAGCCCCTAAACCCCCAAAAGTGTGCCTCATGGCCAGTCACCAGCCGGCGATAAGAGGCCCGGGAACAAGTCAGGCTGCCCCAGTGGCCTTTGGCCCCAGCTCCTTTCCCCCTTTTCCTGCCGCACGGTTGACATCCTGGAGCCTGTGTGACCCAAGCCAGACATTCCAGCCCAGCCGCGGACATTCCCCCCTCAGGACTCCTGTGTCTCCTGCTGTCTTCTCCAGCGGGCCTGCAACTTGCCAAATTCATCAGGCTTTTTGGAGCTCGAAGGCCCTCATAGACAGAACCTGTCCTGTGGCCCATTTTAGATTTACTGAGACAGAAGGGCAAGATGGCCTGCACCTCATCAGCCATGTGAGAGTGGGCTTCACCTCTCTGCCCCTCAGTTTGCTCACATGTAAAACGTCTGCCCTTGGTGGTCCAATGGTTAGGGCTCTGCACTTCCACTGCAGGGGGCACAAGTTCCATTCCTGGTCAGGGAACTAGGATCCCTCATGCCACACAGCAAGGCCCAAAAAAAAGAAAAGAGAAATTAGCTGTTAAAAAAAAAAGTCTGCCTCTGAGCAGTGTTGAGGACATTCTAGGAGGGAATCTCTCTCGAGCACTTAGGGCTGAGCCCGGCACACAGTAAGTGCTCTGTGAGGGTTCTGACTGTTACTGCTGCACGCAGGGCTGTGCCGGCAGCTGCAGATGCGGTCCCCGTCCTCAGGAGTTTGCCACTCTCGTGCGCAACATGAGCAAACCTCCAAACTCAGTACAGAGCGCTAAGACAGAATTGTGTACCCAGCTCAGCACCCTGCGGGGCTGGCGTGGACCCCAGACATTTGCCCATGAGGCCACCTGGCTCGCTTTTTTTTTTTTTTCCTTTGTTTTTCTCTGCCACTTCCATAAAGAGCGGTATATCAGTTAGGCGGCATTTGACTTCAGACAAAATACCTAACTCAAGAAGGCATGAGCATCGGGGGGATTTATCATCATCATGTAATAAGTCCAGAGGTAGGGTGAGTCTAGGGCTGGTTAATCGTACAGGGTCGCCCTCAGGGACCTGGCTCCGTTCATGACCCCCAAGGGCTACTGTGGCCCCAGGCAAAACCGGTGCCCTGCAGAAAAAGGAGGAAGAGCTTCTCTCTGTTTCTAACAGTAAAGGAACTCGGTCACTTGCCCACCCCTGAACTAACCCCTGGCAAGGTCCCATTGGACCCCCATGACTGTCTTAAACCATCAGGATGTACACAAGTCGCGTGTCAGAGGGATGGCCGCCAGAGCAGAATCTGGACGCCACCAGCAGAGGCAAAGAAGGTGATGCTGACTGGGGTGACAGCTAGCGGTGGCTGCATCGTCCGTGCACCCTTTCCCCAGTCCTCCTGTAACGCACCCATCCACCGTTCCATCCAGGCCTGGAGCCCTGCCCTCAGGAGTTCAGTTCCGTCTTGGTACTTTCCTATATGGCGGAGTGGGAAGTTCAAAGCCAAGATCCTGGCAGCCCAAACCTGCTTCTGGGAAGTTTTGCCCAGAGCTATGCATGGTGAGATTCTGGAATGTTCCAGTTTCCAATCACCTTGACCAGGATGTGGTAATGATAGAAATGGCCCCAAATAGGACATACTCAGCACCTAAAGAATGGTCAACATAGGTCATTCAGTTTGCACTGGGATAATAAGAAGGCTTTTTAGTGAGAGAATTACATAAATGGACAAAGTACAGGTTGTCTTGACTGGGGACAGTTAGCTGAGAGATGAAGCTGGTAACATATATCCAGCTAAAGACAGTCCATCAGGGGACTTCTCCGGCGGTCCAGTGGTTAGGATGCGGCGCTTTCACTGCCAGGGCCCAGGTTCAATCCCTGGTCGGGGAACTAAGATCCCGTAAGCCACGCAGTGCAGCCAAAAAAAAAAAAAAAAGTTGGGATTGGGTTTGGCTGCTCCTCCTCACCGACGTTCTGTCACCCTTGGCCTGTGGCCTACTGATCTTAAGGTGGCTGCTCAGCCTTAAGGAGATAATGAGGTAAAGGCACCCACCGCACACTTCCAGAGGTTGCCTGGGAGTCACGTGCAGTACTCTTATCTCATTGGCCAGGACTGCAAGGGAGCCTGGGAAATGTAGTTTGTTAGCCGATCACATCGCTGCCCCCAGTACAGTTGGGATTCCGTTATCAAGGTGGAAGCAGAGAGTAGACACTGTGGGAGCAGCCTGCAGCATCTACCACTGGGACCTTCCGCTTTCCTTTAGCTGATCCCAGCCACTGCCGTCTTCCTTTAGTACTCAGAATTCGATATGGACATTTTGAGACAATGGAATAAACACATCAACACTGCGGTTTCCAGCTGTGCTGGAGCCACATTTTACCAGGAGGTTGGCTGGCTGCTACGCTGAAGACTGCCTCTGCTTTTTTATTGTTTTGACTCTTTTTTTCCTGGAGGCATCAGAGTTCAAGGTCTGGAGAAGCGGGGATACTATGTATTTTCTTGGCAGGTGAGTCAAGATGAGATATCAGGAAGTCCAGTGCACCTCTGCAGCACCCCTCTGCTGCCCTGGAGGCGTTGAAGCCAAGGGTTTAGAGGTGGTCTCTACAGAGACAGCCCTGGCTGAGGGCTGGCAGGGTGACCCTGGAGAAGTCAGTTAACTCCTCTTTTGGATTTGGGGGGGTCCTGGTTTATCATCCTCTCAAGTTGCAAGTATAGGCACAGGAGCCAGATGGGGAATCACAGTATCAGCTTGATTAATGGAGGCTCAGCGACTCCTGCAAAGTCCAGGGCTTATGTCAATGGAATGTTTCTGGTGGCAAGTAGCCAAAACTTGGCTGACTCAGAATGCTGTAGGAATGTGTTATGTCACAGCAAAGAAGGTTCAGAGGCAGAGCAGGCTCCAGGGAGGGTTAATCCAGCATCCCGACAACATCGTCAAGGGCCCGGTGCCCACTCCCTTCCACGCTCAGCACTGGCCTTGTTCTCAGGCTGGTTGGGAGAGGGTGACAGCGGCTCTGAGCCCAGCAACACCTGGTGAAGAAGAGAGGCCATCTTTCCATGTCAGCTCCCTTCGGAGCAAGGAGACTTTTCCCCAAAGCTCCTCAGCAGACTTCCCCCATTTCAGTCAGGTTATGCCGGGTAACAGATGCCTGAAAATTGCAGTGACCAAAGCCAGCGAAGGTTTATTTTGCACCCACACCGCAGGTCCAGCACTGGTTGGACCTCTCAGGACGCAGGCTGCCTCACAGCTCACTGGTGAGAACTAGTCACACAGTCCCAGCCAGCCGTCTCAGGGGGCAAGGAAGTGTGGTCCTGCCATGTGCTTGCCAGGTGAAGAGCCAGAAGTATTTCATGGGAGTCTTAATCACTCACATCCTCTCACATCTCATGTGTCTGTCCCTAACCAACCCCAGGCAGGGGGAAGGTTTCCGCCATGACTGGCTCTGATCTGAGGTGGAGTGGACGTTGGGAGGCGCCCACAGGATTCACTCCGGGTTCATAGAGAATGTCTGTGGGACCTGAGGCCACAGAGAACCTTTTGCCAATCCCTCCGTTAAATCTCAGCCCTTGCCTGCGGGCGTGCAGGGCCAGCCTCCAAGAGAATCTCTGTCTAGGAGACAACTTTGTTATTTCATTCCTCCACGACCCTGTGAAGCAGAAAGTGTCATTTTTCAGACAGGAAAACGGCAGCTCAAACTGATGAGCGCTTGCCCAACCAAGGTCACGCAGCTAGTAAGGAATGGAGCTGGGGTTGAGCCCAGACCTGCCTTGTTCTGAAGCCTGAGCCCACAGCTTCTCCTCTGCAGCTCTTTCCTCCACCGGAGAGACATACACAGTTCCGGCCTGTCAGCCTCAGGCTAAGCTCTGGACACACAGGACGACATTCAGTCCTGCAAGGAAGGACCTACTGCAGTTGCCTCTTGACAACTAGGGAAACTGAGGCTCGGGGCAAGGGAGTGACTGTAGCTGGCTGGGCAAGAGGCCGAGGGGAGGTTTGATCACCAGGCCGCCAGGTTCCAGGCCTCCTACACCTATAAACGCAGCCTTATCCTGCCCTCCTCCCCCAGAGATAAAGGGAGCCCAAGGCAGGCCTGGAGGCGGGGGCTGCTCATGACAGCTCACCCCGTTTCGCAGCCAAGAAACGGGACCCCAGAGGAGCCTCTGGGTAGGGCTGTTGCCCAGGTGCCTTCTGCCCCCTCCTTCCTTGAGGACCCCACCTGGCCCACACGCCCTGCCACCACCGGCTCCCTGGCATGCTTCCCGTGCAGAACTCACTCCTGACCCTCAGTTAATAGCACGTTTCCAGGCTTCCTCACCTAGCCTCCCCTCTGCACGGGGCTTCCCGTGTATTTAAAACCCCACATCGAGGAAGTCTCACTGGTTTTGACACACCAGCCCTTCACCCTGTGTTTGGTCCTCTTACTCCCCTGCAGGTACACAGCCGCCCCACACCCACTGCTGTCTTTTGATCCCCACTTCAGCCACGACGGGACGTCCAGCGGCGAGTCCTCCTCAGGCGGCCTGACCAGCCAGGAGAGCACCATGGAGCGCCAGAAGCCAGGTAAGGTCTCCGCAGGCCAGCTGTGCCCCTGGCCTCACCCTGCACAACCTCTTAGTCACAGCGTGACAGGTGACACCCCTCCTCCTGTCAGTGATGGATAAAACACAAAAGAACGCTGTAAGTGCCACACGTAAGATTAGAGGGGTCGCCCGGGAGAGCGGCAGGGACCAGTGAGCCAGATCCATCTCCACCCGGGCAGGGCATCAGCGGACGGGGTCTGCCGACACTGTCGGCCAGGAGCCAGGGCACAGGTGTGTGTGCGGCTTGGAGGTGGGGACCACCGGGGAAGTCGTTGAAAAGGGCTGGAAGTGGTGCTCTCAGGGGAGCCGAGCCGGCAACGTTCTGAGGCTGCTCGTTACATAAAGCTTCCCGTGTTGCTTCTCGACTGCTGTGCTGAGAAACGAGCCCAGATCTGGAGCATCTAGTGTGATAGCGTATCTCAAAGTGAACACGCCCATGTTCCACACCCAGGGCAAGAGACAGACCTGGCCAGCCTCCTGGAGGGCCCCAGCCCCTCCCAATCAGTATCCCCAAAGGCCACCCCTGTCTTGCTTCCCACGACCAGACTTAATCTTGCCTGGTTTTGAACTTCACGCATATGGAATGTAGACTCCCACTGGATGCACTGTGTGTGTGTGTGTGTGTGTGTGTGTGTGTGTGTGTGTGTGGCTTCTGTTGCTCAGTATTGTGTTGGTAAGGGTCGGCCACGTGGTTGTGTGTAGCCACGCCATTTCTGAGTAGCATATCCATTGTCTGAATGACCCACGATTTCTTGCTTGAGTCTAAGTTGAAGGACATTTGGATGGTTTCCAGTTAGGGGCTGCTTAGAATAGTGCTGCCAGGAATACCCTCATACCTGTCTTTTGATGAACACATACTCACATTTCTGCAGGGAGTATACCTAGGAGTGGAATTGCGTTTAACTTTATAAGAGACTGCCAAACCATTTACACCACTCCCACCAACGACAGAGAGAGAGCTCTATGTGCTCCGTCCTCACCAGCCTTTTCATTTCAGCCTTCCTAGTGGGCACGTAGTAGTATCATGTTGTGTTTTTAATTTGCATTTTTCTGATGCCTGATGAGACTGAGCATCTTCTCATCTGTCTGTTCTTCTATGTATAAGTATTAATCATGGGCATGTACTACTTAGAAGAATGTCTTAAACACGATTCCTCATAACAAAGTTGTAGCCCCTTTGAAGTGTGAGAACCAGCAGGTGATTGGTGGGTTCAAAAGAAAGACAATCAGTGAAGCGTCAGAGAGCGCTGACCTCAGAGGGGCAGGAGATGGAGGTGTCCACGCAGCGGGTGTTCGAGAGTATCCAGGCAGCTCTCGGCGGGGAGGACCATGGCAGCCCATCACCGGCTCCCCCGGGCACTGTGGGGCAGGGGAGAGGTTGCCTGCCCCAGGATTAGGGGCCTGGAGAATTCCTCAGCACCCCCGCCCCATGGTTCTCTTAAACCAGGGACAACGGTTGGACTGCAGGCAAGCAGATCGCCCCAACCCCCAACTGTCCGCCACTGCTGCTGCCTCCGGGACCTGCAGACATGGGTTCGCTCCTCTCCTCAGCACGCTTGATCCTGCCCGCAGTCTGTGATCTTTGCTCCAGCACAGGCAGATTTGCATCCTTTTCCCCCCACCCCACCCAGTTGAGACGAAGAGAAACGCGTTGCTTGGCGATGTCATTACACCAAAGTGTAGAATAAGAAGGAAATGTTTCCAGCGTTCACCATGGGCCCCAAATAAGGAGTCACAGAAGCTCACCGTGGTCCCTCCTTTCTTTCCTCTTCTGTCCCCTAGAGCTCGTCTCCCCTCTCACTTCCTTGAGACCTTGTTATAAGTTGACTAACCCCTCCCTGCACACACACACATCAGGGCAGTCTGTGTCTAGGAGTTGTCATAAAGTTTAGAATGTATTCAAGACCAGGGTGGGGGAATCAGGTGCCACGATGGATGTGGGGATGTGCCCAGCCCTGGTCAGATGACCGTGATTGCAGTGACAGCAGTACGGTTTCCGGTGCTGTACACTCCCTCCTGTTTAATCATCTCAGGAACACGACAGATTGGGTGCCGTGACTGCCCTGTTTTAGAAACGAGGAAGATGAGGCACAGAAAGGTTGTCCCTTGTCAGAGGTCCCTGCTGGTGAGTAGTTTCATTGAGATTTGAACCAAGACCTATGGGTTCTAGAACCCTCCTTAACCCTCATCACCCACAGACAACACCACAGTCCCTCACCACAGAGTGAGTGTTTCTCAAGCCTCAGCGCACCCAGGTTAGGAAGGTGGCCCCAGAGCCACCAGCTGCCCCAGGCCCGTGCCTGGCCGTGTCTTCAGCACGTCTCTCACAGCCACGTCCATGTCTGTCACCCACCCAGGTGTGTCAAGAGTGAAGCAGGAGCGCCAGAAGGTCACTGGGGCCCAGTTCAGAGGGCCGGGGAAGGGCCCAGGATCAGGGCCTGCTAAGGGCAGGGCTAGGGACAAAGGGGACACTGGGGCGGCCAAGGAGGGGCAGGAACCTAGCCCTTCATCCCTCCATTCATTCAACACGTCACCAATGATATGTGCCAGGCTGGGTGCCAGGGATACAGTGTGAGCCAGACAGGCGTGTCCCCTGCCTTCTTTTTTTTTTTTTTTTTTTTTTTCCTCCCCCTGCCTTCTTGGTGCTGACAGTTGGTGGGAGAGACAGGCAATAGCAGGAGCACCGAGTAATAAATACTCACTAATAATGCTGAGTATTAAGTGGAAACAAACACAGCGCCTAGAGAGCTTGGTAGGGTCCGGGGGTGAGGGTGTCTCTGAGCAAATCACATTTTAGGCGAGGCTAGAAGAATGCAGAGGAGCCAACTGGGAGGAGAACATTCCAGGGAAAGGGAGCTGGTTGCAGACCCTGAGGTAGCAGGGGGTGTGGTGTTGGTTGAACAGGAAAGAGGCCGAGTGGCTGGATAAGTGAGAGATGAGGCCAGGGAGGTGACGGGGAGAGCATGGTGGGGACTCCGTCCTTCACTCAGAACCACGGGACTCAGTTCTTCTGAGCACAGGAGGGATGGGATCTGACTCGGGTGTTCACAGGGTCCCTCTAGCTACAGATTCTTGCAGGGTGGGGCCAGTGGAGAGGGAGAGATGGGCAGGTTCTGGATATGGTCCTTTGGAGGTAAAGTTAGAATTCCCTGATGCTCAAGGATGATAACCAGTTTCTGACCCGAGCAGCTGAAAGGATGGAGATGATGAGAGATGCAGGTTTGGGGCCAGATAAGGAGTTGGCTTTGGCCGTGTCCAGTGGGAAGTGCCCAGCAGACACCCAGTGGAGGCGTGTGAGGGAGCCACGTATACAAGTCTGAAGTTACGGGGAGAGGTCCAGCCAGAGACAGAAGTGTGGGAGCCACTGGTGTCATAGGTGGTAGAGAAGGCTGGGTGTGAATGCCATGGGCTTGGCTCTCTGCAGAAATGTGGTCTCCTGGCATGGTCTGCCCACTTCCCAGGGGACCAGAGCCTCCTGGGCGTGTCGGATGCTTCCAGGGAGGAAAAGCGTCTGTAGAGGTAAAGTAGGTGGACAAAGCAGCCAGCCCGCCCACTCTCATGACCATGGTTCCCAAATGAAAGCCACGTGGGCAGTGACACCCTCGGCAATGTCCAGCCAAGCTGCTCTCTGCCGTGTCCCTGAGTGCCGTGCCTGGCCCTCCAGGCCCACCTTCCCCAGCAGGAACATGGGCCCAGAGCCCTCTGGGGCTGCACTGGGGGCAGCAGTGTGTATGGTTGTGAGCTCAGCCTCCGACAGGCCTGGTGAGAAGTTCTGAGTCGGCTGTGTGACCTTGGCGGTGACCTCCTCTCTCCCAGCCTCAGGTCCCTCTGCTGTGGCGGACACCCTAAGTGTCTCTCCTTGCAGGGTGCTTTCGGGGTCCAGTGGGATCACACCTGCCCAGCCCTCGGCACAGGACCCAGCCCATCACGAAGGGAATGACGACTTCTGCTTCTCGAGCACTCACTCTGCACTGTCACTGGAGTTGTCATTATTGGGGAAAAGCACAGAGAGGGTACAGGGGTTGAGAGCACAGGTCTGAAGCTCTTTCTTACTTTGTGACCTTGGACCAGTTACTTAACCTCTCTGAGTCTTAATGTTCTCTTTCATCTATTACACTGGTCCTAATATCCACCTCACAGCATCACTGAGAGGATGTAGCCAGGTAATGCGTGCAAAGCACTTATAGTAATACCTGATACAGACGTGTGCTTAATAATAATTATCGTTATTATAATTATTCAGCACTGATCAAAATTGTGGGCTCTGGTGTTAGACCGCCTGGGTTTGGGTCCTCTGTTAGTGCATTTGCAAGTTTGATAGATACCAACTAGCCCTCCACCGGGGTTGTGTGTTTTTTTAAGATCCGATGCTCCATTCAGGCACACTGGCTAGCCTTGGGAATTTAGACTAATTTACACCCACACCAGCCATCACGATTTTAAACCTGTTTCACCTTTGAACCAGCCATTCCACTTAGAGAATTCTGTCCCAAACATAATTCCACACTTGCTCAAAGTTGGGTATAGAGGGAAGGCCACAAGAACATTAAGAAAAATCGAAAATAACCGGAATGTCCAATCAGCAGGAAACTGGTTAAATCATTGATGTCCATTCACATGATGGAATACTGTGCAGCTATTAAAAATAAGGTAACTTCATGTTCAGTTAACTTATGTGAAGATGTATTATGAAGATACAGAGCAAAAAGCAAGTGTAAGTATTATTTATTTGTAAAGTAAGAAATCAAGTTGTGAGACATTGCTTATTATGATTCCACTTTAATTTAACCAAAAAAAGCTACGCACATTTAAGCAACAAAGGAATGCGACCTCGGTTACATAAAGAATCTTATTCACCAAAAGACGGTCAGTCTCATAGAAAAATGGGTAAAGGATATGAGCAAGTAATTTACAAAATAGGAAATGCAAATGGCCAGTAAGGATGAAAAGGTGCTCAAGCTCCTTTGTGGGTGGAGGGCTGTTGGAGGGCTTCGCGAACTTAACGCATGTCAAGCACTAGAATGGTGCCTGGCACACGGTAAGTGCTCAGTAAACATTCTGTTACCGAGTGTTGTTAGGCCCCAAGACATGAGTTGATGGGGGTCGTGGCCGTGTGTGAGCTGAGCAGACAAGCTGGCAGAGGGGTGGGACCATCCAACCACATTAAGGACCAGATTCTTTGGGTGAACTTGGGCCAGAGCCTGAGTCATCTCTGACCACTGGTGTGTCTCCTGTCTTAATGCAGAGCCTTTGTGGCATGTGCCCGCCCAGGCCCGGCTCTCGGCCATGACTGGAAGCAGCGGGAGCAAGCACACCTCCAGGCAGGACACAGCAGGCAAAGATTCCCCCAACAGGCATTCCAAGGTGAGTCTGGGCCCCGCCTGCCAACCCCGGGGGCCACCTTACCCGCCCTGACTGCCTAGGGCTGGGCGGCTTCACCTGGGTGTGGGCCTCTGAGCAGCACACATGAGCACATGCTCCACCTCTGCCCGCTTCTGCTCCAGCAGAGGGGCGAGATGCCTGGTCTGGAGTTAGACCCAGCCAGGCGCACATCCTGGCTCCAGCCCCTGCCATCCACGTCATCTTGAGCAAAGACCTTCAGCCCCTGAAGCCACAGTTTCCTCATTACCTCAGCTGTGGTAGGTGTCTTCACCAGCTCGGGCTGCTGTAAGAAAAATGCCACAGGCTGGGTGGCTGATGAGCAACAGAAATTTATGTCTTACAGTTCTGGAGGCTGGGAAGTCCAAGGTCAAGGCGCAGGGAGATTCAGCGTCTGGTGAGAACCTGCCTCCTGGTTCACAGACGGCCTTCCCTCCACCTCATGTGTGAAGGGAGCTCTCTGTGCTCCCTTTTATAAGGATATAAATACATATATGGATTTTATAACCCCATTCATGAGGAATATATAAACATATATAGGATAAATATGTGAAAATATATAGCGGTTTTATAATCCCATTCATGAGGGCTCTACCCTCATAACCACCTAATCACTTCCCAAAGGCCCTCCCTCCTAATACCATCCCACTGGAGATGAGGATTCAGCCTATGAATATTGGGGGAACACAGACTATTCAATCTATAGCAATAGGTTAACTGCTATAACAGACAGCCCCCAGATCTCAGTGACCTCACACAATAGAAGTTTATTCCCCTTTCAAATAACAATTCAGTGTGGGTACTCGGTGAGCAGCTTTCCACATGGTGATTCAGGAACCCAGGCTCCCTCCCTCTTGTAGCTGTCCCTCAGGGCCTCAGAGCCCTCCCCTGGGTCCCTGCCTCTTTGCAGCAGATGAGGGTAGGAGGGAAAGGGAAGGTTTTTGTGGCTCAGACCTGGAAATGGCATAAGTCACTTTTTTTTTCTGGCTGCGTTGGGTCTTCGTTGCTGCGTGCAGGCTTCTCATTCCTTGAGGTGGATTCTCTTGTTGCAGAGCTCAGGCTCTAGGCGCACGGGCTCAGTAGTTGTGGCGCACGGGCTTAGTTGCTCCGCGGCATGTGGGATCTTCCCGGACCAGGGCTCGAACCCATGTCCGCTGCATTGGCAGGCGGATTCTTAACCACTCTGCCACCAGGGAAGCCCCGACATAAATCACTTTTACCTATATTGCACTGGCCAGGACTCTTATCACGTGGCCACAGGTCACTGCAGGAGGAACTGGGAAATGTAGTCCTGTGTACACGCCCAGGAGAAGGAGATAGTTTTGGTGAGCAGTTGGAAGTCTCTTCACATCTATTCATTCAGTGGGTGTTTGATGGGCCCATACAGTGTGCCAGGCATTGGGACCACAGTGTTGAAGAGGGCAGATGCACCCGTGCTCACAAAGTTGGCATCCCAGCGGGGGCAACAAGCAGTAACAAAGAAACAGATTTCATTATATAATGGTAAGAACCAATTCTTGCTGTGAAAGAAAAACAAAGTACAGTCAAGGGAAAAGAGTGTCAAGCACAGCTACTTTAGGATGAGGTGGTCAGAGAAGGCCTTTGAGGAGGTAACCTTTAAGCAAAATCTTGGATGAAGTAAGGAGCAACCCATGAAAATATCTGAGGGAAGAGCATTGTAGACAGAGGGAACAGCAAGTGCAAAGGCCCTGAGGGGGCAGTGTGCCTGGCATACTCAAAGAACAGCGAGAAGGCCAGTGTGGCTCGAGGAGAGTGATCAAGAGGGAGGCGGGAGATAAAGTTAGAGACCAGAACCTGGAACCAGATCACACAGGGCCTCAGAGGCCATGGTGAGGACTCTTGCTTTTCCCCTGAGTGAGCAGGGAGAGGACATGAACTGACGCAAGTGTTCACAGCCTGTCTCTGGCTGCGTGTAGGGAACAGATGGGGGGCCGGGGGTGAGGGGAGACAGGGACAGGGAGTTGGGAGACCAGGGAGGAGGCTCCTGCCATGGTCCAGCAGGAGGCAGTGGTGGACAGGACCGGGGAGGGGGGCGGGGGGGAGCCACAGAGGGAGGAGAAGTGGCAGGTTTGCATCTGTTCCGAAGATTCAGGCGACAGGATTTGCTGTTGGACTAGATACGGGTGTGAGAGCAAAAGCAGCGTCGAGTGACTCCACGGCTCTTGGGTGGAGCAGCTGAAAGGACGGAGGTGCCGTTGTGAGACAGGCAAGAGGCGAATTCAGGAGGGAAGGCCAGGAGCTCAGTTTCAGATGTGTTCAGCTTAAGCTGTGGGCAGCACGCTGCGTATGTGCTGTCATTTATCCCTCTGATCAACCTCATGGGGCAGGGTTATTATCAACCCATTTTACAGATGTGGAAACTGAGGCACAGGGAAGTTCAGTCAGTTGCCCAAGATAGCAAGGCCAGTAAGTGGGGGAGCCAGAGTTCGAAGCTGTCCGGCTCCAGGGTTCACACTTAGGGGTAGGGAGGACCCAGAGAAGGAAGTTTGCCCCCCGCCCCCCCACCCCGAGTCTAGGAATGACACACTTCTCCTGCCTTCCAGGGAGAGCCTCAGTACTCCAGTCATTCCAGCAGCAATACCCTCTCCAGCAACGCATCCAGCAGCCACAGCGATGATCGCTGGTTCGACCCCCTGGACCCACTGGAGCCAGAGCAAGACCCTCTCTCCAAGGGCGGCTCCAGTGACAGTGGCATTGACACCACCCTCTACACCTCTAGCCCCAGCTGCTTGTCCCTGGCCAAGACGTCTCGGCCGGCCAAGCCACACAAGCCGCCGGGAAGTATGGGCCTCTGTGGAGGCGGGCGCGAGGCTGCCGGGCGGTCCCACCATACAGACCGGCGTCGGGAGGTCTCGCCCGCCCCTGGGGTCACTGGCCAGAACAAGGGCTACCGACCGAAGCTGTACTCCTCAGGCTCCAGCACCCCTACAGGCCTGGCTGGGGGCAGCCGCGACCCACCGAGGCAGTCCAGGTAAGACACTGAATCTAGTCCAAGTCCTTCAGGGGGACCCTGACCACCACCTGCATCCCTCACAGTCCTGACAGTGGTGTTCCCCTCCCCAGAAACATGCTCACAGATGGGAATGCTCGCACCTTAGTTTGCTTACAGAGTTGGGAGACTTGTGGACCACCCCCTGCTGCCATCCATTGGCCTTTAAGGATGCCAGTAGAGGGAGGTAGATCCCTGGCTGGCTGTCTCATCTGTCTCTGGTTCAGTCTGACCCTCAGTCTCTTTCCTTTTCTCTCTCCTGAGACTAGTAGTTTTTACACTTTCTGGGAGCCACAGACTGTTTCTGTTAGGAGTGCATTTGTCTGGAGGTAATAGGAGACCTGACCCACAGTGGCTTAAACAAATAGAGGTTTAATAGTCCCCTTTTGGGAAGTCCAGAGAGGGCAGAGCTGGGCTGGTGCAGCAGCAGCTCAGGGAGGGCCTCAAGGCCTAGCAGCCTGTGTCTTCCTGCTCCATCACCCTCCTCATGCTGGCTGTGACTTCCTGGTCTCCAGATGGCTGTGGTGCCCCTGGGGGACATGGGGACAGAGAACAGAGGAAAGACGGCAGCGTCTGTGTAGCTCCATGTCTGTGGAGAAAGCAAAAGCTTTCCCAGAACCCCCTTCAGCAGGCAGTGTCACATGGCCATCTCAGCTACAAGGAAGTCTGGGAGATCACGGGTTAGCCTTCCAGCCTTCATAGTAAAGGGCAGTGTGGTCTCCAGACAGTCCACTGGAGGGCTGTTCAACACAGATTCCCCTGACCTACTGGGTGGGGCCTGAGAGTATGCGTTTTTACAGAGTTCCGTGTAGATGCTGATGTTGCTGGTCCCGGGACCACGCTTCGAGAACCACTGGTAGAGAGGCAGACAGGGTAATAAGTGAGAACGAACAGGCATTGACTAACCAACAACCTGGAGTCTGGACCACACACACTGCGAATGTGATGAAAGCCACGAACTGCCTCCTGGAAAAGTTCTGCCGTCACAGGACTCAGCCCGGTCCAGGGGCCCCCTCAGAGGTCTGCGGCCCCAGGCAGGGATTACTGTGCTGCAGTCCCCAGTGTGCACCCCTGAGGCCACCACCTCCTTTCTCCTCCCTGACCACACCTGAGCAGGGGCCAGCCCGTGTCCAGGACCTCCATTAGGGGCCTTCATCTCCCTTGGCTTCCTGACACCTTGGCCCGTCCCCAGACCTGCGCCTCTCTCCACACAGGACACGTGCACCCAGGCAGTGGCCTCAGACCTCCTTGACCACAACCCACAGTGGACTTGGGTCTTTGACTATACAGAAATATCTATATAGTTTAAAAAGGTGAAGCAAAAATCTCCCTAGCAGTTCCTAGCCTGGCCGTGCAAAGCCCTTTAATCCAGTCTGCTCTGTTGAGAAGGTTTGAGCGCTGCTCCCTACCTCCTTAAAGGATCTCATGACCGAGCGGCGGTTCTCTTGTTACCAAATTCAGGTTCTGCTGCTTGACACTCGAAAGCCAATATTGGAGAGACAGGTGTTGATCGGAAAGGAAAATATGCAGAAGCGTGAGGGAGTTTAGCTGTTGTAGAAGTTAAAGTATTTAACTAGATTCTAAGACCAAGGGGCTGCTTACCCTCTGACAGACTTGGAAACCACGGTATTTGAGAGTGTCCGTCTGTCAGTGCTTTCCCTCACTGTGGCCCTGGTCCCCCTGGAGTCAGGAGCCAGGAGAAGGGTGAGGGTGGAGAGAAAGGGTGCCCCAGGGAGTTAGGTCTCTGTCTGAACCAGCCTCCCTAGACAGATAGATGTTAATCATTTGAACTCACGGACTCTTTTGAACAGCTCATTCATTTATTTATCCATTCATTTCATTCACAAATATTTCTCAGGGATTTGTTGTGTCCCAGGGACTACGCTGAGAGCTAAGGAGAAGTAACGAGCAAATTCAGACGAGGCCCCCAGCCCTCACCTCACCCACCATCTGTTGAGGGAGACAGAGTAGAATCAGGTCATCACTGAGACAGATGTCAAAGTGCGCCCACCGAGAGGGCCTCAGTGCTCTGCGGGTCCCAGGTCCCGGCTGTGGTAGGCCCCGTGTTGGGCACAGGCCCATGTCAGTAAGGCTCCGTAGCTGTAAGGTTTTGGAGTCTGTGATATAAAGGCAGCGGTGCTGGGGAGTAGACTATGTCTGAGGCAGCGGGGTGGGTATAAAATTACTCTGCGTCTGAGAGAAGGATTTGCTGAACCCAGAAATGAAGGGAATAAAATGGGAGAGGAACCTGCTACAAAAGAGGGCCCTGCGGTTGGGAGCTTTAATTTGCATACAGACAATTGATGCTAATTGCAAATCATTCTTATCTACTCATTAAAGCTGCTTCCTGAAGTTTTCTCCTAGGCAACCAGGCTTTAGTGTGAAGCAGCGTTTCCCAAAATGGGGTGCTTGAGGTGATTTGGGTGGTGTGGGGAGGAAAATGTTTTATTTTAAATGGATATTAGGAAAAGTGTTATCAACCCATCCCCTGATTTTACAGATATTGCCTCGGACAAATTAAGGAAAATTAAATGAGTTGATTTAAAGAAACAAATGTGTTCATGGTAGATGAGAGCGTGGACTCCAGAGTCAGCCCACTGGGGTTTGAGCGCCACCCCACACCGCCTTGTCTTGGCTGTGTGGCCTTGGGCAAATTACTGAACCTCTCTGGGCCTCAGTTTCCTCATCTGTGAAATGGGGGCCCTGTCACTGTCCCTAACTAAGGCCATGTCGATGTCCCTAGCTAAGGCCCTGACACTGTCCCTAACAGCCTGAGCTGTCCCTAACTAAAACTCTGACGCTGTCCGTAAGAAAGGCCCTGACTCTGTCATTAAGGCCTTGATGCTGTCCCTAACTAAGGACCTGAGCTGTTTCTAACTAATGGCCTGAGCTGTCCCTAACTAAAGCTTGACGCTGTCCCTAACTAAGGGCCTGATGCTTTTCCCAACCAAGGCCCTGAATCTATCCCTAAGATGCTGAATCTGTCCCTAACTAAGGCCATGACGCTGTCCCTAACTAAAAGCCTGACTCTGTCTTACCTAAGAACCTGAGCATCAGCACTTTATTTAGGGACAGCGCCAGGGCCTTAGTGAGGGCTCAAAGTCAATGGGGGAGACATATCCCTCCCCAGACAGTGACAGCCCATAGTGGTCAGGGCCAGGGTGAGGGAAGCGTTCAGGGTGTGGGAGCCCAAAGGAGGGGCCTGACCCAGTATGGGAGGTGCTTTCCTAAAGGAAAGAGGGTAAGCTACTGGAAACTAGGAGGGCAGAGTGTTCTAGGCAGAGAAGATGTGCAAGTCCCACCTCACCCTGCCAGTCCTCCCAGAATCTTCCCATCTCAGTAGGTACAAGTTCCCAGCAGGTCACTGAGCACCTGTGCTCAGTAGGTACAAGTTCCCAGCAGGTCACTGAGCACCTGTGCTCAGTAGGTACAAGTTCCCAGCAGGTCACTGAGCACCTGTGCCCACACGTGCCTCTGCCTGCCGCTAGCCACACTGCCCCTTGCTCAGGGCAGCCCAGCAGCCCTGTGCATCTGCTGTCATCCGTCCATTCCCTGGGGCCGAGCCGGAATGACAACCTGCTGCCCAGCCTTGGCTCCCCAAAGAGAGGCACAAGCGCTCCATAGCTGCCCTTGTGTCTACTTCCAGGCCCTTTGTAGCCCAGCACTTTGCGTTCGTTCATACAGAAGGCACCTACTGAATGCTCAGCCCTCTGCCGCAGAGGACCCCGGCCGTCCTGGCACTGACAGGGTGCCAGGGGAGACAGCAAGCAAATAATTACAAAAGCAATGAATCAATTATGCTAGGGGAAAGCCTTCAAGGGAGACCTCCTGGGATCTGAGAGTGGATGTGGTGCAGGGGCTGGAGGGGGTGTCTAATCTAGGCGGGGGGTTGGGGGGCAGGGATAATTCCCCTGAGGAGGTGTCATTTCTGCCACAGATGAGAGGGATAAGGAGGAGGGAGCAGGTGAAGTGGTTTCAGGGGGACCGATGATATACTCTTGATGCAGTTATGTGGGTGTTTGCTTTGTAAGTGTTTGTTAAATTGTACATACATGTTTTGTACACTTTGTTCTATGTGGGCTATTTTACAATGTTTTCTTTAAAAGAGAAAAAGGAAAGATGATGTGTGGAGAAGGCATCCCTATGAGAGGGAGTAGCATGTGCAAAGGCCCTGGGGTGGGGAGGAGGGTGGGTGCCATCAGGTCACTGAACACAGGCCCCTTGGGTCAAGTATAGAAATTGAGGGGGGCAGCTGATGGGAGGTTGGCAGGGACCAGATCACGCAAGGCGCTGTCAGCCACATTACAGAGTTTGGATTTGATCCTAAGAGCTGTGGGCAGCAAGGAAAGGCTTCAGCAGAAAGGATAATGCAGGGAGATAGATGTTTTGAAAGATGGTGCTGGAGGCGCAATTGCAGAAGTCTCAGGGATGGGTCTGAGGCCGAGATGTGAGTGAGAAGGAAGGGGACCTTGACTAGAGGACAGAGCAACTGTGGATGTGTCAACAGGTGGCAGCACCAGGACCTAAGGAGGGAGGGAGGCAAGAGTCCAGGACAGTGTCTGCTGCAGTGTCGGGAGGCTGCTGCAGATGGGGAATGTTGAGATTCTTGAGAGAGAAGAGGAGAGCAGGGCTGGGCAGGCCTGAGAGGAATGTTATTCTCACATTCCCTGACACCAAAGCACCCACTGTGTGCCGGGTACCGTTCCAAACACGGCGATACAGAAGGGGGCAAAGTCGAGCCCTCTTTTGTGGAGCTGATGTTCTCCTGGAGAGAGAGTGAGGCAGACAGACAACTGAGCAACTGTGTAATATTAATATGCCAGGTGGAGATAAGGTCTGGGGAGAAAACCAAACCGGGCAGAGGTCCCAGAAGGCCTCTAGGAGGAGGTGATATTTTGCAGGAAGCATGGAAGTGATCCAGGCAGGGAAAATAGCAAATGCTGAGGCCCTGAAGGTAAACTCGTTTGCAGTGCTCTGGAAATGCTCTGGTGGCCAGACAGGCCAAAGGAAGGCAAGAGGTCTGATTTGCAAGGTGGGCAGGGGCCCAGCTCTGGCAGGCTTACCAACCACGGGCGGATGCTGGGATTTGATTCTGAGGGACGTGGGAGCCATGGGAGCACATAATCTGGCTTATGTTTTAAGTAGATCACCCTGGGCTACTCGGGGGAAAGTGGACTGTTTCAGGGGTGGGCGGGGATTGAGTTCACCCGCATAGTGCGAGGACTGCCAGGAAAGGGATGGGCCCTGCCATGCCCAAATCCCCTACCCACTCCCTCCCTGCGCTGCAGCCCTCTCCGTGGAAGCCACCGCAGCCTGTAGCAGCTTGTGCCCGTGGATGATTCCACTGACTTCACAGACTCTCCCCCGAGACGTTCGTCATGGGAGCCCGGCTTCCAGGCACAGTGCCAGGCGCCAGTGCCTGCTGTGGGCATCGCGATGGGCTGAGTGATCCCAGGCGGGCAGCCACCTGCCCCCCACCCACCCACCCCCGCCCTCTCTCGAGGCAGCGTACACTCCAAAGCTTCCTGGGCTTCCTGAGCAGTTTGTCAAGAGCTGTTTAAAGGCACTGAGAGGCTCTCTGCCCCATGTGGAGCCGACATCGCCGGGTGTTCCCAGGCAGGCAGGAAGCACGTGGCCTTGCTTCCGTGGGTGGGGCTGCGGTCTCCGGGATACCCTTCTGGGCGCATAGCCCTGAAAGGTGATGTGAGGGCCTTGGCATCCACTGGGGCCAACCCCACCTCTGTTGGCTAGGAAGCCGGGGTCACGCAACAGACCTACTCGGAGAGTCGCAGTCAGCTTGGGAAGAGGAACGCAGGCCATCTCCAGGAACTCAAGGGAAGGAGGGAACCTTGCAGAGATCTTGGGGCTGGGGCAGGGAGGAGTGCAAAGGCCTTGAGGTGGGAAGGTTTCTGGTGTGTTTGGGGAACAGCTTCCATGTGGCCAGAGCAGCGTGAGCAAGAGGCAGAGTGGGAGGATCTGAGGGCAGAGAGGGGTCGGCACAGATGGTGTGGGGCCTTGTGGACCAGGGGAGAGCTCTGACTCACCCTGAGCAGAGGAGGGCGGTGGTTGCACTCAGGCATTCACAGCCTCCCTCTGGCTGTGTTTGGGGCGAGGGCAGGAGGAGGCCGCTGTGACGATACAGGTGCGCGGTGGTTGGTGGAGGTGGCCAGTGGTGGTTGGATTCCGCATCGATTTTGTGCCAGTGAGTTTTTCTCCCATGTCATCTCTGCTTCCACCTCCTGAAGACCTACTGTTTTTGCTCACAGGCTGCAGGGCAGAATGTTGCTGCATATGGCTCCTACACTGAGCCTGATAATTCCAGCCATGTGCAGGGACTGATTCAACTCTCACGCCCCTGCCAGACACCTGGGAGAGAGGGCGAGATCAGTCCAGCAGTTAAGGCCCCACAGGGGCCCACCTGGGGTTACCTGGGTGAGCAGTGTGATTTCCCAGCCTCTGGCCTCTGGCTGCCTGTGTCCAGGTCACAGCTCCACCACTCACCAACGGTGTGATCTCCACCAGGCTCCTTAGTTCCTCTGAGGTTCAGTTTCCTCCTCTGTAAAATGGGGGTGAAGATGCGCTCTGTGGTCCAAGACTGCGAAGATGAACCTACACCATGTGTTTAAAGTAGTTAGCACAGGGCCTGAGACATAGCTGGTCCACATATATCAGCTGCTGTTTGGTTTTATTTTCATGTATTGTGTATTTATCATGACTACCGTTGTCATTGAAAGTATAGGTTGGTGGTTAAACACAGTGTCTCTTGAGCCACACTGCCTGGCTTTGTATCCTGGCTGTATCCCTGGCCAGCTGTGTTATTGGGGGCAAGTTATTTAATCTCTCTGGGCCTCGGTTTCCCCACATGGAACTTGCGGGAGGTGGTAGCTTCTGCCTCGTGGGGTTGCTGGGGCAACTAGATGAAGTGATGCCTGTGAGATGCTTAGAACAAGGCCTGGCCGTGTTCACAGGCTCAGCGCGGTCACCACCATCACTGCCACCTGCTCCGTCACTGCTCTTCCTCCTAAAGGCAAGGGCACAGCTCCCTTTGTGCCTGTTGCCCACCCTGGGCCCACCCATCAGCGTCCCTGGGGGTGAAGAGACCAAAGCATCACGCATGCCCAGGCAGCTGTGCGATTTCTCCATCCAGCCTACAGTTTTTTAGCTTTTTTTTGTAAGCCACAGAACCTTTTACTCCAACAAAATCTTAACTGCTCCTCTGAGATACAACACAGCTAAACGCACAGCCTCTCTGGGTGAGGGTGGGGTCGGAGCAGGATGCCCCCCGCCCCCGCCAGTCCTGGCTGAGCCCAGAGCCCAGGCTTTTAGCCCCTGGACGCACCACGTCCCTGTATATCTGCAGCTCGGGGAGCACGCCCCGGTGCCCGGGCCTGTGCTGAGCACCGTGCACATAATGATCTTGTGAGGCAGGTGCTGTCATTGCCTCAATTCTCAGAGGAGGAAACCGAGGCTCACTGAGGGGAAGGGGCTCGAGCAAAGAGCACAGTGTGTCAGGGGAGCAGCATGGCCCATGTTCTCATCCACCACGAGGTGCTGCTTCGTGTTTCAAGCTGAGGCCCGGGGAGGGCACCTGGCCTCACCGGTGCTTCAGAAGGAAAGTGATTGGCAGGTGGGGTAAGAGCTCCACCCTGTACTCGTGGTCCAGGGGACGTGTGAGAAGGGGCGCCCACCTCAGAGGGCCGGGTCAAGAGGCACAGCATATTCAGAATAGTTTTTTGTTGCCCTACTGTGTGGGGGACACCAGCCATTCCTGAGGTTGGTAGAGGTTGAAAACAGGGGAAGTCACGGGAATGCCTTTGCCTCCAAGCAACAAGAAATCCCAGCTCAATGGGAGGAAGTCTGTTATCTCTCAGAACGTGAAGGCACAAGGTAGGAAGGGCCCCACGACTGGGTAATTCATTGACTTGAGGACTCCTATAGACTGGCTCCCCTCACAGCCTCAAAGTGGCTGTCATTCAACCAGAGAGTCACAGTGTCCAGTGGAAGAACAGGGGATATTTGCTGCAAGTGGCCTGTGTTAGTTTTCTAGTGAAGAAATATTCCCCAGAAGTCCCCTAGCACACAGTCCACACTCACACACCTGATGTCTCACTGGCCAGAAGTAGATCGCAGACCTACCCCAGACCCATTGCAGACAAGTGGCGGCAGCCATTCAGGATTTGTGCCCTGGGCTGGGTGCCAGCCAGGTCACCTTCCTTAAGGATGAGTACAGTCAGCCTTCATTTACAGGGTAATGGGATTAGCATGACACCCAGTGCCTGCCACAGGCCTGAGGAGAGGGCGAACCCCTCCCAAAAGAGGCAATGGCTGGAGCCAGCTGGCAGACACAGAGGCAAAGCGTGTTCATCTTATTCCCTTCCTTTTTTTTTCAATCATCTCTTGTTTTTCTCAGCTCGTAAAAGCTGAACATGCCTGATGACAAGGTAGAGAAATACGTACCGTAGAAAGTAAAAGTTAGGGTTAAAATCAATTAGGATATATTCGTAGAGTGGGCCCTCTGCAGCTGTTGAAGGGAGAGGGGCTTGTGTGGACTGACACGGAGAAGTCTCCAGAGCGCCGTGTTAAGGTTAAAGCCAGGTGCAGAACAAGCTCAGGATAGGCTGCCATTTATGTTACGAAGGAAGGTTGTGCTTGTGCGTACTAGGCTCTCTGTGGAAAAAGAAGAAAGGGGGAGGGGCAAGGTTGCCTCGAAGGAGACTGAGGTGTCAGAGGACACTTCCTTCCTATCCTGCACCTTTTATATGGTTTCATTTCCCCCATCATTACTATCTCCAGAGGTAATCAGTTAGTGTACACTCCCCCAGAGATTTTTCTCCAAACCTGTACCAGCCCAGATCTTTCACATATTTTTGGCCATTACCCACAACAGGAAAAGCATTTTATACTACAATCCAGCGTGGACATCCAGAATAAGGTTTCACAAAACCACTTATCCTTACCTCACAAGAGGTGCACTGAAGTTTTTCATTCTAGTCTATTTCTTTTTTATTTTCCTCTTAGTAACAGTCAAGATCCACTAAGTTGATTTCATGACCCACAGTGGAGGAAAAAAGTGTACATTTCCTTTTCATAAAAAGATCCCCCCAAAAAAGCCCAGTAATCATATAGTATACATACTTTTTTTTTTAATAAATTTATTTATTTATTTTTGGCTGTGTTGGGTCTTTGTTGCTGCCTGCAGGCTTTCTCTAGTTGCGGCGAGCTGGGGGGTGCTGCTCTTTGTTGCCATGCGCGGGCTTCTCTTGTTGCGGACAGGCTCTAGGCACGCAGGCTTCAGTAGTTGTGGCGCTCGGGCTCAGCAGTGTGGCGCACAGGCTTAGTTGCTCCATGACGTGTAGGGTCTTCCTGGACCAGGGCTCGAACCCGTGTCCCCTACATTGGCAGGCGGATTCTTAACCACTGTGCCACCTGGGAAGCCCCCTATATATACATTTTAAGAGAAGAAAAAGCATGCTTTACACAATGGCTTTTTTCCACTTACTGTAGCTCAGACATCTGTCCTCACCCATAAACAGAAATTGACCTCATTCTTCGCACTGGCTGCATAGGTTTTGATCATATGTATGTGCTTGGAACAATCTATTAATCCCCAGTTAAAAGACATTCAGTCCATGTCCATGTTTTCTTGATTACACACAGCACTGCAGTGACAATCCTTGGGCTTTTCTGTGGTGTGGATGTCTGGGAGGTCAGATCTGTTAGACTAAGTAAGGCTGTATCTCCTTCAGTTCTCAGCTCAGACACCGTTGCCTCGTTGGGGAAGCCCCTGACCACCCCAGACAAAGTCCAATCCCGATGTTACATGCTCCATGGCTCCCTGGACATCCCCCCACCAATGTGCAACCTTGGGCCTGTTAGTAGATGTTGCTGAATTATAGAAAGTATATATAAGTCAGTCAGAGCTTGCTTTTTTAAATCCAGTCTGACAATCTGCCTTAGAATTGGGGTGTTTCAGCATTCACGTTTAATGAAGTTACTGATAATGATTGGATTTATATTTGCCGTTTTCCTCTTTGTTTTCTATATGTTTACTATTCTTCTTGCTCCTCTTTTCTTCCTTTACTGCTGCCTTTTGTGTTAAATAAATGCATTTTAAGGCACCATTTGGATTCCTCTTGATTTTTTGGACTATTTTTTTTTAGTTGTTATAGTACGTGCCTTTTCAGTGTAATTCAGATTAATACTAACTTAATTCCAATAAAGTATGGAGAATTTTTTCCAATATAGCCCCATTCCATTTCCCCTCCTTTGTGCTATTTTTGTCATCTATATTATTACATCCATACGTGTTATTAACCCAACAGTATAGTGTTGTTATTATTGCCTTATACAGTCTTATGTTTAAGGAAGTTAAAGAAGAAATAAGGAAACATAAGTCTATAGAGTTTTTTATTCTAATCCACAGATTTACCATCTTGGATCCTTCCTTTCTCCGAATGGATTCAGGTCACCATCTGCAGTCATTTCCTTTCGGCCCAAGGACTTATTTTATTATCTATTAGGCAGATGTGCTAGCAATGAATTCTCTGAGTCTCTGTTTATCCGGGGACATCTTTACTTTGCCTTCATTTGTGAAGGATACTTTGGCTGGACATAAAAGTCTTGGTTGACAGTTTTTTCTCTCAGCACTTTGAAAAGATCATTCCATTCCATTGTTTCAAGTGACAAGTCGGCACTTAATTGTATTGTGCTCCTCTGTATGTGATGAATCCTTTTCTCTTGGTGCTTTCAGGGGTTTTGTCTTAATGTTTGACCTGTTTTTCTGGATGATGTCTTAATATTGATCCTGGTGGGGATGTGTTGGAGTTTCTTAGATGTGTAGATGAATGTTTCTTTGTCCAGTTTGAGGAGTTTTCAGCCATTATTTTTTCAAACCTTTCTTCTGCCCCTTTCTCTCTTCTCCTTCTGAAACTCTCAGTGAGCATGTTTCGATATGTTTGATGCAGCCCCAGAGGTTCCACTGTGGCAGAACCTGCCTGTTCACTGAGCTGGGCAGAGCCCCCAGGCCACAGTGTCAGATTCCCTCTGTTCTTACCTGAAGTTCCGTTTTTCAGGCATAAACGATACTTGGATTCTTGCATGCCCTTGGTCAGTTTCCAGAGTGCTGAAATGATTGTTTTTGTCGATTTTGTGCTTTGGGGGAAAGAATTTGCCAATCTCCTCATTCTGCCATAGTCAGAATCCCACCCCTTCAATATTGCTAAATTGACCTTCAATAAGGATTTATTGACTTGCGCTCCAAGGACGTTAATTTTCCCATTAAAGACCTCTTACTTGAAGTAGAATTGGAATTTTATTTAAAAGTTTTACAAGCTGATTCGCCTCAGTGGGATCAACAGTTGGGTCCCCACGAGTCAGGTCCTAGTTAACAGCGTGAGGTTCATTGTAGCATTAACTTCACAGGAATCCAGCATTTGGGATATCGAGCTGTGGTTTTAGATTAGATCAGCTGGAGTGGTGTCCGTCGTGTAGTAGTGCGCAAAAAATATTTGAATGAAGAGGCGTGGCAAGGTATAAGTTAAAAAAAAAAAGAAACACATAAGTTACAGAGCAAGTTATTAGCACAATCCCAGTTATATATAAAAACAATTCTCCCACCCCTCAAAAAAAAGCTCCTGTTTTCTGATTATATGCACTTTGTTTATTTGTTTTTGGCTGCGACATGCAGCTCGTGGGATCTTAGTTCCCCGACCAGGGGTCTAACCCAGGAACCCCAGCAGTGAAAGTGCTGCGTCCCAACCATTGGACCACCAGGGAATTCCCAACACGTGTGTTTTTGTTTTTGCGGTACGCGGGCCTCTCACTGTTGTGGCCTCTCCCGTTACGAAGCACAGGCTCCGGACGCGCAGGCTCAGTGGCCATGGCTCACGGGCCCAGCCGCTCCGCCGCATGTGGGATCTTCCCGGACCGGGGCACGAACCCGCGTCCCCTGCATCGGCAGGCGGACTCTCAACCACTGCGCCACCAGGGAAGCCCCACGTGTGTTTTTAATCATAAGAAAGGGTTAAGAAGGAAATAGAGCAAGCCGTAAACCATGGTCACATCCAGAGACAGGCAGGTGGGACCCCCACCTTCAGCTGTGTAGGTTGTGCCTAGGAGACAGGGAATCTCTGGGGCGGGGTGGGAGCATCCACCCACGGGGGTGACTTTTTAGATTCACATAGAGGCACCAGCTGTGCTAGAAGGGCATCCCTGGGGTGGGATCGGGACTATGAAGGCAGCTTTACGTTTTCTCCACGTAGACATCTATGTATTGGAATTTTCCACAGCAGTAAAGTACTTGTATCTCTCCTGGGTGAATGAAGTTTTGTTTCCCAAGAGGAAATTTAAACAGATCGGTTTTTCAAAAAGTGGGATGGAATTGGCTTATTTCTCTCATTTTCACATTGCAGCGACATGAGCTCGAGGGCCGGCTACCCCACTCAGGTTCACAAGACGGCCAGCGCAGAGACCCCGCGGCCCTCACAGCTGGCCCAGCCCAGCGCCTTCCAGCTCTCCGCCTCTGTCCCCAAGTCCTTCTTCTCCAAGCAGCCCGTGCGCAACAAGCATCCAACGGGGTGGAAGAGAACAGACGAGCCCCCACCGCGGCCGCTCCCCTTCACTGACCCAAAGAAGTAAGTGCCTGGACGCCCGGTGAGACACTGCCGGAGCTGAGCTCGGGCGTCTCGGGGTGGGGAGGAGGGTGACACCTCGCTCCCTCATTCATCAGGACGCCGTGCCGGTCTACACACTGGGAATACAGCTGTGAACAGGCGGACAGGGATCCCTGTCAGCTCGGGGAGCTGACGATGCCTTTTGGGGAGGCGGACAGCAAATAGGGTAACTAAGAAAAGCATGCAGCAGGTCAGATGGTGGCTAGCACTGTGTGGCATGTAAATGAAGGCTGTTCCAGGCAGAGGGAACAGCAGCTGCACAGACCCTGAGGCAGGAGCATGCTTGGTCTGCTGGAGGAGGGCCAGTGTGGCTGGGATCATGTGAGCACGTGAGGTCAGAGAGGCGATGGACACAGACTGGGAGGGTCTTGTGGGCCCCACATAAGGGCCTGGGCGTCTGCTGTGAGTGAGGGGGAGCCGCGGGAGGATCTGGAACAGAGGAGGGACATGACCTAAGTTGGGTGTCCACAGGGTCCCTGTGGCTGCGTGCGGAGCACGGCCTGCGTGGGGCAGGGAGACCAGCGAGGTGCTGCTGCGATGGTCCAGGCAGGAGACGAGGGGCCTGGAGCAGGATGGAGGCCAGGGTGGGTCAAGGGGGCGGTTTCAGGAAAGATTCTCTGACGTGGGAGCAGGCAGGCTTTGCTGGCAGATTGGCTGTGGTGTGAGAGAAAATGAGGTTGAACATGATCCCAGGTCTCGCAGCCTGATGGATGGATGGACTCTCCTCAGGCTGAGATGGGGACTGAGTGGGGAGGAGGCTCAGGGGAGCTCAGAGCTCAGTCCTGGACAGGTTAAGTTTGCAACTAGAAGACGTGGAGGAGGCAGTCGGGTAAGGAGTCTGGAGCTCGGGGGAGAGGTCAGGCTGGAGAGAGAAATCTGGGCGTCGTCAGCATAAAGGCACGAGGCTGGAGAGGAAGGGAGGTGTAGGACTCAGCCTGAGACCCCTCAGTGTTCATACGAGGAGGAGCCCGGGGTGACGACTGTGAGCCGTCAGCGGGACGAGCCCGGGAACTGAGCGTCGGTTGAGCCTCACAGAGGTGACTGCAGGGTGCGGGAGAGAAGGCCGGGCAGCACAGGAGGCAGCTGGTTTGCGGCATTTTGCTGTGAAGCGAGAGAGAGAGCAGAGGAGTCATCAGTGAAGACAGGGTTTTTGTGTTTCCAAGTTAGAACGTGATGATACCGAACATTTATCGAGTACTCACTGTGTGCCAGTCTCGGTTCCGAGCTCTCGTCCGTGAATTTATTCACCGAATCCTCCTCAACAACAGCTCCGGGAGGTGGACCTGTTTGTTATTCGTCCAGTTTTACTGATGAGGCACCTGAGGCCCAGAGGCTCAGAGCTGGGAAGGGACGGAGCTTGGATCAGAGCCTAGGAAGCTCGGGCCAAGGCTCCTCTTCAGTTGGGTTGGGGGGGGATCTGCCCTCCCCCATCCTGTTCTCGGTGATGTCCTCTTTCATGACCTGGTTGGGGCCATTCAGATGTGTGCTGGCACAGAGCTCCTAAGGAGAGAGGTGTCAGGAGACAGAAACGGGATCCCTGGAGATGTGGGCAGGGAAGCAAGCTGAGAATCCAGTTCACGCACCTCACTAACAGCTGGGGGCACCCGGAAAACTAGATTTGGATCCTTCGCTCCCCTGATTAAAACCTCCAGTGGCTTGCCCCACTCCCAGGATTAATGATGAAGGCTCACATTTACAGAGCACATACATCGTACCAGGCACTAGGGCACCGTGTGCTTTGCCTAAAATGCCACCTGGACCCTGCATGACCCGCCCCGTCACCCCTCTGCCCTCATCCCCTCCCACTCTCGCCTGCACTCACTCCACTCCAGCCACCTGGCCTCTCCCCACTCCTCAGACTTGCCAAGTACAGGCTGACCTCAGGGCCATTGCACTGGCTCTCTCTGGTCCCTGGAATGCTCTTCCCCACATCTTGTGGCTGTCTCGGGGAGGGGAGGGGTTTGGTCCAATGCCACCTCCTCAGACGGGCCTTCCCAGCCTTCTGTAGCCCCTGCCGTCATTCTATCACTGGTCTCTGTTCCACTGCTCATTTCTCCCACTGGAAAACAGGTGACTCTGTCTTGACTTGTAGCCACCTGGCACTGTGTGGGTGCTCCGTCAGTGAATGGAAGGTATGAGACTCATATCTCACTTCATTCTCACTGTAACCCCAAAAATACAGTAAGGCTCCCACTTTTCAGGGTGGCCGGAGGGTCAGGCCCTGTTGACCCCACTGTGCTCCTCCATGAGGGCAGCTCCCCTGGCCTTCCCTGGTGTGTGTGCTGTTCCTCCTGCCCGGGTCCCCCCCAGCCCCACCTGGCTCACTCCTGCCCATCTGTAGTTTGCTAAGGCTGCCATAAAAAAGTACCGCAGGGCTTCCCTGGTGGCGCAGTGGTTGAGAGTCCACCTGCCAATGCAGGGGACACGGGTTCGTGCCCGGTCCAGGAGGATCCCACATGCCGCGGAGCGGCTGGGCCCGTGAGCCATGGCCGCTGAGCCTGCGCGTCCGGAGCCTGTGCTCCGCAACGGGAGAGGCCACAACAGTGAGAGGCCCGCGTACCGCAAAAAAAAAAAAAAAAAAGTACCGCAGACCAAGTGGCTCAACAGCAGAAATGTATTTTCCCAGAGTTCTGGAGGCTGGAAGTCGGAGTCAGGGTGTCAGCAGGGTTGGTTCCCTCTGCGGGCTGCGAGGAAGGCTCTGTTCCACGCCTCTCTCCCAGCTTCTGGTTGACTTGCTGGCAATCTGGGGGATTTCTAGGCGTGTAGGTGCATCACCCCAACCCCTGCCTTCGTGTTCACGTGACCTTCTCCCTGTGTGCCTGTCTCTGTGTTCACATCTCCTCTTTTTATAAGGACACCAGTCGTTAGATTAGGGTCGATCCTAATTGCCTCATTTCGCCTTGATGACCTCCGTAAAGACCCTATTGCCAAATCAGGTCACCTTCTGAGACACTAGGGGTTAGGACTTCAACATCTCTTTTGCTTGGGGGACCCGTAACACCACCCCTCAGGTCTCAACACAGACACGCCGTCCTCGAAGAAGCTCTCCCATCCCCCACACCAGGCTTATCCCTCCCACTGACCCCACGCTTCTTCCCTTCCTCAGCCTCTGTCGCAGGACACATCAGGCAGTCGTTTCCTAGAGACTTGCTCCCTCCCTGTCAGCCCACCGGACTGAGGGTTCTGGGAGAGCAGAGACACCCGAGCCCCATCCAGGGCCTAGCACATACACAGTAGGCACTCAGAAAACATACCTGGATACATGACAGCTGTAAAGAAACAGCAGCCCCCCCTTTCCCAACATAAAATCCAAAGAAGGCTTTTTACATATGTATGTGTGTTGTGTAAACATGTAAACTAAATATATAAAATACTGGGGGGACACAAAATAGGTTCATGGTTTCTTATGTTTATTAATTTAGTTACAGATACATTTTTAAAATCACATGCATAAAATAACATGTTAATTTAGAATTCATGCTTTTGTCCACACGCTCCCATTTCGGAAAGCTGTTTTATTCAAACTCTCCCTGAGCATTTTGGAGACAATATCTTTGTCGTTTAAAGACACTTCTGAGTCACCTAACCTAGTTTTCCAGAAAACATTGTCTTTACTTCCAGCTAAATTATTTGAGGCTAAAAGGTTTTTTTTTTTTTAATCTGTAATTCTGTTGCTGAAATTTTATCCCAAGGCAAAAGAACTCATTTGCATAACTTATTTACCTACATTTTCTGATACCTCCCCTGCCAAGTACTGTCATAAGCCCTGTACCTACTTTAACCCATTTAATCTTCACTACAGAACAATGAGGTGTAGGTACTTTGTATCCCATTTTCCAGATAAGAAAAATCGAGGTACAGAACGGTGAAGTCACTTGCCCAAATTCACTCAGTTAGTTAAGGTCAACAACTGCAAATATTATGGTTGTTGGTTTTATAATCTGTCGCTACAGGTCACCACATATTATGAGATTGTCCCCAAAGGAGTAATTACCAAACCTGCCTCCTTTCTCATTGATTCTGGTCAGGGACCTAATGTATCCCCAGTGGAATGGAAAATGGCTGCGGCCGACATGGGGGCGCTGCCTTTCAGCCA
The DNA here is from genome assembly GCF_949987515.2 of Delphinus delphis. NCBI lineage: Eukaryota > Metazoa > Chordata > Mammalia > Artiodactyla > Delphinidae > Delphinus > Delphinus delphis. The sequence continues at coordinate 13,950,123 of NC_082702.1, read as the reverse complement.
GGCTGCTGGCTAGGGCTGTACAACCTGGCCCCCTTGATCCTCACGGCGACTTCCGAGGAAGAGGCCGAGGCCCAGCCGGAAGTGTGTAGCCCAGGTCACCTAGCTGCAAGTGGCAGAACCAGGACTCACGCCCAGAAAGACAACTACCAGAGCATCTCGTCCTAGGAGAGACTCAGGGAAGACTCGCTTGCATCCAAGGCAGTGACGTGCATTTTCTGAGGACTGACTTCTTGGATTTGGGCACGTGGTCTGTTAAACGAAAGACAGAACGAGCTGGTGAAGGACAGAGGGGACCGAGAGCACCTGCCACGGAAGGTCCCTCACCTCGGCCCCTCTGCTGCAGGCCCTGGTCAACTCTGGGG